>NC_071090.1:35277227-35588818 GCF_027358695.1 Spea bombifrons | reverse complement strand
GTATGTAGATTTAAATTCAGTAATAAAATTACATTTTATTTATACAGCACCAATAGATTTTGTAGTTCTATTACAATAGGGTAACAGTAAAAAAACAATACAATTGCTAATATACAATTTCACGATAAGATTAACTGGTAGAGAAGGAGAAGAAGACCCTGACATTTTACACAACAATCTGCAAAATCTTATACACAGTAACTTTTTAATAAATATTTATTGTATTTTGTTAGTGACATTGTTGTACAGCTCTACAAAATATATTGGTGACATATCATTAATAATGATATGAATCCAATAATTTTAATGCATATGTTTCAAACCAGTTCATCAAACTTAAATTGAAATGTTAAATTAACTTGTTTCACTGCAACCAATGGATCCATGTGGTAGATTTTGTAGGACCTATAAACTGTAATCATTGAATCCAGGAATCCAGTGGTGTATTGTTGGGAGTCTCTACCTAAGGTCTTACCCAGGGAAGCACCCCCAGGTACCCCATGACCTACCTCTAGAGGGGTCTCTTGTTATTTATCCTCTGTTATTGTTATTTACCATTGCACTGCCTCCAAAGTACATGCAAGGGAAGAGATACTACATATGCCGTGCTGTCTAGGCACATTCCTCCATAGTATTAAAGGAAATTTATGATCTTTCCAACCGGGCCACCTGCCCCTGTAATGTAGCATGTTCAGCCGGTGCCATAACACACTGCTGAGGTGCATGGTAATATAATTTTACCTTTATGCTTATTATATCTTTTTATCTATAAACGTACTCATAATTGAACTAGCACGGTGTGTAGATAACATTTTATACCAAAAAGAACTGGTCACCCACATCATTTTGGATTCTACGTCCACTTAAAGTAACACAATCCATACACTCTGTAAGATAGTATTAACTTATATTGAATGGTGAAGTTTCTGCAAAACCTTTCTAGCATCCAAATATAAACGTATTCAGAAATTACCAACAAATTCAGCACTGCTGTAAATTTTGAAGATATAAAATACAACTAGTTGGGGGCATTAAATGGGCTAAACAATATAAAGTTTGTTCATCCCTGCATAAATTTTTTTATAGTTGACATACATATACTATCGTTAACACTGGTGCAGTTAGAAAAAGATCTCTGTTTATAATTATAACAGCTCTGTTTGTTAATGTCATGAGTAATTAAAGAGAGCAGAAGTAGAAGTTCAATCCTAACATGTGAATGTTACCTCCAGCCAGCTGGAAGGCCGAGCTGAGCACGTCAAGAGAGCAGACAAACAGATAAAGGAACCCAAAGAGCATTGGAATCTTCAGCGCAGACATGCTCATAGACTTGACCCTCTCCCAGCTTCCACGCTCTGCAAAAAGGGTCAGACATTCCAAAAAAGAAAAAAATTACAAAAAACACATTGTCTGATTTACTGACACTTTCTGCACTCTTAACGCTACATATATGGTTACATTTTTTTAAAAAAAGAAGACACCTAAGCATCTTTCATAGGCTTTTATGCTGCAGGCAGATGCTGAGTACATGGGGACACATATCGCTGTGTCCCTGACAATTAACATGTGCAGTTGTTTATTACATATGAAATAAATAGTTCTCATATACTATTCGCATAGGATATTACCTAAAGGCCACTCCATCAAATGGCAAAGTAGGGGGTCTTGCTGTGTGTCCTTAGTTTGATACTCTACATAGGGCATTTGGATCCTCACAGCAAAACGAATGAAGTAACAGGCTACCCTGGAAACAACTGAGGGGAATGACAGCATGACCAGGCTAGACAGTGAGCGAATAGGGTTAATAAAAGCAAGAGAGGTTTCCTTAGAGGGGGTTGTGAGGTCAATTGGGCCACAAGGAAAGCGGTGAACACTTCCACCGACCTTCCCATTCTATTGGTAGGTGATTTTGGTAGGTGATTTCTGCCACAGTAGTGGGGTGAGCAGATGTGGCAGGTGAGAGACCTGAAATTTGGAACAACCTCCACACAGAAGCAGTCAGCATCCTCCAGGCAAGTTGCTCCCATGACTTCAGCTTAATGTGTGTGTCATGTGCCGGGGGTGACTTGTGAGGTCTCATTTGAAGTGGGACTGTTTGCGGACATTGGCCTCAACTGCAAAGTGTTAAGGGACATCTGTTCTTCCACAGACATGGCAGCTGGTTTATGGTTGATGGGTGAATTAATCCGGCACTCAGTAGCTTCTGGTACTTGGTCATCGTATATAATGGTATAGAGGAATTTTGAGATGTTTTTAAGGACACTGGAAATTCAGCATGGGATGAACCTAAGGAGGACATGTTTTTGTGGTATGTAGGTCAATCATATACTGAGGGCATTTCGCATGCAGCTTTGTTAAGGAGGATAACGGCTGTGCCAAGTAAATATCTCTCTTATATAGGCAATCTCTGGTTGGAAAATGGTAAGCCAGGGGTTAAGGACAGACAATTACCCAGTAAAATGTGTGACAAATATTGCAAAAACATATGTGGTGAAAATTACATACACAAATATGGTCACATCACAAAATATACAATTTTCCATATTTCTTACTAGATTCCGTTTTCATGCAAAATCCGAGATATATGAATTATCCTGGATCAGAGACACTACTTTCTTTGGATTTGGAAAACATGATCCCATTTCTCAGTATTCCTCTTACCAGATTTTGGGGAATCCTCCAGTGGCTGCAGGGGATTCTGCCATGTCTTGCCAGGAAGCGTATCTATTTCAAATCTTTCTCCTCTATCAGGTCTCCTTACTGCTGGAGAGCCAGAGCATAAGCAGCACAGGTCTGCCTGCGTCATTGCTTCTAGTGTGTTGAGGGTATACGGCATGACACCCGGGACACTATGCACACCTAACAGAACAGAATAATGAAATGCAGAGTGTGTCTGTTAGAGACATAATGTTTTATTTATATGTAGATCAGTTGTGTAAAAGTGACCTTATTGCCATAGCATCCAATGGCATGTTCCTGTTGGGTAGACCATTCCATTGGTTGCTCTGGTGAGAAAGCAGAAAGAAATAATGAGGCAACACAATGCTATTTGATATAGAGAAGAATAGTGCCATACCTCCAAAGACTCTACATGGCCAGAGAGGAACACTTCTGTAATAGGGGAATTGCCCTGGCGTAGGGCTTTGCGAGGCCTGCACTGGCATCTGGCACACTGAGCAAATGCAGATGGCCTCATGTGTATTATATGGCGACCACTGGCCTTAAAGTGCCAGGTCATTTAGCCGTCCCTACTCTGTATTGTAAGATGTATTTCATTCATATGTTTGGGTACACATTAATGTGATTGTAAGGGTTGTAGAACAATATGATTCACATCTGGGGGCAACAGGGAACCTGTCCCCACTGAGAAAGGCAGAATACTCCAGTCCTATACATAAAGAGGTAAATCCTGGGTAAATCTGGACTCCCCTCTTTATTCCCTAATTTCAAGAAGGAGGTCACGTCAATTTGTGTGACCTTGCGGTGTTAGCGTGGCACCTTGCACTGTGTGTGAGCTGCAGTAAGGACAGGCTGAGGCTTCTCCATGATAAGTGAGTTGTGTGTAACTGTGTGTCTGGGTATGTTAGTGACTGTGTGTCTGGGTATGTTAGTGTGTATGTGTTTGTGTATGCTAGTGTGTGTCTGCTTATGTTTGTGTGTGTGTGCGTATGTGTGTGTGTCTGAGTATGTTAGTGTGTGTCTGTCTGGGTATGTTAGTGTATGTATGCTTATGTGCATATGTTTTGGAATGTGAGTGTGTGGGGTGGTGTATGTAAGTGTGGTGACCGTCTGTGTCTAGATATGTTAGTGTGTGTGTCTGAGTATGTTAGTTTGTGTGTTTGTCTATGTTTTGGTATGTTAGTGTGTGTCTGCTTATGTGTGTAACATACCCACACACACACATATACACACGCTAGCATACTCACACATACAGTAACATATCCAGATACACCGATGTGTGAGTGTATGTGTCCAGTTGTCTTAGTGTCAGTGTATGTGTTAATATGTCTGGTTGTGTATATATGTTAGCTGTGCATGGCCGGTATGTTAGTGTGTGTGCCTAGGTGCATGTGTGTCACTATTGAGTGTCTGTGTTAGTGTCAGTTTCTGCGTGTACGTGAGTGAATGTTGTGTTAGTGTCTGGTGGTGTTAGTGTGAGTGCCCTTCCCTAGAGCAGACTCTGGATCTGCCCATGGTGTTACGCTTATACTCAGCAAACATTCTGAGCTCCAAGAAAAGTGGAACATCGTGGAACAGAGTGATTTCTCCATTCCAAATAGCAAGTAAGACTTGACTTCTTAGTATATTTTTCTTCAGAGACATGTTTCCTTTCATATTCTCATGATTAATATGCACAGGGCATGCATAATCAGCCTTTTATAGTAATACAGCTGCTCTATTTAATATTCACTAATTCATTGATGACATCTGGAAGGAATATAGAAGCCACTTTTTGTGTGTTTTAAAATAAGAGTAGCGGATGTGACCCTATATATATATATAAAAACATTTAGAAAACATATGTACCGTATGTCTAAACAAATGTCATATGTATTTCATTGCTTAAAATAATATAATTTGGTCCCAGTGGAGAGTTATTGTAAGTCATAAATACTGTTAAGCCATGCAATGACACACGTATCTCTTTGGTCTGCGGGTGAAATGTATACATTCTTTTATGTCATGGTATTGCAGCGAGAGGATGGAGGATTTATGCTTTTTAATTAAAGGACGGTGGTGCCCATTTGTTGAAGGAATCTATACTGTTCAGTTATGTGTCTTCCAGCTGCTTCCTCCTAAGCCAGAGAGGTGCACTGGGTATCTCCTTGTATTCACCTGCCCCCTGTGTCTATGCACAGACTTTGGACTTTATGACTTCTAATAACATCCGCCTCAAACTATCCACGCAAAAGCCCCAAAGTAGGGAAATGGCTTCCAATTTCATCCAAAAACGCCACTTGATAGTCATACAAATTATATATTTAATATCTCGAAATCAAATAGAGAGCTAAATTTGCTAAATGGTATAATGTATTCCATTATATTATTGGTATTCACCCCCATGTAGTGCCTTAGCAGCTCCACCCTTCCTATATTAATTTGGGCAAAAGTTACAAATATTTTTTATTAAATATTTAATAGTGTCCCACCGGTGAATCCAGGGGAAGAACCAGGGTGTGTTCCATGTAGGACTCTTCCTCTTGCTCCTGCAGGAATGTGTGATGGGCCATACAGCCTGTCTTCGTAGAACTTCATTACTTCTCAAATCTGAAAGCACAATGACAAGCACAAAGTCACCAACATTCCCTGCCTTTATTCCACTTGGTTTGGTTGCATACTGAAGGCTCATTAGGAAGCACAAGAGGATGGGTCTGATTAGTGAAGGTAGGGTGTTGTAGGGTGTTGTAGGCTGAAAGCAGGTGAAAGTTTGTGACATATCTGACATAGTTGATTGTTCCTCCCGGAGATAGATAATGAAGGCAGTCAAATCATGTCAGATGCTTGACGTTACCGCCTTTAATGTGATTCTGTTCGTGGAAATTGTGCATTGCTGCTGTTTATATGGATAATGATAATTCTATCTGGTTATAACATGATGGGATTTATGGGGTTTCACCTAGCAGGTAGAATGTTTCTATATGTTCTGGGAAGTAAGAGTGCAATACAATAATTGATATATATATACTATGGTATGAAGTGGGTGAATATCTATTTCTGTTACTGTATCTGCAAATGCTGAAAATGTCCACATCAGGCCTTACTTAAAAATGTGTTCTGTGTTAACTAAGTGGGGTATATTTGATAAGTAAGAAGTTTGCAGGAGAGTTATATGGGAGTTGAAATGTACATCACATATCACAAGTATTATGAAGGGCAAACTCCAATGAGCTTCTCCTGCAAGAAGGTGTCTGACCTTGTTTCTTAATGCATAGTTATTGTTGGATTTTTCTTAAGAATATATATATATATATATATATATATATATATATATATATACACATAAATATGATATAAACATAAACAACATCAATATTTGGTTGGGTAACGTTTTCTCTTGTGATCACTCGTTGCAAAGCAATTTGTGTCCTTAAATGATGAAGAATTATTTGCCAATCTAAATAATCTGCATTATTTTAAAGTCCCTTATAATGTTGTCATTACACACATTTCAACTGTCAGCAAACAGGTTCTATTACGTGATCAATGGTCTAGAATGGTACAATGTTGTCCATTTTGTGGAGGATACCATGCCAATCAGATGCATTGGTTTGGGTCCGAGATAAGCAGATACTGATGTAGTGGGTGCAAGACACCATTGCCCAGAGATAACATGGCCCACTTATAATGTGTTGCTTTCAAGTTATTCATGCAACATGATGCTGTATGGTACAGTTCCATCACTTTAGACAATATAAAATTAGAAGCCATTGACATATTAAGGTCAATATTCTCTATATTGTTTAAAGTGCTTTTCAATGTTTCTGTAATTTAGTTTATGTGATCGTCTATGTTTCTATCCAAATAATGGCTCTTACGTTGCATTTTCACCTCTTTGGTATTTTTTCCTGTAACTGTATCCATGGTTGAATGTTTGTTGAGTTCCATCGTGTACTATATGTAATTAGCATTGAGTAAAAGACAAATAAAACATTCACAATAGCCAAAAAATACAGAGCCAAAATTCCGTTCTCACTACCAAATATGAACAACAGAAAGGGGCCTCAGAATAAAAAAACTAGAATGTTGTTTGACATTGTCTTAGAAAACTGTCCTTCTGAATACAGGATCAAAATCTAGATATATCTTTTTGAGGATATATATTTTTTCTATTTTGTGCTACATGAGAAAAAAAAAAGATTTTTCCCATCAACAATTCAAACTAATCAACCAGTCATATTTTGTAGCTGGAAATGACACGATATTTCCATTCCATACCATTTCAATACATATGGGATCTGCAGCTTCATAATGATAAACACATTGCTTCAAAATAAGACTCAACGTTTGGCCAACAAAGTTTCTCAAACTAAAATCGTTTTTTTTTTGTTTAACATCACTGCCAGAAGATTTGTTATTTTTAACAAAATAACATAATTGTCAAACCTGTATAAATATTGCAGAGTGCAGTATAACAATGTGGGGTTGGTATCAATCAAAATCATATAATGCAAGAAATAATTTCTACATATGGGGATGTCAATATTTGGGATCTCAATGTACAGATTGGAGAAGAGAGATGGGATAGAAACTTTGAAATACATAGAGGGGCTTGACAAAATACAGGAAGGAAGTAAATTTCAAAGGAGGTGAAATGCCATAAAGACCATAAACTAAAACATGAGGCTTAGATGTAATGTTACTGAGTGGGTGGTAAATAAGTTGGACAACTTCCCAGTCACAGTCTCATAGGAATTTGTACATGCATAGGATAAGCTCATGACTATCCTGAATAAAAGACAAGGCCGATGACTTTACAGTCTTTACAGCTAAAGTAACAGGCAGGCTAGGTAGACTGAGTGGTTCTTATCTAGGGTTGCCACCTGTCCAATTGGACAGTCCCACAATGAAGTGGGTAAGTACCAAGTTACCTCTTGTCCAAGAGATACTAGCCTAGTGGCCATATTAATCCACATTTTGCAGTGACTCCAGCAATATACACAGTATACACAAAACACACACTCACATACTACCATCTCCCTCCCGCTGGACGCCTGCAACACTGCTGCCTGTCTTCACCCATTGTGAATCTTGCGCCCTATGTATTAATGTGGGGGCACAGTGAAGTCACTTTCCCTTAGGAAAGTATTGAGTGTCAGATTCACAATGGCAGCTCTGGCCAGTTTTTACTCCCTTGACATGCAAAACCCTGGCCGCCATGAAGCGGTTTCCAGTTGCTATGGTGGCCAGCGCCAAGGGTTTGTCGATGCCAGAATTAGGGAACTAAGTAGACTAGACAGTGAGCCATTCATAATACACATAGAAATGGAAATAAGAGGGTGAAAATGCAAAATATTAAACTTTAACCTCTGCAAGTTAATATAAAATTACAGTCTCAATAATCTTCGTAAAATGGGATCCAGCATCTGTTACAAGTGGCAACCCCATTCTTATCTGCTGTCAATTTGGTATTCTTGCTCTAAAACAGCTTTAGAGCTGCCACCTCTTTTTGTTCTTTTACACATTATTCGGTTTTGTGCTATATTTTATGGTATATAATCCGTCAATTTTATAAAAGCTACAAATTAACATTTCTTATAACAATTTGTGTAATAACAAATCTGGTGAATAAAAATATATACAGTATATTTTGACATCCTGTCAAATGTTTGTTTCTCATATTTTTTATTTTTCACTATTTCTCCCTTTTTGACTTTGAGCACCGGTTCTGCTGGTCACACAGTGATTAGTAAACATTGCTCCATTGCCCTGCTGATCGTAGTGCCTGTGAGGTCTCAGGTTAGTCTGGCAGACCCTCTGGGAACCTTTTTACTGTGAATGTTGTTTCTGAGTGTCGTGACATTCTCTGCTATTATGGTGTAATTGACGCTTGCGTCAAAGGCCGTAACATAAGATCAGTAAGCAGGAAGTGCAGAAACGTGCAATTATGTCCTTGTCACCTAGGGCTTGTAATAGAAGTTCCTAAGGGTCACAAATGAAACACATGTATATAGTAAAGTTACATGTGCCAATATGTTGTCATGTTGTCTTCTGATACAAGTTTCATTAAATACTTCCATTTACTGTGACTGTCTGACCTAGGGTATAAATTATGACCACTAGCAGTAATGCAGCAAGAAAATTAATATTACCATTGTATTAATAACACAAGAATATCACTCACATGCATTTGTACACTGTCTCTTTGTTCTGTAGTAAAAAACACCTCTGCTAACCTTCATGATTACTACCAAACCCCCAAACATAGCTGGAGGAAGTCTCATCATCATCCCTACCCCACACTGTCATTCCCCCTGTGTCACTATTGACCACAAAAAGTCATCCACCTGCTCATATTACCTCTATTTCAATAAACTGCCACCTGCATCTTAAAAACATTGCCCAAACTTGCCCATTCCAAACTAGTTGCAACCAAAGCCCTTGTTCATGCGTTCATCATCTTTTGTCCTGGCTATTGCAACTCTGTCTTAGCTGGTCTCCCTTATACCCATCTTGCCCCATTACAATCTGTCATGAATGCTGCTGTCATGCTCATCTTCCTTACCCACTACTCTAACGCTTCTCTCCATAATCTCTTCACTTGCTGCTATACACTTTAGAATTTAATTTAAAATCCTTACTCTCACCTAGCTATTACATCTCACCACGTATTTCCAAATATACACCTAACCAGTCCCTTCAATGATCTTTGCCTGTCCTCTTCTCCAGTCTTCACCTTTCATGCTTGTATACCAGACTTCTAAAGGGTCCTTTGAAATTCCCAACCTTGGCTTATCAGACCTTCCTATAATTTCCAGTCCTTCGAAAAATTCTTAAGATCCACCTTTTAAGGAAAGCATATCAACTGACACTCCTGCTGTGGGGCATCTCCCATTGTACCTTCTTACTCTCCATTGATTTTTTATGTATGCCATGTAATAATTTTGATTTGTTGAAAGTGGGATGCAGTTTTGTGGCTGATTCATTTCAAACATTTGCACTTTAACATGCTAGTGCAATATACCACTGCTCCCTATAGCTCGTTTGAACAGGGCTCTCCACGCCTATTGTTTCTGTGGGTCCAAATTGATAGTTTCCACACTACTTTTTATGTCCATTTTACCCATTGTACAGAACTGCAATATATGATAAATAAGAATAATAATATAATTTACCTTTAGGATGGACGTTCAAATATGGTTTGAGGCAGAGTTTGTCCTGGTTAAAATGTAGGAGAAAGACGCAAAGGGCATTTTATACCCACTTACAACGAGCAAAGTCTGGACATGAAGCTAGTTATTCTTCCCCTAATAATATACATCAGTGACTCTATGTGGAATTTCTGTCAGTTAATTTATAACTATCCTGTTTTCCAATAGAAAACGTTGTGGCAAAGAGTTTAGGAAAACTTTAAAAAAAAAAGCTAAATTTGTCTACTAACTTGATTTCAGTGATTCTCTAAATTAACATTTTTTTTAACAAAGTTTTTTTTAAGCATAGCTATGTAAGTGTTTGCAAGTTTTTCTTTGAAGTTTCATATGAACATTGGCTTTAAACTATTAAAACACTTTAAACTTTTAAACACTACCTGCTTGGATCATCAATGTCTTTAAACATTTGAACTATTAGTAGATACTGTAAAATGACAAAGTGTTTACATTGTAGTTTTTGTTCCTTGGCAGGAGAACAGTTTCCATTCTGTATATAAACCATTAGTTTTATAAAATTTTCAAGAATTTTATACAGAGATATCTTAAATGTTCCATTTTTGGGGGTGCACATTTTGTCTCTGTGTTTTAGCATTATTGGCCTAGGCATGGGTCTATAACAAAGTGTTTGTCTCTGGGTCCCAGGGCAGAGCAGTAGGGGGGCAGCCGGTGCAAGGCTCCGGGGCCCACACCCATATGGAGACCGGTGAAAGAGATCATAGGATCCCTCTCCACGGGCCTCACTTGGGTAATAGAGGTCACTGCATTGTGGGTGCCCTGCCAAGCAGGGGCATCCAATGACAGGGCTCAGACTCAGTGAGGTAGACCGAGAAAGTCCGAGAAAGAGGCGAGAGAGCTGTTAGCAAAGTTAGTGGTGTGTATAAGTATGTTAGTGTGGTAAGTATGTTAGTGTGTGTGTGTAAGTATAAAGATGTGTTCGTATACATGCTTATATAGGTATGTGTGTATGTAAAAGTGAATTTGTTAATATGTATATGTGTGTGTCTAATTGTGTATATTTTGAATTACTGTGTATGTTTAGGTTAGTGTATAAAATAATGTAAGCAAGGGTGAAAGAAAACAGTTTACAATACAGGGGATGGGGAGGAGGCAATACAGGGGCTGG
Organism: Spea bombifrons; assembly: GCF_027358695.1. Taxonomy (NCBI): domain Eukaryota; kingdom Metazoa; phylum Chordata; class Amphibia; order Anura; family Pelobatidae; genus Spea; species Spea bombifrons. The sequence goes on along the minus strand of NC_071090.1, from coordinate 35,577,826 downwards.
GGAAAAGGTAACTAGGAGGTGGGGGTTATGATACAGGCCTGAGGAACAAGCATATAACAGGGACAAGGTATTTGACAGGAGGCTGGGGCAAGGAATATGCTGGGGAAAAAGGAATCTGACAGGGTGGGAAAATGACACAAGGGAGATGTGTGGTATAAAACATGGAGGCGATGTAATGGTGAAGGCTAAACCAAGACTAAAAGAGCAGGGCAGGTTCATAAAAAATGAAAGGATGAGACATGAAGGAGGGAACTAATTTTGCGATTCTCTTGCACGTCCCTTGAAATTCTCACCAATTTACCAATAGATGTGAGAGTGTTTTATGTTTTCAAGTTATCTTGCGCCAAGGCCCTTAGCTCACCAGTTCCGCCATCACTAGAACCAGATCATAACTGGATTAATTTTGTTAGTATGTGTTTAACAGTACAGAGTGAATTTTTACAGTTATGTGCCCAAATATTTTAGGGTAATTGTCACATCTTAATCACATTTGAAATGTGTATGTCAAGACCCCCATTATAGGCTTTGTTTTAGGTACACAGAGTCAGGGGATATATTGGGATAAGAAGGGCCTGACACATATTGCTTATAATCGAAATTAATCATTAAATCAATGTATTACTACCTACAGGGAGTTAGTCTTTAGGCTATCAGTGTAGCTATTAGAGTAAATTAGTTTAGAAGTTAAAGATTATTTAATGTCAGCAGAGCTAAATTTGGAGGATAAAAACCTTTATATAACTAATTATACCCCCTCCCTTTAATTTGTCTTTCTAAGGCTGTAAGAACCAGCTTCCACAAAAGAGAATAATAATTCCTATGAGAAATATTTTTTTTATAGAGCCCGTGGTCCGTGCTCTTTGTCATCTACTGCCGTCCGTGTGAAAACATGGTGATCCGTGCTCCAAAACTTTGTAGGGTCACAGTGGAGGCGAGCCCCTTCCTTCCAACCCCGGCAGAAGCCTTGAGTGGGCCGGATCCTCTAGGGTTTTCACTCCACATCAACAAACGAAAGTTGTCAGGACTCAGTTCCACTGTGACTGTATGTGACCCAATGCTACTTAACTCACTACCGAAACCTATAATCACATGTGCTCTAAACCGTAAAAAAACTGAAAAAAAATTCTAGTGCAAATCAAGTGCAAGTGAAAATATCCACAGGCCCCAGCCATTGGCTGGTAGAATAAAAAATTCCCCCCTCTACCACCAGCCATAGGTCAGGTCAAATTAAGGGTGAGTGCCTTAATGAGTGAAAAAAAATGTGCCCCCCCCCCACACCTCTCAAAGTGCCGATTGTCCAAGCGGATCCATGCCAGGGGACACTATAACAACCTCGGACTCTCTGACGCTTTTCCCAGCCCTAAGGCTAGAGGACCAAGTTTTCCCTCTCTCACAGGTATTTACTTGATCTTGGCAAAAGGTCCTGGCAAATTTAATTTTACTTGCCCAGTGGGGTCCATGCAGCAATATAAGGTGAAAAGTAACTGTAAACATGCATGATTGGTTCTGCACACTGAGGAATACAATTGCCTTCTATATGTTAATGTAATCAATATTTGCATTGCTATTTATCCGGTCAGGGCTAATATGAGCTATCAGCAGTGTTCCAGTGATCACTAATCAATCCCATTTAAAGACACGACATACCTGGCATGAAACAAACCCAAGACTAGGGGAAGACTTTGTGAATAAGGTAAACAGCGCTGAGAGCAGTGGCTACTATGGTTTACAAATGTGCAATAGTCTTCTTCTTGGTTGGTGACCCCAATAGGGTTACAATGTAACACACAGAGGGGTGTACCAACTCATCATGTTTTTTTTAAACTTATTAGCAGTGGTATATTTACTTTTGGGCCTGAGAGGGACTGCTGCCACCCTGGACCTGCCGCCCTGGGCCTATTCGACCTAGGTTGGGATACATCACTGCTTATTAGGTAACCTATTTGGAACTCCAAAGCAAAATTCTTCATCCAAATACGGAGGCAAGGGTTGTTTTTTGACATAAAGTAGAACATTGTAATCAAGGCAAATATACTTTAATAACTCATCCATAAATAGCATAAAAAAGGTAATTTGTGTCAAGTATTTGAGCATGTTTTTCCAATACAGTTGAAATCAGAAAAATGGAAATATACCTTATTTAGACATTCTGTACCATAAAAATGAAAAAGTAACATGCAATCAAGATGCTTCCTGTGTTTTAATGTAACTGTGTGTGCTGATAGCTATGGTATTCAGTTTCACCGGAGATATAAAAACATTAACTGAGACATATTATTATTCATATACAGAAATGAACCTTAAATTAGGGCACATTTTTGGGGGGTTTGCAGATATTAAAAAAATTCTTGCTATATCTGGTATACACATATACACTTATCTCTCTTTATTTGGCTCACATTCAGTATCACTGATGACATAACTGTTCCTAATTGTACGGGATAGTCCACCAGAAGCACTTATGACCTCTGGCTGTGTCTCTCAATTGTTGAGTCTGGGCAGGAAATGGGTGGGGTGGAAAAACATTGGTAGGTATTATGACAATACCTACCATTGGTAGGTATTATGACAATACCTACCAATTCTATATATCCTTATACAATATTTACCGGTGTATATTTAACAAGGCAAAAAATATACACCGGTAAATATTGTATAAGGATATATAGAATTGAATTGGAAAAACACCAAAAGTTGGCTGCATAAGTGCACTAGGAAAAAGGTGCATGTCTCCTTTTTTGCGCAATATAATCACACCTGGGAACTCTCAAGGTTTCGCCTAGATACACAGAGAGAAGCACTGCTTCTTCGGGTCAACACCTGTATCCTCTTGGTCACAGGAGTGGGGGCCAATTAAATGGGGGTTATTTCCTGTGATATCAGCTGGAACACCTACTGATGGTGACAGGAAAGCCCACTGATGTCAGTGGCCGCATCCCGCAAGGGTAGGCTCCGGGTAGCCAGAGCCTAAAAGCTCCCAAGCATGAATATAATTACCTTGGTTTAGCAGCATATGTGACAGACACAGTACCCAATTGGACACATTTTACTGTGATTGTAAAATCAAAGGGTTAAAGCTTCTTCAATTCTTTGATTTACAAAAGAATAAAAAAAACTTGGTGGTGTTCTTAGCTGAAAACCATGTTCAGCATTCTTCTTTGCTTTAACTTTGGCTTTGTTAGAGCTCTTGGCCATCTTCTATCAGAGCCTGCTGCATGTTTTGGTAAAGAGAAGTAACACATTACTAACAGAAACAATAATGCTTTCTATATTCTTCATTAGGTCTGTCGTTTAGTAAGCTCATTGTAACTGGATGCATTCAAATCACCTACAACCAAATTGAATGGAAATAGATAGTGAGTGGATTAAATAATCAAGTTAGCGTAAATTTATAGAGGGAACAGAGAACACAGATACCATTATTAGATTATTAATATTAGGGCTGAAACAACGAATCGATAAAATCGATAATAATCGATAACGGAAATCGTTGTCGACGATTTCCGTTATCGATTAATCGAGTGATCGATTCGTTGTTGGAGCACTCGGCTCCATTCACACAGAGCGGTTCGCTCTGTGCGAGTGGCTCCATTCGCACAGAGCGGTTCGCTCTGTGCGAGTGGCTCCATTCGCACAGAGCGGTTCGCTCTGTGCGAGTGGCTCCATTCGCACAGAGCGGTTCGCTCTGTGCGAGTGGCTCCATTCGCACAGAGCGATTCGCGGGGGTGGGGGTCCACGGCGGGGTGGGGGTGGGGTTTCAGGGGATGCAGGGCAGGGTGTGAGTGGGGGTGCAGGGCAGGAGACTGGGTGCAGGGCAGAGTGGGGGTGGGGATGCAGGGTGTGAGTGTGGGTGCAGGGCAGAGTGGGAGACTGGGTGCAGGGCAGAGTGGGGGTGGGGATGCAGGGCAGGGTGTGAGTGTGGGTGCAGGGCAGAGTGGGAGACTGGGTGCAGGGCAGAGTGGGGGTGGGGATGCAGGGCAGGGTGTGAGTGTGGGTGCAGGGCAGAGTGTGGGGGCAGGGCAGAATGTGGGGGCAGGGCTGGGTGCAGGGCAGAGTTGGAGACTGGGTGCAGGGGCACAGTGCAAAGTGCCAGTGCTGGGTGCAAAGTGCCAGTGCTGGGTGCAAAGTGCCAGGGCTGGCTGCAAAGTGCCAGGGCTGGGTGCAAAGTGCCAGGGCTGGGGCAAAGTGCTGGGTGCAAAGTGCTGGGTGCAAAGTGCTGAGTACAAAGTGCTGGGTGCAAAGTGCCAGGGCTGGGTGCAAAGTGCAAAGTGCTGGTGCAAAGTGCTGAGTGCTGGGTGCAAAGTGCTGGATGCAAAGTGCCAGGGCTGGGGCAAAGTGCTGGGTGCAAAGTGCTGGGTGCAAAGTGCTGGGTGCAAAGTGCCAGGGCTGGGTGCAAAGTGCTGGGTGGAAAGTGCAAAGTGCTGGGTGCAAAGTGCTGGGTGCAAAGTGCCAGGGCTGGGTGCAAAGTGCTGGGGGCAAAGTGCTGGGTGGAAAGTGCAAAGTGCTGGGTGCAAAGTGCTGGGTGCAAAGTGCCAGGGCTGGGGCAAAGTTTCTTGAACAGTAATAGTCCACCTCTTTTCAGAATGTTTGGGGTTATTTTGTTTCATAAATATTGTGTTTGGGTTCTTGTACTTTGAAAATATTGTTTTTTATTACATCATAACAAAATAAGAATGTTAATGTAAATTTTAAGTTGTTTTTTAACATCCAGTTCATTAAATTATTTTAAATAAACGAAAAATTTGCATATTGTTTTTTTATCCGATTAATCGATTAATCGAAAAAATAATCGGCCAACTAATCGATTATTAAAATAATCGTTAGTTGCAGCCCTAATTAATATATTTTATCATTTATTGTATGAAAAGCTATAAAAAACTATTTTTATAGTCATAGGATTCCAAATTTGTCACGTAAGTTTCTAAAATTTCTGCCCTTCTAGATGTGCTAGACTGTAAGGCCTATTATTGTGAGGTGGAAGTTTCTAGGAGTAACAACAGTTGAGCCACGAATTGGTAGACCACGCACCCCCACAGAGCGGGGATGCCAAGTGCTGAAGCATTAATCTTGTAAAAATCACCTGTCCTCTGTAGCATCACACACTACAGAGTTCCAAACTATCTCTGGAAGCAACATCAGTACAAGCACTGTGTGTCAGGCGCTTCATGAAATGGGTTTCTATGGCAAGTAGCTGCACTACTATACACGATTTCAAGCATTGGCTGGAATGGCATGAAGCACACCACCACTGGACTCTGGAATGGTAGGCAATTCTGGTTGGAAGAGGGGTTTTCAACTATGAGCTATGGAAGGATACTTCAAGCTTGACAAAGGCCCTGTTTGGCCGAAACTTTGCTTTTTTTGTTTTGCTTTCTCTAAATAAAGTAACCTAAGGATTGGAAGCTGTTTGGAGTGCTGGGATTCTTTTCTGTGTTATTATGTATGGTGTGACTTGATAAAACATGGCCAGTGCAAGGGTCATGAAAGATGTGTAATGTTAAAGTAAGAAAAATATAAAAATGCAGATGATATGTAGATTTTATGGTCAATAAAGAAATGCATGTCAAGGAATGAGTAAAAATGTTTGTATTAATGTAGGTCTTATATATAATAAGTTTTAATACTTTAATTGGAAGTGCAGAAGTGTGTTACAAAGTCAGAAAATACTTTTAAATGGTGAAATGTAATCCTATTTAAGTACCAGTCTTTATTTAAGTTAAAGCTTTAATGCCCTTGAAAAGGTTATAGATAATGTATCTTTTCTTTCATTAACCCAAATGCAATAGACCCCAGTGTAGATTCATGCATATGACCAGGGGCGTAACTAGACGCGTCAGGGCCCGGGTGCGAGAATCTGTTAAGGGCCCCCCCACCCCCCCTCAACAAATTCAATTTACATATTGAATCATATCTGTAAAAAAATCAAAGAAAAAGGGGCGCATGTACAAAGGGCATAATCCAGGGGTGTCCAAGTTTTTTCTGCAGTGGGCCACGTCATCAGAATTGTATACGTGCGCGGGCCGCACTCATTTTTCACTGTGACAAAAAATATGGCATTTAATAAAATATGCAGATTAAAATAAAGTAAAATGACACAAAACCTTTATTCTTCCTCTCACTGATTTCTGGGCCTAGAAAGTTTTGCGACTACAAATTCAGGATTCCCTAGAAAATTCTGGACCAAAACATTCAGGGTTCACTTAGCCAAAACCGAAAATGACCCCCACCTTTAAAAATAATAATAAAAACTCACATTTTTAATAAAAGTAGGTAACACAATTGGACAAAATTAGCACTATGACTTGGCATGATAGGCGTGTGATTGCTAACAGCAATCACACTCCTATCATACCCAGGCAACCAGTAAATGCTGGTACCTAGGCATGATGGGACTGTGCTCGCTGTGATTGCTGTTAGCAATCACACTCCTATCATGCCAAGTCAGCCAGTACATGCTGGTACAGGGTGGCTGTAAGTGATGTGCAGACCCCATACTGCTGGCAGCATCACTACACAAGGGGGGCAGCTAGCTAGGTTTCAGCATGTACTGGCTGACTTGGCATGATAGGAGTGTGATTGCTAACAGTAGTCACAGTCCCATCATGCCTAGGTTCCAGCACTTACACATCCATCCAGTAAATGCTGGAACCTAGGCATGATGGGACTGTGATTGCTGTTAGCAATCACACTCCTATCATGCCAAGTCAGCCAATACACGCTGGTACAGGGTGGCTGTAAGTGATGTGCAGACCCCATACTGCTGGCAGCCTCAATACACAAGGGGGGCAGCTAGCCAGGTTTCAGCATGTACTGGCTGACTTGGCATGATAGGAGTGTGATTGCTAACAGCAATCACAGTCCCATCATGCCTAGGTTCCAGCACTTACACATCCATCCAGTAAATGCTGGAACCTAGGCATTATGGGACTGTGATTGCTGTGGGAAAATCTGCCCACCTTGGGTAATTCATTAGAAAATGAATGTTTCTTTAAGGGATTTCTAACTTAGTGGTCATATGATATGACCACTAAGTTAGAAATCCCTTAAAGAAACATTCATTTTCTAACGAATTACCCAAGGTGGGCAGATTTTCAAATGTTTTACATTTGTTTCAACAGCACTGTCTTTGAATGCAGTTTACCACATGTTACATCCATCCACTATGGCAAAGTCATCTTGAGATGGATTCCAGAATTTCAAATAAAAGCAACATTCCGCACTATTGCATTTTATGAATGTCCCTTTATATATCCCTGAATTCAGTAATCAATTTCCTGTACAAGGACCTGCGTAAACCCAAGGTGGTATAAAACGGCAATTTGGAGTACTGCACCAGTTACACTGTGGAGCAAGAGTATTTTGTACCGCGTGAGGAACATTCAGAGCCCTATTTACTTTGTGACCAGAAACAGTTACAGCACCTTGTGCTGTGTAATAAAGCATGTAAAGTGCCAAATGAAATATGAGGAGGAACATTCAGAGAACGATATACTGTGTTACATGCATTCAGTGCACCACGTACTCCATGAGGATCATTTAGAGCACCAACTGCTATATGAATATATATGAATGAATATTCAGCACAGCATATACTTTATAAGAAAGAACATCTATGTGCTACATGAAGAACATTCAGAACACCGAGTGTGCTGTGTGTGAAGGAGCCTTCAGTGCACCAAGTGATATTTAAGAAGGAATTTTCAGAGCACTAAAAACTGTTTAGGAAAGAATATTCAGAGCACCATGTATTGTATAAGAAAGAACATTCAAAGCACCTAGTGCTTTTTGTGAAGTACTAAGAGCACAATGTGCAATGTAAGAAGGAACACTCAGAACACCATGCACTGTATATGAAGGACCAAAGGGAACATTAAGAGCATTTGGTGCTGTATGAGAAAAAATATATTTGGAGTTCTAAGTGCTGAATGAGGAACATTTAGAGTACCATGTGCTATACGATAAGGAACATCCAGAGCACCATGTGCTGTATAAGAAGGAGCTTTCAGAGGACAATACACTGTATTACTCGGTGCTGTACGAGAAGGAATATTTGGAGGTCCAAGTGTTGAACAAGGAACATTCATAGTACCGGTTGCTGTGTAAGAAAGAAAATTCAGAGCAATGTGTACTCTATGAGAAGGAACATCCAGAACACGATGTACTACATGATGAATGATTATCCTTATTTTTTATGTATGTGGAAAATTCTGAGCACCATCCACAGTACATTTGGATTTCAAAGTGCTATGCACCATGGAGTGAACAATCTGAGTGCCATGCACCATACACGACTGCGGGACCATCTATAGGCCTTCCTCTAAATGAAACACAGACACCAACATAACATTTTTGTAAAGAATGGGTGCCAATATGCCCCCCCCCCAGTATCCTCATCCCACCACTTAAAGGGCCCTGCCTATCCAAACAGGCTGCCAATCCACCCAGAGTTAACCCTTTACAACTCCAAATTCCACCCCTTCCAGGGCTCCTCTGTATGTGCTATGTACTGTACAGTGACCATTCTAAGCATAATGTAGTGAACACAGAAATTCCTGGGCACCAAACAAAGTGTTATTCATTTATTTAATAATAGAAAAACAGAAGTGTGAGTTAAATGCATGAACAACTCACTAATGACATAAGGTGTCAGTGTGTTAAAGAAAGATTGACTTGTTACGTAAATAGCAACAGAGGTCACTGAGGGTAAATCTATAATGATACCAGCAATAATCAGGACAAATATAACCCCCCCATACATACATACACCCCCTTTTATATAGATGTGTATTGGTCTTTGCTCGCATGGAGCACTGGGAAATGTCATGTTACTACATCCTGCAGTAGGGTATAATGATTGCCTCTAGTGATAGCATACATTCGTGACAAAATGATTAACCCAATAAGGGCCAATCTTTAGAGATTCTCTGATTTGTCCAAGCACCCTACTGGACCACAAGCCTATCGGTGGGAACCTGAATGGATTTACAAAGGCCGGCCCTGGTAAACTACCACTTTGGCTGGTTGAATTACAGTTGAATTTTTACATTCTGTTCTATACTTTGTAGCCAAGTCACAGATTTCAGTGGTCTGGAGGTCTGGGCTAGTCAATTGTACTGAAGCGATAAAATGCAAGACAAGCTTAGCATTTTTTTTTAAAAGTAAAAAACAAATAAGTGAATGTAATACAATACGGTATACCTGATGATGTGAAAGGTATATGCTAGTGCAGTAACATACACTTTCCCTCTGATTGAACTCTATCTTTCCACTTGTGATGAGTTTACTTTGGATGAGTGCACTGCATTGTTGTGCCAAAGTGTTGTGTTAGGCAAAGGGCCTAGAGATTATAGGGTACATCAACAATTTTTGTTTTTACATTTTACCATTACCAATTACAAATAATCTAGACAGGAATACACCAAAATTTAACCATTTCAAATCAAAAGACAGAGGGTGAGAATGACAAATAAGGAGTTCAGAAGCAGATGATAAATAGAGGGTGAGAGCATGAAATAAAGGATTTATATATATATATATAAATATATATATATATATATAAATGCTGTGAAAAATACCCCTCGTCTTATAATCAGGGTCGTCTTATAATCAGACCTCAAATAGGTCTGATTATGAGACAAAGATCCAGATCTCCCGCAGCGATGCAGGGGACCTGCATCCTCCTGTGTTATGCCCCCCCCTCCAACTTACCGGTGCTTCTGAGTCCCCGGTGCTTAGTCCGGGCAGCGTGTAGAGCTCTACGCGATTCGCGTGGAGCTCTACATGCTGCCCGGACTAAGCACCGGGGGCTCAGATGCAGGGGACCTGGATCCTCCTGTGGTATGCGCCCCCCCCAACTCAGAAGCACCGGTAAGTTTGGAGGAGGGAGGGAGAGTGTTAAATGGGGGGTGTAAGGCATTTCTGGAGGCAGAGTGCTCTGTGAAATGCTTTTTAACCCGTTTAATGCCACTCTGCCTCCTGAAATGCCTTTTACCTCCCTATATGCCACTCTGCCCCATAATATGCCTTTTAACCCCCTAAATGCCAGAGTGGCATATAGGGGTATAAGGCATTTCTGGAGGCAGAGTGGCACATAGGGGGTCAAAAGGCATATCATGGGGCACAGTGGCATATAGAGGGTTAAAAGGTGTATCATGGGGCACAGTGGCATTTAGAGGGTTAAAAGGCATATCATGGGACACAGTGGCATATATGGGGTATAAGGCATTTCTGGGGCAGAGTGGCAAGCCTGGGGGCAGATGTGCATAACTGGGGGGGCAGGTTGAAAAAAAAAAAAGGAAATAAAAACAAAATATTTTTCTCAATCATAGCTTGATTAACAAACAATTGTTAACATAGTTTACATGAACGAACATTTACTGGTAAAACTTTTTTCCTACAGGGTCGTCTTATATTCAGGGTTTTTCTTTTTTTCATAAGTTAATATTCAGATTTTGGGGGGTCGTCTTATAATCAGGGTCGTCTTATAATCGAGCAAATACGGTAATCACGTATTCAAGCAAGCAATATCTAAGACAGACCTTTCGTCTTGCAGGACCCTTCAAAATGCACAGAGAGGTCAGTGCTGTGGAATGTTTCCTACAACACACAGTGTATGACAGATGTGGATCTGTGTTGAACCACTGAGTGGTACAAATAATTGTATATTTTTGTGGCTTATTTTGCAATGTAGAGATGTTCAGCAATATGGGAAAAGTAGCCATTACTAGCAGGCAAGAGAAAAAGAAAATGTAACACAGCTGTGTTTGACTTTTTTATGTGAACTGGTGATTTAGGAAGGTCATCTGGATTTTAGAAGAAGTATTTTCTCACACTGTACATTTTTATTTATCCTTTGGATGTCAAAACATGTGCCACTTGGTCATGTTTTTCACTGCTAATTTGTAGCATCTAATCGAGCCATATCAGTCACTGTAGGGTCTTCATAGGGAAAGCAATTTAACCTTTTAACAAGCATTTTGATAAATTCTGAAAATGTGGCTCCTATATCAACTGTTAGTCTGGAGTTGTTAGGCTAGCTCGAGTGTCTAAGAGCTACTTACTTTGAAAACGGTGTTTGTTATCTTCTGCTCTGTATTGTTATAACGTGTACAATAATTAATCTGATTTGTGACTGCTCACTCATTAACCAGGCTTTTGTAATTTGGTGGGTGTCTGAGCAAAGTCCCCCAATTGCTAAATAGTGTTGTAGAATTCCAGCCACATAATCACTGCATATTTTTTATGCATACCAGTTGGCCCGGTAAACAATTAATTTGTTACAGTACAGGAATACTTGAGCTGCTTTGAACAGTTTGACCCAATGAAACCTAATCCACAGTAAGTTGAAACATATCATCTAATTAACTATGAATTAGGAAGGTTCAACCCTGGTGAGTTTGTCCTACAAGAAAAGGTAGGCCCAGCAAAACGCCTAGATAGTACAGACAGCTATTATATTTCACATCACTGAAAGTCACCTACAACCCCCTTTTGAATAATAATCCCCAATAAGGTAAGACTTTTGTTTCGCCAACACCACTTTTCCCCTTTGACCTCACTACTTGCCTTTGGCAGCAATGAGGATGGGAAAGTTATACCCAAGAGCTAAAGGCCAGGAGTGGAAAGTATAACTGTGCATTGGAATAGGCATTCCAAGTAGGGGTATAGTAAAGTTCAAATTGACATGCCTCCCTATAACCCCGCTTACACACCATTCCTTCCTTTAGTTTAACCAATTTTTTTTTTTTTTTTTTTTTATTTTACTCATTTTCTTTTTTTGATATCACTGTGCACCATAGTGCACTTGTGAACTATTGTGAAACTTTGGGGTATGTTACTGGACATTTCATCATGTGCCAAGGAACTTTATTTTCGTCGGCATTATCATAATAAACGGTGGTCAAATATTCTGTCACAGTGCCACAAATTCCTCGGATATATTTCCGAAGGCTGTGACTTATATAGTTGCCAACCTGAATTATTTCCACCACAGCTCTTTTTTACACCACTTTTTCTGTGCTTCTATTACATTCTTCTATTACAAACCCACAATATTATTATTATTAACCAGAAAAAGTACCTTTTTATTGCACAGCTATTTGCCGAGAGGTTTCAGAGCCAGAACTAGGGGAAATAACTCAAGCAACATAAAGTTTTTTTTACTAAACCATCAGACTCCCTTTAGTGAATAAACCACTGACTTCTGAGGCAGGCCACTGAGAACTTTTCTCAGCCATGCTCCACTATCTTTTAAAAGCTCTTCTCCCATGCTGAAAAACAAAACAAAGAAAAAAAAATGGTTAGTGAGTTAAAAAAAAAAAATCACTAAAATAATAGAAAAAATAATAATAATAATAATAATAAAAAAACAATAAAGTGGGCTAGCACCTTTAGACATGGCTTCCTAAGCAAGTTTGTCAACTGCAGCTCACAGGACCCTCAAGTGTACAATGCTGAGAAATACCTGGGAACTCTCCGGGTTTGACACGGAGATTGCCAGGTGAGTACTGCTTGTCGCGGGAGCGGAACCTTGACACGCCCCGCTCCCCGCCCAATTTTCCTTTAAATGGAGGTATTTCCCGCTGCCGTCAGTTGGAACGCTCCCCACGTAGAGGGACCGCCCACCGACATCAGTGTGTCCTGGAGGCATCCCGCAAGGGAAGTTCCCAGGTATGGAAATAGGCGTGTATGGTAGAGTCACTCAGAGACGATGAAAAGTAAGCAAGTGTCAGATTTGATGCTTCTCCCACTGTCTGTACCATGTCCAGTCTGTACAATCCTCCCACTGGTCATTCACCTACCCGACACACAATGACAGCCTCACAAGTGGGGTATTTATCCTTAATGTTATATCAGTACCTTGGTTTTCACATTAGCACCAGGTCTAGAAATATTTAGCTGCCAAGTAAGTGCAGTTGCCCTAAGTGATCTTTCCTCTACTTATATTAGTCATGACAAGACACTGACTCACTGTTCCTTAGTAGAATTAAAGCCATTAAATAGCTATGGATCACTGGATAGACTAAATTAGTTATGTTTTGTTTTCATTAAAGTATTCTGTAATCTCCATGGCCAACTTGCTTTATCTGTTTATCCTAAGGGCAGTTGCCCAAGTTTAGTTATAATGCGCTTGTGTGTTTTTGAAATTTGTTATTCACTTTTGAGTGCAATGCAAACTCATTCTTTATGTTTTAATACAAAAAAAAAACAGTTGCAATTAATGTGAAGGTACAATATTAGTAAAAAGAGTTACTAGCCTGGGAGAGGAAGCACTAGTTCCATAACCTGCATTTAATACGTTTCTGTACTTGAAAATTAACTTGGTTCTAAATACAGGTTATGTCCCGTGGAAGAGGTTTCACTCAGTGACCAATGTGCCAAAGTCAGAGAAATGCAAGAGCTTACAAAAGGCCTGCAGTCTGTCTGGATATGCTATATGTTTGATCACATTAAATAATGCATTTGTGTATCATCCGTTATTTCTGATATTACTGCTTACTGTACATTTACACTTACTGAGTTCAAATGTACAGTGCCAGATACGAGTAATATATTCTGGGGGAAAATAACACAAACATACTATGTATGGCACTTCCTGTTTTTAGTGTTTAACAAAATTTTTTTACATATGCATGAGCTCAAAAGTGCAGAATTGAAATAACTTTTTTTTATATATGTATATATATATATATAAACATTAATAACCTTTACATAACCTTTACATTCTGAGAGTATGCAGATATAGAATGGTAACTTTCATGGGGGCAAGTGGTCACAAATGGCCAAGCAATAATGAGGGCTGGACAGGATCTATCAGACAACAACCTAAAAGCTGCATTACTACCACTCAGGGGCGTACCTAGAGTATTTGGAACCTGGGGGGATTCTGTATGTGGCACCCCCCCACGCACACACACACTTTAAAACTGCATAGCTTCTATCGTTATATAATGGCCCAGACATTGAAGGTGATACAGCATTACTGTTATCATTATATACTGAGGCAGACATTGATGGTGGTACAGCATAACACCTACCGCTATATACTGAGGCAGACATAGACGGTATTACAGCATAATACCTATCACTATATACTGAGGCAGACATTAACGGTGGTACAGCATAACTGTTATCATTATATACTAATGCTGTACCCTGTCAATGTCTGTCTAACACCTATTACTATATACTGAGGCAGACATTGACAGTAATACAGCATAACACCTATCACTATATACTGAGGCAGACATTGACGGGGTACAGCATAACACCTATCACTATATACTGAGGCAGACATTGACGGTGGTGCAGCGTAATCCCTATCACTACATTGAACCAGACATTGACAATAGTGCAGCATAACCCCTATCACTATATACTAAGCCAAACATTGATGTGGTGTAGGCCTACCACTTCAGTGTCTAGCTTAGTAAGTAGGGATGCACCGAAATGACAATTCTGGACCGAAACCGAAAATTCAGCATTTACTTGGCCAAAACCAAAAATAACCCCCCTACCATAAAAAAAAATCTCACACTTTTGTTTAAAGTAAGTAACACACAGTTTCTTCTCATCCAGTAGTTTAGGCTTGTAAAAACTCCCCATGCATATCAGGCCTGATATCCCGGTGCTATGCTAGCATCCTGGATCACTTTACAAACAACAAACTGCCACATAAGGTGACGTGGGAGAAAGAGTTAGGTCAGAAATCGACCATTTGTCCTATGAAGAGGCAGAGGAAACAATGAAGGGGGTTTCTTCGGAGTGCTGGAGACAATGTGGTCAGAGGGGTCAATGCTGCACATATGGTGGCATTGCCCAAAGCTCCACGCAATGTGGATGGACCTATTCAAGACCATAAACCCTGTGCTAGCCCTCCACATGCCCTGCGCCCGAGAGGTGGAACTGTTGCACTTTTCTGCTGATGCCCTTCCCTCTTGCACTAGAAAACTACTCATCTTCTTCCTACTAGCTATAGCTCGAGGGGGAAATCTACATTCCCTCCAACCTTATCCGAAGTCCTCCTGATCTTGGAGGGTCACAGGATGATAGAAAAAATGTCACACTCCATAGCTTGGCCAGCATGACAAAATCTGGAAACTGTAGTTGAATAGGAAAACTAGCATTTCTGTAGATTAATGCTGTCCTGTAGTGCAAAAGATATGCCTTAAAAGGTGTCCTAGGAATTGGGGGGCTGGGTAGAGGCTGACCTTGTTCAATACTGCTTTGAAAATCTTTATACCCCTTTTTTATTTTATTACTTTTTTGAATGTTTTTCATTTTTAGTTCAATTTTCAATTTTGTAAATTCGTGTTATAATGCATTACTTTCAACATGTTTTAACTGAATTGTCTCAGTTACTGCAATTTCTTGTTTGTTCATACTGATATATTTTATTATAAAAAATATCTTGCATACCTGATCATATTGTACTAGCATGGTATTTGATCTGTTATGTTTATCTGTACTGGTATTGATCCGTTTACTAGATCCCCTGTAGGCCAAAACACACAATACTCACCACGAGAGCTTTGATAAGGAAACACCACAGAGATGAATGTTGACATTATCAAGGCTCATCTGCTGCCCCTCACCTTTTGTTTCCAGGTATATGTCAGGAATCACGAGACTTGAACACTATGGTCACTGGGATTCCTGTCTGCCCAAGTCACTGTCAAGTGTGTATGTCAGGTTCAAGTCAGGGCCTTCATAACCAGTTTAGACTATAATGTGCCTGACATACATAAGAACCTTATATGATACAAAAGGTCATGTGTACAGATCTACGCAGAAATTAGATGAAAACACTGAAACAGGATTTCATCTACACATAGGCAAGGAGAGGAGGAGGAGATATCCTCTTGGATATCTGAGCATCCAGGGAGATGTAGCTGTCACGGCTGTTGATCTTTTTTGAGAATATGTTGTATTGTGGTGATTCATAGGGTACATATAACACTAGATATGCCTACTAGCAGTTAAATTATCATATTTAATATTTGTATATAATTGTACGTGACAGGAAAAAAAATGTTTTTATGTACATTGTTTTTATGTATTGAAAAGCATTAGTTGTTGTGAACAGCCTAAGCAGAAAACTAAGCCTTCAATTACAGAAAAGCTGAAGAGGCACCCTGTGGCGGAATTGTGTGCCAATGATTTGATGTACAGCCTGTAGGCATTGTTCTGTTCCTGGCTATTGTGTACCCAGAAAGCAATGTTTACTGTTCCAGACATGTGAGCAACAGATCATTGAGGGCATTTTTCTTTATTTCTGCAGCTGTTAAAAGGTACATTAGAAAATGTCTAATTGGAAGTGAGACAGTTTAAGTAATAATTGACAGCAATGAGCAACAACATTTAAAAAAATGCAGTAATCTAACTAAAAAACAAAAGAAAAACTAGTGCCGTATGAATAGACATTGGGAAAAAAGGTAATGAGAGACATAAAATGGGGAGCCAAGGAAATGCATGGGTATGTGTTGTGTGCTGTATGTAGTCATTACATCCTGTATGTAACCCATTAATGTTCAGTTCAGTCAAGGTCATGTGACATGAGAGAATACTGCCTCTACCACCTCTCCTGGGTGGCTGTTTGTATCTTAATATTAAACAGAACTCACTATTCACATTAAAAAAAACAATACACACAAATATCAATACTACTTCTATAGACCCTAGGGTAATTAGAACTTTAGGTAGCATTTACACCATGACTAGAGCCACTCTGTGCACCTATTAGAGGCTTTCTATGTATTATCTTTTTGTATTTGTTCTTTGTACAGATCTGGATCGTCCTGATTGAGTATATCACAATGCAGACAATACCATTGTTAAGGGCCTAATAGATATGACTTCATAACAACCCTCCACACATAACATCACATATTGATTTGATGAAGCTAAGTGAGCCAGAGAGAGAAATGTCTAGGAGGGAGAGAAGTGATCAAGAGAGAGAATGGAAACAAGAAAATAGAGGCAAAGAGGGTGGAGAGAGACAATAGAAAGAGAGCACGAGTGGGGGAGATACAAGATAGAATAAGAGATAATTGCAAGCTTAATATTGAAATAATTACAGTGACAGACATGGCCACTTATACAAATAACAAGTGCACATGCAAGTAGACAACACCATCACCCCATATCATTGAGCCTTGTATCCATACAATTAAAGACAGAACAGCCGTACCGGGGTATAACATGCTATTTATGCCACTGAAGGTGGAAGAGATAATGACTGTGAAATTCGAGAAGCAAGAGTAATTCCTCTTTGGCTGTGCCCTCCACTCTGAATAATCACCAGAATCATACACAATGAGCCAGCAAAATGTCTTTTGTTATTTTATGCAAAGCTGGAATAAAGGTTTTACATACAGTATGCTCTGTCGTATTGTCGTAGCTGTGTTTACCCTCATAACCTAGATAATTAAAATTTACGAGATGTCCTAAACAACACAAGGAGTTTTCATATAGCCAGCTCATTACTGTTGACATCTGCGCTCTCATGTAGTAATCTCATGTAGTAATTATTTGCATATGGATTATATGGGGATTATATTAGGGAACAGTAAATACATTTGCAAAGCATTTAATTTGACTATTTGCACAATACTGGATTATTCTGTATAGGGAATCTGGCTACCGGCAGTTGTCACTTTAAGGGAATAAAATAATGCCACTTGATTACCCCAATTACTAAAATATACATTGTAAAAATACAATATAAACTTTTATTCTTGCCACAATTCGTTATTATTTTGGGTTGAATAAAAAAGTATAGGTATATTTTAAAGGGACACTCCAGCCATCATATGCACTTTATGTCAATGACAGCCAGCACTGGCTTGCGCAAGAGTTCCAAGGGGTCTAATCCGACTCCTCTCATGTATGTGCTTCTAGCAACCTAAAGTGACGTGAATAGTGGATAGCGTAGGAGGCACTGCACTGCAGTTTGGGAGCTGCAGCTTCTCTTAAGTGTAAGCAACTAGATTTTCCCCTACAGATAAAGAATCCATATTAATGTACGTACAACGTACTTTTAATATGCATTATATTTTGAGGAGTCCGTCCTTTCAAAGAATGTGGTCTGAAGTATTGTCTCCAATTTGATCTGCTCCCCCTGGTCAATAATAATAACACAAACATCAAGTTATAATAATAATAGTAAGTCAATAATATCCTCAGTACACCTTAAAGGGATACTCTAGCCATCATACACACAGCTGTGTGGTCCCTTACAATTATTGTGGTGTCCCCCTTACTAATGCATGGGGAATTATGCAGAATCTCCCAATGTGTATTTACCATTTTCCCCACCCCCAGCCATTTTATATGCACAGGAGATGAGTTAGACTGAGCACATCTAGATGCCCATGATATACCGTACTTATACGTAAGTCTACCTGTTTTCTACACTTCGTTACCCATCTTGGTGAACCTTCATGTCCAAAGATCAGAATGCGATTATTGAAGCTTCACGGGTCATGTAATTCCATCTTGCAGATGTCAGCATTTCTAAAACCTGCACATTAGTTAGACTTAACCATGTTGTCTCCACAACCTTTACCTTAAGTACACTCATTTATTAAAATTACCGTGTGTGCCCCCCCCTTGTCAATTAATGTAGTTATTTTCAAGAGGCTAAAGGTAGCCTGGAGCAGTAAACAACAATCAGCAACATAACTAAGGGGCAGAGGAATGGCAAGTAAATGTAATGCTAATATAGATCACCATTGGCCACCATTATTTTCAAGCACTGCCTTAACCCTCTTGGGCATGGAGTTCACCAGAGCTTCACAGGTTGCCACTGGAGTCCTCTTCCCCTCCTCCATGACCACATCACGGAGCTGGTGGATGTTAGAGACCTTGCGCTCCCCCACCTTCCGTTTGAGGATGCCCCACAGATGCTCTATAGGGTTTAGGTCTGGAGACATGCTTGGCCAGTCCATCACCTTTACCCTCAGCTTCCTTAGCAAGGCAGCAGTGGTCTTGGAGATGTTTTTGGGGTTGTTATCATGTTGGAATACTGCCCTGTGGCCCAGTCTCCGAAGGGAGAGGATCATGCTCTGCTTCAGTATGTTACAGTACATGTTGGAATTCATGGTTCCCTCAATGAACTGTAGCTTCCCAGTGCCAGCAGTAGACCCAGACCATGGCACTCCCACCATTATGCTTGACTGTAGGCAAGACACACTTTTCTTTGTACTCCTCACCTGATTGCCGCCACACACACTTCACCATCTGAACCAAATAAGTTTATCTTGGTCTCATCGGACATGGTTCCAGTAATCCATGTCCTTAGTCTGCTTGTCTTCAGCAAACTGTTTGCGAGCTTTCTTGTGAATCATCTTTAGAAGAGGCTCCCTTCTGGGATGACAGCCATGCAGACCAATTTGATGCAGTGTGCAGCGTATGGTCTGAGCACTGACAGGCTGACCCCCCCCCCACCCCTTCAACCTCTGCAGCAGTGCTGGCAGCACTCATACATCTATTTCCCAAAGACAACTTCTGGATATGACGCTGAGCACGTGCACTAACTTATTTTGTCGACCATGGCGAGGCCTGTTCTGAGTGGAACCTATCCTGTAAAATCGCTGTATGGTGCTGCAGCTCACTTTCAGGGTCTTCAGGATCTTTTTATAGCCTAGGCCATCTTTATGTAGAGCAACAATTCTTTTTTTCAGATTCTCAGAGAGGATCTTTGCCATGCGGTGCCATGTTGAACTTCCAGTGACGAGTATGGGAGAGTGTGAGAGCGATTACACCAAATTTAACACACCTGCTCCCCATTCACACCTGAGACCTTGTAACACTAACGAGTCACATGACACTGGGCAGGGGAAATGGCTAATTGGGCCCAATTTAGACATTTCCACATAGGGGTGTACTCACTTTTGTTGCCAAGGTGTTAGACATTAATGGCTGTGTGTTGAGTCATTTTTAAGGGAACAGCAAAGTTACACTGTTACACAGGCTGTACACTCAGTAGTTTACATTTCTTCAGTGTTGTCTAAAGAAAAGATATAATAAAATATTTAAATGTGAGGTGTGTACGCACTTTTGTGAGATACTGTATTTGACCAACAAATTGTGGACACCTGACCATCACACCTATATGAGCTTGTTGAAAATCCCATTCCAAAACCATGGCACTGATATGGAGCTGCCCCAACCCCCTTTGTGGCTATAACAGCCTTCATTCCTCTGCGAAGACTTTCCACAAGATTTTATAGTGTGTCAGTAGAAATTTGGGCTCAATCAGCATTCCAATTCATCCAAAAGGTGTTCAATAGGGTTAAGGTCAGGGCACTGCCATTGGATCTGCCAAACCCAGATTCATCCATCAGCGCTTCCACCGCTCTAGTATCCACTCCAACTGACACTTGGCATTTTGTATAGTGATCTTCAGCTTGAGTGCAGCTGTTCAGCCATGGAAACCCTACAGACAGTACTTGTGCTGATGTTGCTTCCAGAGACAGTTTGGAACACTATAGTGAGTGGTGCTACAGAGGACAGGGAGTTTTTACACGCTATGCACTTCAGCACTCAGCAGCCACAATCTGTGAGTTTGTGTGGTCAGTTGCTTCATGGCTGAGCTGTTACTCTTAAATTAATTTTTCTAAATGTTTTGTATGCTTAAGGGGACATACCAAGACATGGTGGGCAATGGTATGCCTCCAACTTTGTGGGTAGATCTTTTTATATTCCACCATGACTACACCCCAGTGCACAAAGCAAGGTCCATGAAGACAGGGTTGGATGAGTTTGGCGTGGAAGAACTTGACTGGCCAGCACAAATCCCTGACCTCAACCCCATTGATGAACTGCAACAGAGATTGCCAGGCCTTGTGAGGTCAAACATCAGTGCCTGACCTCACAAATGCTCTACTAAATGAATGGGCAAAACTTCCCACATAAAAATCTTGTGGAAATCTTTCCCAGATGAGTGGAAGCTGTTATAGCTGCAAACGGGGGACCAACTACATATTAATGTCTATGTATTTACAATGCAATGTCATAAAAGTCCATATTTGTGTAATGGTCAGGTGTCCCAATACTTTTGTCCATATAGTGTACAGTATATCTCACTAGAAATCCCTGTGTATTGGATACATAAGTGTGAGTAGGCAAATACCAGGAATGGTGTACCCCATTTTTTATACCCCTGTACTCCCACTGTCTGCAATCATATAAACATATATGTTACATAAAGAAACAAAAACTGTCTGCGCTTCTCACCCTAATAAAATTGGCAACAAATATATAAACATAATATAAATGAGAGGTTTTGGTTATATGAATTGGCCAAAGCATAATTAAGCTCAGCCGCCACGTCAAGGCACACTCTCAATAGGGTGAGAACCTACTCTCACCTCCTACGTAGTGGACACACAAAGCAGTTTATACTGCTACCAAAACCTTATTAATGTGTTGGGGGAGGTGCAATTAAACCTCCTCCCCATTAACCCCTGGACAGAAAGCTGCAACCAGACTGATGTTACCTAGTTTCTCCCTCAAAAACTACTGGAGACTACAGAGATACTGCACCTGTCTGTGAGTGAGAATCAGACGAGGGGGGCTTTGTGGTGTTGAGAAGAAACATGTGTAGCGTGTGTAAATACACTGATGCACAGCTTATTGGATAACAGATGACTCTATGTTAAATATAATATAGTCTCACACATTTTCCATCCACAAGCTGATATACTCGGGTGATAATGTCTCAACTTTGAGCTTTAAATGTCCTAACCCTTAATAAAAAGGATGCCCCAGTGATTTCACTTTCACTGATGGTTGGGTTGATCTTTTATTATATAGGTATGATATGATTTTTTAACCCTTATATCACATTTCTATTTGTGAAAAAGAACCAGATGGTTAATCCATTAAGTACTAAGGTTTGACTAGGTTGCAACGGTTCAGAAAAGCAGTAGTTGCCAACTTTTTTTGACCCATATACAAAAACTTTCTGTATGCTTTAGTTAAACCCAGTATCTCATCATAGACCAAAGACTGAACACGGTAGGGGCCAAGATGAATACAGGCAGATTGCATTTCACATTGATGAATATCTAACTTTCTCTGTTTAGTGACTGATTTTGTTAACTAATGGAATGGACAAGTGTGGAATTTGTTCAGATGCCAGGGATTCATTACTGCAGACATTAATATATATCAGAGAAAAGAAATACAATACTGTTTATTTACATGGTGGAAAATATTGAAAATGAATCTTGATTTTACGTAACCTTACAGCACAGAACACTATTCAGGGATTAACCCTCCTTATAGTTAACAATGTATTTGGCAGAACATTTGACTGGAGTGTCATATTCCACAAGGACTCATAAAAGATAGAAAACAAACAAATGAACGTTCAGATGTTATAAACTGCATTTTGGATTTTGGCTACGTCTATTGGCTTAATTACAATAAACATTCTGCAGTTATTTTATAATTAAGAATTTCTTTTGCCAAAATGTTGTAATACCCTGTAAATTCCTCATTAAGGAAACAGTAAGTGCTTAATTACATTTCATTTATTTATATAGCGCCAGCAGATTCTGTAGCTCTTTACAATCAGGGTCAGTAGAATAAATTTAAAATCACAAACAATAACAACCTGGTACAGAAGGAGAAGACTGACCTACTCATGTGAGCTTACAATCTAGTCGGTTGAAGGGGAAGTGAAACAGTAGGAGAGGACTGCTTGGATGGGGATGAGTTGGTCAAGTTAGGATGAGCTGTAGAGGTTGTTGGTCGCTCAGATGACTTAAACAGGATGCTGGCTGAGAGTCTTATGAGAAAAGGTTGTATGCCTCTTGAAAGAGATGAGATTTCAGCGAGCTTTTGAGATTTGCATTTGAGGGAGAAATGTATGTAATGGATTTCGGTACCCCGAATGGGTATATCCGCTAAAGTCGGCTTCCTCTGCTACTCTGACCTCTGAAGCTCTTGCTTGTTATCGACCGATATGAGAATATCGCCCGCTAACGCCTAACCCTCAAGAAATATCAGCCAAGACTAGATGCTTGAAGGTAAAATTAGGAACTTGGTTTAATGGGAAACACTGGTATTTAAAATAGAACAAGGGGTTAATTTACATACAATAGTCACAGCAAAACACAAATAGTTCTCAATCAGGCCTTCCTTTGCACACTGCTCAGTATTTTCACTGTGCCCACCTCAGCCCTCTAGGGTGTCACTATTGTATACTTCTGGCCAAAACCAGTTTAAAACTGCTGGATATCAGTTCTTGGAGCAAATACTGGCCATAGAGAGCTGTCCTGTAAGTTCTGACACAATGGAGAGTAAAACACCACAAAACCCCCTCCCAAAATGCAAGTACCCCAAATCTGTATCCAGAATCCACAGTCTTTAGACTCTGTACTAGGGTGAACAAGTAGTCCCAACAGACCCCTTGTACCCACCTCCCCAAAAACCAAACCCCTTCTAAATGCCAGGGCCCATAGAGGGAGGAGGATGGCCCCCAAGGCTCTTCCAGGAGCCCAGGGTACGGATGCTTTTGTGAAGAGGTAATTAAGGTAGATGAGAGACGAAGGTCATGAGAGGAACAAAGAGGGCGGTTAGTGGTATATTTGGATAGGAGGGTGGAGATATATAGTGGGTGCAGAGTTGTTAAGGCCTCTGTAGGTCAGGGTCAGACGTTTGAATTTGACTCGGTTTGAGCCAGTGGAATGATTGGCACAGATGAGGAATGGTGACAGAGAAAGATTAGTCTAGCTGCAGTATTGTCACAAATAAAGTCGTTCAGCACTCCAGTAGTTCAGTGAGGTATATTTCATTCAGCAACACAGGCAGGAGAGGGAAAGACCAATTAGTAGGGAATTGCAATAATCCATATGAGATATCACAAGAGAGTGGATTAGTATTTTGGTACTTTCTTGTGTGAAGCGTGAGTGAATTCAGGTGAAAGCAGCAGGATTTGGTGAGGGAAGGATGTGAGAGAGCAGAGTCAAGTGTCAAGTGGTCTGTCGGTTGGATAGTGGAGTTGTCGACAGTGATAGAGATGTCAGGAATTGTGGATACAGTAGATTGTTGGATTACCATAAACTCAGTCTTGGAGATGTAAAGCTTCAGCTAATGCAATGCCATCCAGGATGGTACGGTACTTGTAGTGAGTGCTGTGGGGGAAAATCTGTCAGATGTACAGATCCACTTGCGTAGACTGAGGGGTATGGGGCGAGGATGGCATGGCTTGGGGAGGGGGATAGAGATCCCAAAAGGTGAGATGGAAAGAATGTGAGTATCCGAAGGATGGTTATTTTATTATCCTGAAACACTCCACTAAACAAAAATACTTAATTTTTTTTTTATAATCCTTATAATAATATACAAACATATAATCTAATGGCAGAACCATTGGGCCCATCTAGTCTCCCCATTTTTTATGATCCCCCCTCCATGCGTCTGCAAGGAGGACACCACATAAATGTAAATGGACCTCTCAGCAATCATATGCATGAAAGTACATATAATGGTACTCCTTTTACATGGAGAACACTCCTTTTACATGCAGATAGTTTTCATATCCTTTTTATAAAAATACTCTTGAGTTAATGTTTGTTTATCAAACACAAAACTGCAAGCTTGCCTTGCTTAATGGCTCGTGGCCATGAGATAACGATAATAAATCATCCATTCAGAGTTTTTCTTTTTTATTTCTAAATTATTAAGTTTATGTAGCTTTGTAAAGATGTAATGGGAACTACTGAGAATTCTGAGATGGGAAGACCTTGACTGCAGAGATATATAACAGAAGAATTCACAAGTAACATCATCTGAATTAGCAGAGAGCATTTACATTAGCCATACAAACAACAGTGTCCTGCTGGCAGATATACCTAATGAGTTAACTCTGCTTTCCAGGATCAATATTAGTTTGTGGTAGGTCCGACCCTGCTGCTAGCAATAACAAAGAAGTTGGAGTTGAATGCCAAAAAGGCCAAATTCATGATAATTGGCGAGGAACAACCAAGTGGAGTTCATGGCTGAAAACAAGAAGACTGGACATATTGAACACACAATTATCTTTCATTCTGGCTTAACAAACATTGGAACTTTAGTCAGAAAATAAAGATCTGAATATACTCTTCATGAAAATGAAGAAGAGCATGCGAGGCTATCTTCAAGAAACTGCAGGTCTCTGAAATATGGGTTTATCAAATCATCAGGCAAATGTTAATTAAACAGCTGTGTGCATTGTGGTAGGTAGTATGCTCTTGTGCGCAGTTAAGTTACATGCAAATAGAACAGTTAACAGTTAAATTTAGAGCTGCGCCAACGCAAGCTGGGGCTGTTGGTTGGTTCTCTTGTGCAGAGGGGGCTGTTGGTTCCCTTGTGCAGAGGAAATTTAACTCTCTTTTCTGGTTCTGGACTGCCATTTTGGGTGTGGTGAGACTGATATGTGTAAAGGCACAAGAGGGAAAGCACCGTTGGGCAGGCTATGAAGCAACTGTTCTTGGTGAGCATCTCATGTTCTTTTTGTATGCCATATATATATATATATATATATATATATATATATATGTCATTGCTCCCAACTGTCTCGCTTTGTGTGGGACAGTCCTGATTTTGTTACTCTTTTTCCACAACCCTACTGTCCCAATTTCATTCCCCGGTGCCTGGGACACTGGAGAATGCATACTGCGCATCCGACATCCTAATTTGCATACCGGGGTCGGTATCCAAATATTGATAATAATAGATGGCTGAATTGTGAATATAAACCTATAATGCTCATTTTATTGTCTGTCATGACAAAGATCATAAAGTCTTTCCCAAATGGTCTACATCAGGGGCGTCCAACATGCGGCCTGCGTGAGATCGGCAGCCAGGGCAACCGGGATCATAAGAGCTCTGACTCTGCTCCAGTCCTGCTTCCTCTGTGCAGTACAAGAGAACGCAGAGGGAGGCTGCGCCCCCTGCTGAAGTCTGTGAGCGGCATCGAGAGAGCTGCAGTGCAGGTAAGGGGGTGGGGGAGGGTGTTTGAATGAGTATGCGTGATTGAGGGAATGAATCTGTGAATGAATTAATTAGTGTGTGTGTGTGTATTAGCATGGATGTGTAAGTGCTGGAACCTAGGCATGATGGGACAGTGATTGCTGTTAGCAATCACACTCCTATCATGCCAAGTCAGCCAGTACATGCTGAAACCTGGCTAGCTGCCCCCCTTGTGTATTGATGCTGCCAGCAGTATGGGGTCTGCACATCACTTCCAGCCACCCTGTACCAGCATGTACTGGCTGACTTGGCATGATAGGAGTGTGATTTCTGTTAGCAACCACACTCCTATCATGCCAAGTCATATTGTTTAATTTTTTGGTCCAATTGTGGTGTTACTTACTTTTAATAAAAGTGTGGTTAACACACCAAAATTGGCCACAAAAATACAATAACAATATTAATTTATATATGATTGTTGACAGCAATCACACTCCTATCATCCCCAGCCAACCAGTACATGCTGGAATCTGGGTATGCCTGAGATTGCTGTTAACAATCATAATATATATATATATATATATATATATATATATATATATAATATGTGTAACTTACTTTTATGAAAAGTGTGGGATTTTTTTAATTATTTTTAAAGGTGGGGGGGTCGTTTTTGTTTTCGGCTAAGTGAACCCTGAATTTTCGGTTTTGGTCTAGAATTTTCATTTTGGTACATCCCAAGGATAACTAGAACTATTTCATTTTTACTTATCCAGAATCCTGAATTTATAGTCACAAAACTTTCTAGGCCCAGAAATCAGTGAGAGGAAAAGTAAAGGTTTTGTGTCATTTACTTTATTTTAATCTGCATATTTTATTAAAGGCCATATTTTCTCACAGTGAAAAATGAGTGCGGCCCTCGCACGTATACAATTCTGATGAAGTGGCCCACTGCAGAATAAACTTGGACACCCCTGCTCCCACATGGAGTAGTGGGAAATGGGACAATAGCTGCAAGGGCTGCTCAGATTTAACCATTTTGCGATACCATCTGCAGCTTTTTTTGTGTATTTTACTTTGCAAATCCACATATTGCCTTCAGGATCAAGAGTAACAAGCAGGTTTGGGCTGCTTTATTACTTTGGCACTTAGCATGAATAGCCTCCATGGCGAATGTTACCAGCACTCCATTGGAGGAGTAATACATATGTTTGCACAGGCTTTATAGAAAAAAAAACGATATTAAAATGTTCAGCTGCTACAAATACTTTTTTTTAATGATTTGTGTTTTCTGCCTATAGCAGGAAGAGAGATCTCATAAAGCTTGTAGGATGATCCACGTTTATACATTTATATACATACAAACTTACACACAGTAATATCCACATGAAGGCACAAACACCGAAAGAGAATGAGTGAATTGTATGACAAGAAATGCCGTTTCTGAAATCCTGGCAAGCGTTCCTTTCGTCAATGGGATGGTTGATCATTACATGTTTGCTCCTTTGAAGAAGCCTCCTCTGTGGAGTTTCCAGGCTCCTGCAGGAACAACAAGCAGGACAACAACATGCAGGCCAATGAAATATGAACAAAATATGTAAAATTATAGACAGACCAGACACACCAATTGTCTATTAAAGTACCCAAACATTTATCAATGTAGATACCAGATTTTCTGGTTTGTGGTTAGGTAGAAGACCCGATCAGCCCAATTAATAACATAATCTTTATTAATCTCCTCAAGCAGAATTGCTGTTCATCCCTATGTTCTCATACTAGTTACCGACGTAGGCAACACAGGAATATGAGCTATACAGTCCTGTTTCTTCGAGGTTAAGATAAGAAGTAGCATTTCCAATATATTCATCTGATACATTTTCCCAATGTCTACCATATTACCTCATCTGATGTCATAGTGCTACTAGAAAGACATTTATGTTTATAGTTCAAATCTTTCCCATAAAAGACCCTGTCTTTAAAGTGTCATGACATGGAAAATAAGTACTGCTGCCAGTGCTTTTCAGTTGATATATCAATATATCTCATCAAACAGGAAAGAGACCTATGTATTAGTATGTGATATACTTTACATTAGGGTATAGCTCTACTCCTCACCTGAACGTTAGCTTCTTCTCCTGTGCTCGGAAGAGACTTCTGTGTTGTGTGAAATGCCTAAGAGATGAATGAATAGATATATATCAGAAAACCATTACACCATATTTCTCTTTTAAGGGTAAGAGAAAGTACCTCACCTTCTTTGCCTGTTGGATCTCTTCTGTTGATCTGGAACGTCCCTTCACGCCGTGCTTCTGTGGAGAAGAGGCCTGTCCGTACACATAGAGTTAACTTCTGGAAATGAACATTTATTCACAAAGCAAATGGCAATATACGCACGTCATCGTTTTAAATTGACTTGTCCTACAATAAGTCAGATTTACAACATGGCTCCATTTTGAGCCTGAACTCAAGTCACCTCATGGTAGATCCATGTTTACTTCTATGGGTATCAGTAGGAGGAACATAACCCTACTAGTATCATGAATTCAATATAAAAACATATAATAAAATCATGTTCAGCTAAGTTTGAGACTTCAATGGCTTGACCCTCCTACTGTGTATTTTTAACAAATAAAAATGGAAAAATAGACTATGGCGTCTACTGCATTGTACAGTAACTGCATTACAAAGGAAGGGAACAATACTTCCTATGCTCATATGATTTGAATAATTTAAGTCACCAGTAATTTGTTAAACATGACATTCTACATACTGCCATGGGTATGCTTGTAAGAGGCAACGGCAAAGAGAACTTTAAGCATCATTCCCAGTCTCTGTACATGTAAATACATTGCTCTGTTACCCACTATCTGGCTACAAAAGTGACAGATGTGAGAACACACAGATTCAACAGTCATTAAATATTTAAAGCAAATTACCTCCAGAATCAGCTGGAATTGTATTCCTTCATTAAAAACGCATTAGTCTAAGAATTATGCAGACCGAATGAATCTTTCAAAAGTATTACTTTAGAGAAAACCATTTTAACATTCTGGAAACCTATAATGAATGCGCTGATTATGATTTCTTTATATCCTTTGTAAGGATATAATAGCAGTGATGCATCTCACCTTTGGATCCACTTCCATGGCTGCCACGTCACAAAGGAGACAATTATGGAACAGGGTAGCTTATCTTATTCACGTAGGGACACTGATCTGAGGATTTGCTTTCAACTGCAAAAAGAAATGGATTATGGGAATTATACTCTTTAAAGGAGCAATACACATGGGAGTAATATGGAGACTGTTAAAATTCTTTAATGTTACAACGTGTCACTGCTGATGCATCACAGTTAACTAAAACCTGGATAACTGGCTAGACCCAATCCCATACCCATGTTGAAATATAGTATATGTTATGCTTTTATTCTCAGCGCAAGATTGCTAACGATGGTATTTAAACCTATTATAATGGTGTTTTTTAGAACTATTTACATTAATATCAATATATGAAAACCATCAGCCCCCACCTGTCTCCAGCCTGGTAATAAATGGTAACCAAGTCAATGGTCTGTCGATGCATGGCATACTAGCCAGATCTCCAGCAGAATAAAATGTTTTCAGACACGACTGCATGCCTATTTTTGCCCCTACATTTTCTGGTCGGCTACCTTCCAAACATAATGCTTTTCAACCTTTTGCAGTTGATACCTTTTATTCGGCCAACATAGAAAAATATGTATGTAGAATAACATAAAATTTGTGGACCTCAGATGTCTCTTCTTTAGAGGTCTCTTTTTAGGTGAAGAACACAGCTTATGTGACGCTACACTTTTTTCTTTGTTGGCCCAACAAAACATATCACCTTTAACCGTAGACCTCACAACAAAATGGCGAGAAAGGTTAACAAAAAGCTACTGAAGCATGTGTCAGAGATGATCAATGCTACACTCGCATCTCATTCGATATTCCTTTGGGCTAGAAAATGTTCTCCGTTTCATCAAGGACCCCTCTCTGAGACCTTAAGTTAAGAATAAGCCTGTTTGAGGAGGGCCCTTCTTTTGTTTCTGTAAGTCGGAATTGTTATGCAGTACTTGTAATAGCCTGTTTGTTCATTGTACAGCACTGCAGATATGATGGTGCTTTATAGATCACTAAATAATAAGAGTAAGGAAACTTATAGCTAGAAGCTTGTGCCCCCCACCCCATCTGTAAACTGAAAGAGGAGGGAGTTTTTTTAATATATTTTATATTTTTATTTAATAAAAAAATACCTTATATATTTTGATTTATTCAAATAAATAAATATTTGCATTTATTGTGCTCATGCATTATGACCTCAGTCAGTGATAAACCTTTACATCAGGAAATAAAGGAGGGCCTTTTCCCAACTCTCCAGGGCTGTGGCGGTATAGGACAAAGCATGGTGTGGCCTGAGTTTGACTGTCAGACAATACAAAAGGTCAATCAGTCAATTGGGATGTGTGAAAGAACACCAGGGTCTAGAGTCTCATGCCATAATCTTATCCAAACCCTAGATTTGGCAGGGAGCTTATACAATACTAATTGGCGCATCCTTCTCAATTTGTCACAAAGACCAAACAATAGTAGAGGCGCCAGTGGTTGAATAAATAGAGCGGGCTGCATACTATAAATTGAGATGGCAGAAGCTTGATTCTTAATTCATCAGGACAGAAGCAGTCTACCAGAAAATCATTAACACGGTCTGTGCAAGAGTCTTATCGGGGACGCACTCTGGATGCACATCTATAAAGAAATTCACGTACATATATACAGTATATCGCTTGCCTATAATTATGGAATTATTCATAGATGAATTCACACACAGAGTCTGCTGGTACAAGAGATAACAAAATCAAATGCTCGAGCTTTTGACAGCATGCACATTGTTGCAAAGATTATACTCTGCCTGGCTGCAAACTAGGCAAATATTTAGACAAAGAACTGCCACCCAACACTAAGCATAATATCCATTTCCAATTGTATCTACTCGGTTCTTTTGTCCTTCACTGCGAGGTGGCAGGAGGCTCCTTACCTGCTCGAGAGAGCTTCCTGAGGTTTACTGCTGGATCTCCAATGCATTCTTTATGTAGATTCCAATGCACAGAGAGCTCTCAGACAGCCCAGGCAGGCACTGAACTGTCACATGGTTCTCAGAGCCAGCCAACAGAATGGCAGTGATGGGCTTTGCTCTTGTTAGTCTTAACACCTTCACGACTGGAAGGGCCTGAGTCATACAGTGTAGAACAATAGAACTGATTGAACAATGGTTCCAAAGGACATTACAACAAACAAGCAACTGCGCCTTATTAAGTGTATCATTTTTCACAAATTGATGTTATTACTTATTTATTATTTTTAATTTCACATTGATGGATCTCAGTGCTGATTGCTAATCAATAAATCTATTTTAATTTGCTTTTAGATTTTCACAAAA
The DNA here is from genome assembly GCF_027358695.1 of Spea bombifrons. Lineage (NCBI taxonomy): Eukaryota > Metazoa > Chordata > Amphibia > Anura > Pelobatidae > Spea > Spea bombifrons. The sequence continues at coordinate 35,546,407 of NC_071090.1, read as the reverse complement.
CAAAAAACCCATATAGGAGCTAGAAAAACAATTACACATCTGTGGTTTGCAGGCTTCTGTTCCCATCATGCTTAGAAAATAAAAAGCCAAACGGCATCAGTCCCGATACATCATTGCCCTAGCGTACTGCCCTCTTAAAACTTATCCCATGCTTGTGACGGAAATGCAAACGTGGCAGTGGTAAGTGCCGCTGTAGGTGCTCTCGGTGCCCAATTCCCGACAGGGTAGTGACACTGTGACAGAGGGAGACAACATAGTGCTCCAATTTCAAAGATAGACTCAGTGCTATACAGTGAGAAGAAATGAGGGAATTGGTTTAACCCCTTAATGACAAAGCCCGTACATGTACGGGCTCAAAATGCATTGTTTTCAATGGGTTTAGGGACTGCCCATTGTCCTTAAGGGGTTAATTATAGTATGATTATTTATTAATGGTAGATTTATTATCATGCACGAAAAGGCATTACATTTCACTGATAATTGAGAGTCTTCCCTAATTGTAATCTCTCTATAGCTCTCATGGCAGCACTAGACAATCCATTTAGACAATCCAGTTTGAAACAAGTTAAGTTTTGTTACCTAGGTTTGCTAGTATTTTAACATGATATTGATAACATGATAACATGATAACAACCTGATATTGCGTCTACACATATTAAGAATTTATAGGCCATCAGTGTTGTAATGGTGAAAGGTGGCGTGGACACACTAGGTGTACTAAACGACTGGCGCTCCACTTTAGGACGCTCTGAAAAGATACTGTGGTCTGTATAGACATGGTGTAAACGGATCATTTTTAAGGGCGATCTCCCCAGCTGGCCCATTAAGCCACAAGTAAAGTAAAGTGGTCCAATGGCTGCCATTGCACTGGGCTTGCTGCAATATTCCAATTCAACATAATCCAGAATATGTCACAGGACGCACCTTCACCAGATTTCCTCCTGTATAAAGTATTCATGTGCATGCGGGGGGGGGGGGGGGGCACGTGAGATAAAGTGTACTACAGCCTTCCGTATGACAGGCAGCCCCAGATAGCATGTGTTGAGTTAACACATAACATGTACCCCATACCTGACATGTTTAAAACACAGTGATGTAACACAAAATGGTTTCCTACAAAAATTTGAGCCCCCTCCCCAGTTTTGATTTTAAATGTCTGTTTCTATGAACATAGGCACATATAGGACAACTAAGGCACAGATTTTACCCTAAAAAACAGTGATATGATAAGAAATACCTTGTGCATGTCTGACAATAAATAATTTATTAACAGCATATATCATAAGATTACCCCTGTGCACTGTAGAGGGAATACATTTTACAAGCTATTGAGGTTTAACACCATGCTAGAGAAAAACTTAAAATTTGGAGTTTTTGACCCAACACACAAAAAGAAATCATACATGGGAAGTGGAAATCATAAGTAATAAGTAACGATGATGGTCAGAAACAGGGCCGGACTGGGGACAACTAAGCGGTCCTGGCGTTTTAAGGCCGCCAAATGACATAAGTGCGGCCGATGGCAGGATATATTTTGTTTCTATGCTCTTGCAGTGGGCAGTGGTGCTTATCCAGCTGGCGGCCACACTGCATGACCTGATCTTCCACTGGAGCAACAGTATCGGTAAATGAATGCCAGATGGCCAGTCCAGGCCTGGTAAGAAAATATAATCTTGTCACTGACTAATGGTAATATTCCCATTAGAGAGGCAGGGTCTCGCAGCCTTTGGGACCAAGAACCCAATTCCATTTCACCAATTTTCTTATTAAATAAAGAACGGTGATTCCCTTAATATATGAGAAGCAGGAGGATAAAAACACAGCGACCACCCACAACTATTTGATTTATTGTATGTTAAGGTTTTCTTTTCTTTCTTAGTTTCTTCCATTGTCTATCACTCTATTAATCTCATATGTTACTCTTTTCTCTTCCCTTCTTAACCCTCAGCACATAGGCTTTCTCTTTATTTTTTCATCTCTCTATCATATGAATTATCTGTGCCAATTCTTATATTTTTGTATATCTAATAAAGGAGAGCCATGCGTACAATAGCCTATTTTCCTCTGTCAACACATTTTGCTTTCCTTTAGATAAGATATTTAAAATATTACTACAACCTTCTTGTAAAGTCAGATACAGAATACATATTACGCCAACATTATTTAAGAATGTTTCTGAAACTTTTTCTTAAAATTTTCATAAACTGGATTTAGCATCTGTAAATTGATGTATAGTTGTTTTATAAGTGGTTGTTTTAATAAGATCAAGAGATTTTATTTTTTACCACAAAGCAGTATTATTATTATCTTTTATTTATATAGCGCCAACAGTTTATGCAGCGTTTCATACAATACATATATTCAAGGGGTATGAATTCACAGACCAAGACAAACCGATACATTAGGTGGTGAGAGTTTACAATCTATGATATAAACCTAGAATATCTGTGTAGTAGCGCCGACATGGCACATCTAAACACTTAAAAAACAAAATGCAGGTTACAAACATTGTATTTAATGAAAACTGCTGGTTGAAACAGAGAATGAAACTATATTTTTTTAAATTGCCTTTATGTGATACTAGTATTAAACACACAAAAAAAGAATAATGCTATGATTTCTCTTTAAGTTGAAGTATTACTGTCTCTTTGATCAGGACAGTGTCTCTATTCCTATGCAAACAAGCCACAACATTAATCTGATTATTACACTGATCAAAAAAAAAAATAACTCCACTTCAAAAAGTTGAAGAGTACTTAAAAATCACTGTTGATTTGTATCATTTGTTTTCTTTTGTTACATTGATACTATACAACGCCAGGTTAGTTGATACAATTTTATTATTGTAATATGAAGTATGCTGTGAGGACCTACTGCGTCATGAGCGATGTACTTGGGAATGCACTGATGGTATTGTGGCCGTGATGACCTCATACGCAATTACAGAGCGCACATCTGTGCATTTAGAATTCATTATTTTTTTTCTATGGGAAAATTTAAAAGACTGTCAATCTCCTAAAAAAAAATGGAGGCCTGCACATTATATAAAAGTAATAACGGTACATTGCTTATAGATTTAAATCAGCGCCTACAGGTTTTGACATTCATTAATGATTCACTGTGATCACTTACTGCCTAGACTCTCCCTTTGGACCAATTTAATTTGAATTCATTTATTCACCAAAAGAAGGGGAATGCTGAAACAAACTGTAGAGGAGAATGCTGGTTTTAAGAAGTACATTTTTTTTCTATTCATGTCCAGCTCACTTTCTTTACCTAGGTATATCATTTAGGTATTTTATAGGTATATAAAAGGTATACAAAAAGGGTGGGAAGATCCCTGACAAAATAGTATGTTACATTTAAAGGGGAACACTCTCCATACCTTTATATATCATTTAGGTATTTGCCCATGGTTGTTTATGTAGTATATAGATAGTATTTGCCGCAAGAAAGTCTCACAAATAGTAATTTTATAACTTATGTTTATGCTTTGTGTGAGTACCAATCCACCCATAATTCTGTGGTGTTTTGAGGAGCTAGTTATCACAATCCGAAGGCCTCTTGGAGATTGGGCGATAGCACTGATTATGTGACATCTGATGCAACATTCATCATGATTGTATACATATTTGTAGGCCACAAATGGCACAAGCCATATAATTGTGCAAAAATACCAAAGGTGTCTTTTATTTGTGACAAAAATCTGCTTCACAAACGGAATGTCTGATGTCAGCTCAGGCTAGCAGCTCCTAGTGTCTGAATTCTAGCAATGAACAGGGCCACTTTAGCAAACATGGATGAACTACATGTAAATCACACTGTAAAACAGGAACCAAGGAACACTCATAACAAACCTTAGGTGAATTTGCTGGCTCTCCTGCCTCAAGTAAAAAAAAAACCTACTTAGCACGCATTGATATGCACCCTTCTGACAATGTAAATATGTCAGATACAGGGGAAAAACCGAGTGAGTGCCAGAACCCTGTTACATAAGAAACAATCCCTTCCATTAGGTGTCAGCAGACACCCACCAGAGGCTCTTTGAAGGAGAGGGGAGGTCCAGCAGCTGGGATCTCCGTTTGCCCAATCAGCAATGCAAGGCTATGGAGCCCTGCTTGCTGATCACAGTGTGATCAGTGCATGGGAGATCAGAGGGAAGAGAGTAAGAAACAACATTTCTCCCTCTTCCCACAAAAGGAAAAAGTAAAAAAAAGTGTTGTTATTGTTTTTTTTAATTAGGCATAAATATATTTATTTATTCATAATAAAAATTTAAAAAAGACATACTATTGCCCTAGCACTACATGTAAAAATTATAACCTCCATCATTCACTACTCCCAAAACTCTTAAGCCAGAAATCTTAAACATACTACCCTAGAGGGTACTATTTAAGGGACTGATGTGGCCCTCTAAAACATAAAAAAAATATCTATGTGGGGTATGTCTGTAATGCCTGTTGTCGAACATAACTTAGGTCATTGTTCATCAGCGGCACGTATTGTGTAAACAAAAATTTTTTGCTTTTAAATAATTGCACAACCTGCAGATGATTTTTGACATGTCATTTAGGTGTGCTAGAAAATGACTGATTCATTTCTCCACATATAAACAAGGTACTGATGCCACTACCATCATCTATAAAATGGCAGGTCAAGTGGTAGCCTGGCACAAAGCCTGGTGCCAGCCAATTGCATGGGGAGGAAAACCAAGAGTCTGTGCAGAGGAAGAAACATATTCCTCATTATCTGGCTCTGAACAGAAGGCTCTAATGGATAAACTCGTGTTACTGATCTGTCTGTGGAGCCATGAGTCACTTCTCAGAACACCTTTCAAGGTGAAATCCTATCAGCTTTTATTACTTGTATGGAAGGACAGCCAAATGTTAGTCATTCCAAAGCTGGATCTTTCCCTTTATATAACATTAATAAAATGATTAAAAAAATGTAATTTGGTTTAACTGAGCAAAACCAGCCTGTATACCATGTCAACGCAACGCCCTAATACAATGTATTATAAAGAAAAGATATACATTCACTAATTTAAGGTATCCAGCCATAGGCCAGGGTGTAAATGAAAGCCCCGCAGGCCAGTGGTCATTTTTCATACGTGTCAGATGGTCAGTCCAGGCGTGAAGTAAATGCTGCCTAAAATCCTTGCTACCCTAGGATAACACTGCAAGAATTAAAAAACACAATGTGACGCTGGCTTATAATCATTAAATCATGATTTTTCCAATATCCCCTGACAAGCCTACCCTGAGTTAAATTGGAATATGTATGGAAGGGATGGAATCTATGTTTATATATTGTATATTGCAAAATATTTTTTTTATTGTGTTTCAACCCACAATTACACGTGCGTGGACAGGTTGGTGTTAGTCTTGAGCATATAGAGATGATATTTTCAAGCATTGGATAAAAAAAGTTTACCAAATCAAAATACGTGCATAATAAACAGCAATAAAAGAGTACTTTCTGCCCATGGAGATCCTCAAAGCTACAGTATGTGCTTCTTCACGGGGCTGAGCTTGAAGGGGCCAACATTTATATCTTTGGTAATAAATAAAAATCCGTAAGAAGCTGTTTACCATTAACAAGTGTGCTCATTAACGCTTATCTAGAAACTTGTGGTTTATCAAAACGTGCTCATTAACTTTAGAAACTTGCCCCCACACTAGGTGCAATGATGCGTTGGTGTATGTTATTTCAACATCATCTTGAGATAAAGTTTCTGTTTTACACACAAGTTGAAAAACAACATGCCTTTCTTTTAACCCTTTCGTTGAGAAACTTTACACCAACATGCCTTCATCACACTACCAACTCTTTCACATCACAATTCTCTTCAAGGCACCACGTATGGTCTGAATAATTTAACCAATGGATTTTTGGTTTTATTTGTGATAAAACAATAAGGTACATTTTTTTGGCAAGTATGCATTTATATTTACCATTTCAACTGAGATGTTTTGCATGTCTCAATACCAATAAATTGTTCAAGCTCAGCCTTTTTTTACCACCAGTCATCAACATGAATAACTGTAGAATAGAAGTTCTTCAACATCTGCAAACCTGTCCAGGTCAGTGAAAGGTGTATCACGAGCTCCTCCAAGTTTGCATGAGGATCTGCAGAGGGAAAACTAAGTAAACGGACCAAGACCTCATGGAAGTCATGGTTAGCTGAAAGCAAATTAACAGCTTTTTTGCCCCTCCCCACACATTTTTCCCCCTACATAATTTATTTTTTTCCATTTATCTTTCCCTTTCCTCATGTCAGATAATCATTTTCCACTTTAACCTTCAATGCAGTTACCCAACTGAAAAGGTCCAGTAAGGTCAATGTTTCTAAAGGGGGGGCACACTAGAAGTTAAAGTACTTATTATTACAATTATTGTACGCATTAGTATATAAAAAAGAACTCCCATCTACTGTTGGCTTAATAACTTTTACATAGCTGGAGAATTTATTTGCAAAAAAAAAAGAACCGTTTGGTAAAATATATACTACTACATTAAAGTAAATGAAATAAACGTATTTTATCCGCAGGCTGTTGGGGTGACTTCCCTTGCCCACACCAAAACCACGCTGAGCTGATTATTTATAATACTCATAGTCATCCATTAGTCAGAGTGTCCACTTAGGTGATTAGGGCTGTTATTTACCATAGTTAATTTGATAAGGAGTCAGGGAGTTTTTTGGATGGAGCTAAAATAACAGAGCTAAAATACAGTTAAAAAACTAATATGCAGCTCTGTGAAAAAATACACTATACTGAAACTCAAACTTTTAAAAAGGGAACTTTATTGAGGCAAGTCTAAGTAGAATATCGAGAGCAGAAGAGTGAAGCGGGTCAAGTAAAGTGTTGTAGTGAAGAAACTTTGTTGGGTGTATACAATTTATTCAATAATTGTGAAGGCGAGAAGAGTTAGAGAGTCGGGATTGGTCGGGTCCAGGGAGGGCTTTTTCAAGATTGGAGATTTGCATGTTAGACGGAGGATGGATCAGAAGAGAGGCAGAGATTGAATACAGGAATTAGTGTATGGGCAAGAAAAGATGCCTATTTGGGGATAAGCACAAGGTTAGAAGAAAAAAAGATTACTTGCTAAGCAAAAGAAATTGGGGACAGTTAACATGTGGAATGCGCTGCCAAGTTAAGTGATTTTGGCAAATTAAGTTAATACTTTATAAGGATTTTTTTTTACCTCTTTGGCACAATTGTGCCTAAAATTCTTATTTGTTTTATTTGGCTAAGGGTCATACATGGTAGACTTTATGATTTTTTGAGTATATCCGCAGGCCAGATTTTTCCCTGTAGGTTGACTCCCCTTCGGTTAGGGCCATATAATTATATGTGTGGCCATGGCCGCCTATGCACCTGCACAGAGCGCAACCTCTGACTTGACATAACCTACTCATTTGCCGAGGGCTTTTCATGTTGCTTGCCAAGTTCCTTAGCACTTTCATCTGCTTAACAGTGTATCTATCTGAATGTTACATTATGTACTCTACCATCACAAATCACCATACCTGGGAACTTTCTAAATGAGCTGACCCTGAGACTCTTAAAATATTGCCATCGTGAAGATTCTATTCCAAATGCATTAACCAAGTGGCTGTAATACTACTTCCCATGGAAACCTTGACTTACAATTATTTAGAGGAAGACTTAGTTAAGTCACCTGCACTCATACGGATTCATAATGATAGTGGTAGTGGATATGAACTAATTGATATCAGCTAGTCAGCACTTTATGAATCAGTTTTCATGAATTAATTTTGATAACTTTATATACACCCCAAGCACATCTGTGCTCAAACACACGTACACATCCATTCTCACACACGTACACATCCATGCTCACACACGTACACATCCATTCTCACACACACGTACACATTCATGCTCACACACTTACACATCCATGCTCACACACATACACATCCATGCTCACACACGTACACATCCATGCTCAAACACACATACTTGACTTCCTTTACTGTGTTATTTTGTACAACCTTCACTGAACGTCTAATACTGGCCCTGCGTTTTCTCTCATGTACTCTAGTTCCAGTACTCCTCTTTTTTTATATCATGTTTCCCTCTAGCATTCCTCTTCCAGAATATATGAGGTTTTTAAATGTTTCCTGTTATGTTTCGTTAATAAGATCCTGTGCCATTTTAGTGACCTCTCTTTTAATTCTTTCTAAATTATTCTGTCTTTCCAAAGCCATGTTCTTTAGAACTGGACACTGTATTCTAAGCGACAGTCTAATGTCCCTGATAACCCTACTATAGAAGAATTCATATTAAAGTACTCTGTGAGTAGCCTCCAAAGCAAACCAATAAATAAAAACAAAACACAAAATGTAAAATCTTAATGAGAAGACTTAACAGTCAGACTGTACACAGCGTTCTGCACGCAGCGTTCAGCAGAGCAAGTGCTGGATCTGACTGAAGGTGAGTGGATCACATTCTGTAGAATCCCCTCAAGCATTTGCAAAACAGACCATGAAATGTAAAAAGACCATGCACCTATAAAATGTGTGATCGCCTTCTTGAATGAGGTTTTTCAAAGACTGGACATACATCGACAGCTTCACCATGTATATACAGGCATATATTGTGTACAATCAACATCTGTACCATCATGAACACTCATTGTAAATACACTTTTTAAGGCTACATCATCCTTGCCATCCCTAGGACCTTGATAAAGTCTGTAGTGATGTGAAAGACAGGTCCTAATGTCCAGCATCTTCTCTGACTTCCCACAGTTGACCATTACTCTTGAAGCATTGGTGAATTATTTGTTTGAGTTCTCTCACAGACTGTGATTTGCACAGAAGAGAGTAACAATGTACATTGGCTCAACATAAAAGCAGAACATCTTCCTTAATCCAAACCTTTGTAGGACTTTATCCATAAACCTGCTGGAAAAACAATCAAAAGCTTTCTCTTGAGCCCAGACCTTGCAGTCAGGGGCATACCTAGAGTATTTGGCACCTGGGGCAGATCCTATATCTGGCAACATTCACACATATATGCTTACACGTACACAGTTACACATACAGATACACAGTAAAACTAAAACACTTACACATAAACATCAAGGTTAACGCATTTACCCATATTCATCCATGCTCTAGCACATTTAACCATGCATTTCCATGATCACGCACGTGTACATCCATGTTCACACACACATACACATCCATGCACAAACACACATACACATCAATACTCACACATATACGCATTTATGCTGACACACACACACATACATACATGCTCACACACAAACACTTATACACTCTAACATACAAACAGTCATACATGCATACTTCCCAGTTCCCAAACATGCATAAAGGGCCTTAGGGGGGAGGCCTCCTTTAATGGCCATGCATGCCATGACTTTGTGTCTAGTGGTTAGCCTGATCGATGCCGCATTAGCAAGCATACCTCATATAATCCACATATTTCAGTAAAAAAAAATCATGTTATTAAAAACAATATTTAGAAAGCACAATGAGATATCAACACTACATACCACTACATGCCTCATGTTCACAATTTACACCTTACCCTTACATTGTTATGCTTAAAACATGCCATGTAGGTGTTCAATAATATTTATACAATATGTCTTAATTCTACAATTGTAATTATTTATGAAGTACATTACAGAGAATTATGCACCAATATGAATTGATATAATAAACTAAGGTGTAAATAAAGAACAAAGAATGTGGCTTCTGAATATTGTTATTAATTGTTATTAATAACATTAAATAAACATATTTTACTACAATGGAGAAGTACGTGGATTATATGAGGTATGCTTTCTAAAGGATACACACTTAGTGTTACAAATGCCATTTTAGTATTATCACACCCTGTGGATATAATTGTTATTGGCAGAAAGGACTTGACATAAGTTAAATCTACTCCCAGCAGTGCTACTTGTTACAGTAGCTTATCTTGGGGATGTAGGCAAGCATTAGGTCCAACACATACCACTAGTGTTGTTTTGGGGCGCACGCTAACACATACCCAACCGCTACCACCTGCTTGGGCTGGCAAGAGCACCAGAGATAGACGCACTTCCTATGCACTTGTATACTTTTGCTGTTGGTGGTTTGATTTGTATAATTCCAGCCAGCTAGAGGTGCAGGCCTTGAAAGCACTTTTTCTTTAAGGTTTTTCCATCTCACATTGCACGTTTTTCTGCATGGGTTTGTTTTTTTATATTTATATATATAGTATGTATTTCGTTTTTTATGTCAGTTCTGTTTTTTTTTTCCTGTAGATTCGCCTACTTTTTACACAACAAATCTAAGAACGACACCCAGGGCCGGACTGGGACTGAAAAGCAGCCCTGGAAAAATTTGGAGACCAGCCCCATATAGTTTATCTCACGGTGAAGCTCTTATACCCACACGCACCCCTTATACACACCCGAGTCACACTATGTGCCATTCTTTTTATCTCATTATTTGTATTAAATGCCAGAAAGCAAAAGTGTTAAAAGGCCCTAATAAATTAAATACATTACACAGAATGGGATCAAAACATTTACTACTGCGAACATTTTTAGATGAAAGAGTTCCATTTTATTCAGTGGAACAAAACACTGATCACATTATTCTTCACGATATTCTGGTAAGAAACTTTTATTTCTTTATTAATTCATGTAGACTATTTTTTTCCATATTTAATAAAAGCTATGATTGAGACATGTTTGGTTTTTATTTCCTTTCATTTGACAATCTACCCCCGAGTTATGCACCTCTGACCCCAGGCTTGCCACTCTGCCCCCTGATATGCCTTCTAACCCCCTATATGCCACTCTGCCTCCAGAAATGCCTTATACCCCCTATATGCCACTCTGTCCCATGATATACATTTTAACCCCCTTTATGCCACTCTGCCTCCAGATATGCCGTTGACCCCCTATATGTCACTCTGCATCCAGAAATGCCTTATACCCCTATATGCAACTCTGGCATATAGGGGGTTAAAAGGCATATCATGGGACAGAGTGGCATATAGGGGGGTATAAGGCATTTCTGGAGGCAGAGTGGCATAAAGGGGGTGAAAAGGCATATCATGGGGCACTCTGCCTCCAGAAAAGCCTTATACCCCCCTATATGCCACTCTGCCTCCATGATATGCCTCAACCCTCCTATATGCCACTCTGTCCCATGATATGCCTTCTAACCCCCTATATGCCACTCTGCCATATAGGAGGTTAAAAGGCATATCATGGGACATTTTTGTTTACTTTATATGGCAAGCCGATCCAGCTTGCCATATTAAATAAAAAATGATATATGCCACTCTGTCCCATGATATGCCTTCTAACCCCCTATATATGCCACTCTGCCATATAGGGGGTTAAAAGGCATATCATGGGACAGAGTGGCATATAGGGGGTATAAGGCATTTCTGGAGGCAGAGTGGCATGAAGGGGGTTAAAAGGCATATCATGGGGCACTCTGCCTCCAGAAAAGCCTTATGCCCCCTATATGCCACTCTGCCTCCCCGATATGCTTTATACCCTCCTATATGCTCCTCTGCCCCATGATATACCTTTTAACCCCCTTTATGCCACTCTGCCTCCAGATATGCCTTTTGACCCCCTATATGTCACTCTGCATCCAGAAATGCCTTATACCCCTATATGCAACTCTGGCATATAGGGGGTTAAAAGGCATATCATGGGACAGAGTGGCATTTAGGGGGGTATAAGGCATTTCTGGAGGCAGAGTGGCATATAGGGGGACACACTTACATACACACACATGCCGATTTTTTTTGTTTTTAACAAATACAAAAAACATACAGTACAAAAAATACATTATTTTACTCACCTTCTACTTCTCTTGACTTCCTGGTAGCTGCACACTGTTCTCCTATATGCTCCTATATGCTGACAGGATGCCACTGACCTGACATCCGGTGCTGCAGCAGTCTGAGCGCGAGGGGGCGGAGCTTCCACCTCACGCTGCTCCCATCACTATGCAGCCATCAGGCTGCTGGGAATGTAATCTAAACGGCCGGTGCGTGCTGATGCCGCCGGCCGGAGCTACTTTAACACTTTTTTTTTTTATTTATATGGTAAGCTGGAAAAAAAAGTATTAAAGCAGAGGCGACCGGCGGCATCAGCACGCATCGGCCGTTCAGATTACATTCCCAGCAATCTGACGGCCGCATAGTGATGGGAGCAGCGTGAGGGGTGAAAGGTCAGTGCGAGGGGGCGGAGCTTTCACCCCTCACACTGCTCCCATCACTAGACGGCCATCGCACACGGCTGCTGGGTGCTGATACCGGCCGGCCGCATCAGCACCCAGCGGCCGCTTTGATTAGATTTCGGGCAGCCTGGGGGGCAGCTCAGCGGCTGTCTTCATGGCCGCCCAGCCCACGGACCTTCCGGCCCACCGGGAAATTTCCCGGTATCCCGGTGGGCCAGTCCGGCCCTGCATTTAATAAAGTGTGACATGGCCGCTCCCTGCATGTTGAATACTACTTTGATACTTACATAGATAAAAATCTGGAGCTATTTCTGCCCCCCCCAAAAAAAAATGGGGTAACAGTCCAATGAGTGGACTATGTTACAGTAATCAGCTGGCTAGATTGTGTGGGAACGTCTTATGAATCATTACTCCTTTGTGTATTATATTCATCCTCTATGAGAGGTCTGCAATTTAGTTTATTGCCAAGTTCTTTCCTAAGAGTTAACTGCAGATTTATTTTTAGTGTAAAATCTTCTAGGACCAACAGAATAATGTTGGCACGTCTGTTTTATCAGTCTCCGAGCGATTACTTTTTGGAATATCTCCTAGAATGAACAGGAGTCAGTACTAAAGGCTAACAGATAGAAATGTTTTCTTATTAGTAACAACTAAAGAGGATTTGTAAATACATTTAAAAATGTTATGTGTTTAAACAACCTCTTCACAATATCTTGTGAACAGTATTAGTTAATATATGCTTGTTTGTTTTCCCTATGTTTTTTTTGCTCGCTAGAATGAAATCAAAAGTCAATAAATCAGACTGATTGCATTCAGGCTCGGAATATTATATCGAAGACCTTATGGTCACCCCTTAAGCATAAAATGCAAAATACAAACATGGGTCCCTTCCCCTGACTTTATTGAGGATTGGATTGTAGCTGTAAAGTTGGTCTTTTTGGGTGTATACAAGAAGCCTGTTTCTGGGGTGTTATTAGCACTGTGTATGCTCTGATGCGATGATAGAGAATAGTTCTCCTGTAATGCCAAAATATCAATAGTCGCTCACAATTGAGCCTTTCTGTTTTGCTGTTTTTTGAGCTAGATTCTGACACATTCAGAAAAAGCTTAAGGTTCTTCAGCAGTTGCTTGTTGTGCTGGGTAATGGGGGGGGTCCTGGAATATGACATTTTAAATTGATCAATGCAACCTATCCAGTCCAATACATAAATGATCTCTCTAAATTAGGCAGCATAAAAAGTCACCCTACCTAAAAGTGGCCCTACCACTTTTAACACCTTGTTCACATCTTCATATCAGACCGAGGGAACCACGATTCACCTTGGGCTTCAACATCGACAACAAATGTCACTAGATGTAGTATGCTAGTATTCATTACACTCTTGCCAAGTGGTGTTAGAATGTGCTAGTGGCATTTTATGGGAATATACAATGAGGATGACACATAAACTTCGATCAGTTATCTAATGGATTCACTTTAAGGACATTGGATGCCAAAGCATAATATTGCAAAGTGCAAAAAGTTTATATATTTTATATAGGTGTTTTATAATAAGTGCCTTTGACACATCTCCAAAATACTGTAAAAGAAACGCTATACTATACTTTGTATCTGCATGTATTATGCTCCTCCAGGTGATGGGAACGGTGATATAAAATGTATCATGCAGGGCAACGCTGATTTTAACCCAGCAATATTCATTTTCTGTGGGTTTCTGCATTGGCCATTGGGTCCTTCTGTCACAAAGCCAAACCCTTCCTGTCTCTTATCAGATAGCTGATAATAGTTTTCTGCTCATGGTTGTTTCATGTTTGTAATTTCTCTAGGTTTTGAAACATACAGAAAAAGAAAATTATCCGTCTCTGCTCTCAACAGTTATTTCTTTTTATGTTGCCAGAACAAAATAAAAAGCTGTGCTCTCTATTACAACACAACAAAGCCTATTAGTCCAATCTTTCTCATTTCCATTTGAGAGTCTTATTACTTTCACTTCAAATACCCCTTCATTGAGATAGAATTCTATTTATTTGAAGCCTTGAATCTTGCTTGGTGCAGAAACCAGCCTGTCACGGTTTTTTTTTTTGTACAGAGTGAAAAATGTCAGATATTCTTCTAAATTGCCTTGTGGTGCCATACTATTGTTTCTCAGAACACTTATGATGACTCCTGCAGACAGTTATCATGTTTGACACATCACTGCTAACGAAGATTATGATTCTGAACAGACATTTTTACTCAAAACTTGCATCTTTTTACAGGAAACGGGTTAATATATACATACTTTATATAGCATCAAGGCTGTCAGAGGCATGAGTGGTATATTATGAGAGTTTAATGAGTTACAACCAGAATCAGGGGTTGCTACGTGTTTACCCTACCTTTATCAACATGTTATACGCAAAAGACCAATCTCGGGGTCCAAAACATAATGGGTGAAACAAACACCATTTATAAAGAGAGAAAGGAAAAAAATAGTTATTGTCCAATGTCAATGTGAAGGAATATTAACCAATCCTAACCCTGGAATAATTTTGATGAACATTTAAACCTTGACTTGATTGGGTGACCTTGAAAAAACAGCCTAGTTGCCAAAATGTTATTTTTACTTTTTAATGCATGTTGGGCATTCTAGTAAATAATGTCTGCACCAATTTGCATGCAGTAATAGTATAAAAAAAGCCTGGAGCAGGGGCGTAACTAGAAACCTCAGGGCCCCGGTGCGAGAATCTGTTAAGGGCCCCCAGCACCCTCCCACCCCCAACCCATCTATCCCTTTCTCACGATCTCCCCTCTCCCTCCCTAACCCCCCTTCTCACAGTCTCCCGTCTCCCTCCCTACCCCCCCTTCTCACAGTCTCCCCTCTCCCTCCCTACCCCCCTTCTCACAATCTCCCCTCTCCCTCCCTAACCCCCTTCTCACGATCTACCCTCTCCCTCCCTACCCCCCTTCTCACAAGCTACCCTCTCCCTCCCTACCCCCCCTTCTCACAATCTACCCTCTCCCTCCCTACCCCCCCTTCTCACGATCTATCCCCCCTTCTCACGATCTACCCACTCCCTCCCTACCCCCCCCTTTGTAGGTCACTTACCGTCAACTCCTGTGTTGGGAGCGTGAGGCATTTGTCTCGGGTGCCGGCGCTTCACTGCTGAGCGCCGGCATATGACGTCATATGCCGGCGCTCAGTGTGAAGCGCCAGCACCCGAGACAAACGCCTCACGCCCCCAACACTGTACTCTGGGGAGCGCTGAGGCAGGCGGCGGCGGCGGCGACGGGGAGCAGAGGCATCCTGGATTTCTGTCAATCAGGGGGGCCCAAGAGTTGCCGAGCGGTCGTTTTCAGCAACCGCTCGGCACCCCTTGGGCCCCCTGACTGGCAGAACTCCAGGGTCCGGTCGCAGTCGCGACCCCTGCGACCCCGGTAGTTCCGCCACTGGCCTGGAGTGCTTCTGTAAAAATGCTTAATGATTCTGAGGATAAAAGCATATATTATTATTTCTGAACCTTTTTCTCAACCCAGGCTATTAAACGAACTGTTAAAGAACAGTCACAACTTTGGATTTCCAGTTCTTTTAAAAAAAAACAGTAGTTTTTTTAATTTAGTGATTCTTATTTTATTTTTATTATTTTTATTTTTATTAAATATATAAAGCTCCTGAAAGACTATGCAGCTCAGATTCGGACAGGTCAATGTTGGGAATGAACTTTGGTTGGATTAGTTGTGTGTGGAAGGACTTGACTGGCGCGCATAGAGCCCTGACCTCAACCTCATCAAACACCTTTGGGATGAATGGGAATGAAGATTAAGAGCCAGACCTTCTCTTCCAACATCAGTGCCTGACCTCACAAACGCTCTACTGGATGAATGGCCCAAAATTCCCCCAGAAATACTCCAAAATCTTGTGGAAAGCCTTCCCAGAAGAATGTTGTAGCTCCAAAGAGGAGCGACCTGCTATATATTAACGTCTATGTGTAGAATGCAGAAACTTAGTTTCTTACTCTCTTCCATCTGATCTACCATGCACTGATCACAAGCAGGGCTCAGTTGCCTTGCATTGCTGATCGCAATGGAGTTGCAACCAGAGATGCATGCTCACGTTCACCATGACCAATGCAATTGTCATTAATGGGATGTTTTAAAGTGGCTAACAATAGAATGGCTCATTGTTAATCATCCAGATCATAGAGGAAATAATTCAGCAGGACTTCATTAGCATTGCCACAAAAATCAGCTTAGTGTGGTGTTTGAGCGAGAAAGTCACCCCCTAGAAGGGGCTTGCACAAGGCCCTATTATAATTAAATATGGCCCTCTCCAAAGGTCAGCCATGACTAATAAAAGTAAAGCCAGACTAAATGGTGGCAATAGAACAGGCACATTTAGAGACATGTGATTGCAGAATACAGACTTTTTAGCATTTTCTGTTTCTTTTGCCTTGAGAGAGGATAAAATATGATCAATTTTTTTAATTTTATTTCCCATATCTTTAACATAATGGCCACCTCCTATACACATTTTCTGATTTAAACTTAATAATAAAGAGATACAAAAATGCTTTTCATGTGCTTTTCCATTCATTCAGTTTTTTATTGAATTTCTTCAATTTTTGGTATTTGAAATTAGCATTCAATTTCCTAGTTACAAGTATTGTACCAATACGTGTCCATTGCCTGTGGGGGATAACGTATATCCATAAATGAAAATTACACATTTACTTACATTCATGTTAAAGTGCTGTACTGAACTGTGTTCCTATATATATTGTGGATGTTTCATGGGGGATTATTGCATTAACGGAGGATGGCTTAGTTGAGTAACCGTATATATATTGCTGTGAAGGTCTATAAATGGAACATAACCAGTTGTATTATGTATACAAATTGTTTAATATGTCAAACATAGGACATAAACTCTTTGTCTACGCTGCTTTGGTGTATATTTTCTAACATACAAAGACATCTACCTAGATGTTCTGATATTCCATACATTAGGGTGTAAATGCAGGACAACATATTCATTTCCCATATGTTCTGAGATGCATTTATGGAAGCACCACCTCTTCTGTACCACCTCTTCTGTACCACCTCTTCTGTACCACTTCAGTTTTTAAATCCTATGATGTAAAAGCGTATTACAAAGTCATCATATACTCCACTGAATGCTACGAATGCTGCAGATAAACCTGAATTTGGCTGTCTCTGTCTTCTCTCTTCATCATATATAGAAGAAGCTTTTACACATCGTTTTGGTTGATTACTATATACAAGATTGCCGGTTTATGTGATGATCTATGACAAATTGTTATATTTCCCTGTACAACATTTTGCGATCACTTATTTACATCCATGATTTCACCACAGGGAGTGCAATTGCTACAGGAAAATGGACATTTCGGTTATTACAGTGGAGAATCAAAACTCTCTGTTTGGATTTGGTTGTTAGCTGATGGAGGTTGATGCATGGAGTTCAATTCAGAAATGATCTCCTTATGAATTGTGTCTCTATTTATGCGAACCCCATCTTTCAGGGCGGCAGTGTTGCTTGTAATTTGTTTTTGTGATGATGTAAAAGACTCTGGCGATGAAGATCTGGTGTCTGTACAAGGTTTGTGTTCACTGCAGATCTCAGGAGATAATGATACATCAAGGCTACAGGATGGCACCTCTGGACTTTCTATGGAATCATTCAGACCTGTCATGTCACATGAATCATGTCTATTCACGGTGGGAAGCTTAAGGAATTCTGGTAACTCCAGGTCCTTCTTGGACAACAGGCCTCGTTGGTCTTCTGCTCTGGAGCTCTGGACTCTGTTAAGCAGCTCAACCAATCCTGTATTCAAAACAACACAGAACAGACCTAATCGTTTCTGAAATGTCTATTAAACAAAATGTAGCAAAAAAGAAACCATGGTATGAATGTATTTGAGAAATAAAGTATCGTAATTGTATGCTTAGTTTAAGTAGCTGTGGCAATAACATTTTTCTGAAATGATAATGTGCATTTTGACTGCCAGGGAAGCATTATGAGACACACTGACAAAAACCTGCATTCATTCCTGCTTGCAAAGTACTTGCACCTGGGACTCAGTGTGGTGTCTGAAATTATTCATACAAGCTGTCTGCCATAACTCACCTTTTCACAGTTAAACATCTCCTCTTATTGCTCATTGTAGGATCTATTCACAAACCTGTTTTATATAATCTCTTTTCAAAGCTATAAACTGTTTTCTTTCTGTCAGAGCTCAGCGTAATCTCTAGTGGGTGTTCGATGTGCTATGTAACTATTTGTTTACACCACCAACACTCGCCATGAATAATTGTTAATTTGTATATTTTCTCCAGAAATAATTGAACACCGTTTTGCGTCTGCCACGTCAACAATAGCACATCCATTTTTTACTACTAACCACCTATATTTTTTTTGGGAAAAAAGCACTAGTCTTGGTAGTTTTAGCACGGGGGGATTCAACTGCCACATGAAGTGGGCAGTTGTTTGTTACCTGGATTAAAAGAGACATTAAACACTGGCCTAAATTCTGTATGTGGTTGTGCAGCAGTGATGTAGAAAGAACTCACCTTCAATGTCGTATGCTTGATGATGGGGCTTATTCTTCACTTTCCCAGAATCGCCTGGTATGTGATTTATGTGGTTAGTCTGCCTTCGTGGCACTGGTATATTTGTCTCTCTGATCTTCTCCTTTATGGAGTCTTTCTGTAAATAGTTTAACGGCAAGTTGATTTTGAAGCAAATGACAGGTCTCACAGACTAACCAGTGTCACGGTCTATATATAGACAAGGCAATATCTAGCATGTCTGCACTGTAACAAATCAGCCTTCCAGCGGTTTCAAATTCATAAAACCATGTTATGTTTTCACTATATATCCTGCCAAGTGCGCCACGACTTCAACTGGTCCACTGGCCCATTGCTCACCAATCTGACACTTTATTTGCCACCCTGACCCCAATTACCAACTACAGATGTAACACCTTTGTACCCAATGTACTTCTCTTGAATTGCATTGTGGAAACTGCTCTCACTTTGTAAATAAACGTTTTGTTGTGGTGATTGAGGTTATTTTTCAAATGGAATGGAAATTGCCCATTTTTTTCAAGACTACAGAAAAAGTGCGTGTGAAATCGATAGCCAAGAAATCTCATGGGGTGCTGCAATGCTGCTCTGTCAACCCCTTCCTGCTCAGGAACTTTATCCCATACTGTTTTGGTATCAATATTTAATCCTTGTTTGCAAGTTTTCCAAAATATACACACTTCAATTTATTTCCTCAATAATGCAAGCTATCGAGCAGCGGCTTCCCGGCACATCTTATTTATATGCTTTTTTTATGGGAGCCATTTTTAAAGATTTGCTATATATTCTAGTCAGACAAATTACCTTAGTTTGATGATTGACTGCGTTTCCTGTCCGATTAGGAGCCTCCTTTATGTCTGCAGAGTAATTAAAGAACATCAATAACAAAAAAAAATGTCTTGATTTTATTCTGTGAGACATGATATTCCTTATGGATTTTACCCAAGAAAATGATTGTATACTATTACTATTATATACCGGTAGTTTCCAAATATATAATAATAATATCCAAAATATAATATAATATTTTACTTTAATTTTACGCCGGCGCACCTTTCTTTTCTTTGGTTTCCTGGTTATAGATTAACATTTCTCCGTACCTGTATGTTATTATATGGTACTATATGTCCAATTTGTACTATTCTTTAATAAACGGAGAATTGACAAAGTATAATATAATATTCAAGATATAATATCCAAAATATAATATAATATCCAAATAATAACATCCAAATAATAAATAAAAAGTGATTTAAAAAGAGAGGCTAGATCAGTCTCTATACGAACACACATACACAAACAGTGTACTTGGTATATTTTTATTTAGGGTCTTACCTGTGACATCTAACATAAGCATCTGCCCAGCTACCTCATTAACAGAACATCTTTGATCCAAAACTTGTGAGTCCCCAACCTACATACAGACAGAATACTTCACAGTTAATATAATGAGGATTATGATCTCATAATGTTTACAATTTAAAAGAAAAAAACAAATAAAAAGTGAAATTGATTTTGATAAAAACTAAGACACATTTTAAACATATCCTGTATTCACTATAAACATTGCATTTAGTTTTGATCTGTCACTAAGAACTTCTTACACTGGATAAGATAACAAGCTCTACAAAATACTTTATTTTAATTTCTTACAAAGACATTTGTCTGCTTTATCAAGAGACAGCGACCAGATGCCTTTTGGCATAGGAACACAGCATTTAATGGCAGAGGAAACGCATCTTACCCACTTAGAAAGCCTTTCTGCTTAAATGGAATCTCCAATAAAAAAGAGATTGCAAGTTTTACTATCAAATGCAGTTAAAAAGGAAAATAGCAGTACTGGCAATGAGTGAGTCTGCCATGCCTGTCTTCTCTACTGTCTTTACTGATCTCGAGTCCCCCTTTAGGAAGGACGGTCCTACACTGGGACCTAAATTCTTCTGTCCTTCTTTATTTGCTCTATAATTTGTATCTAAATTGTGATTCCATCACATTATATGGCCATATATTGCTTAGCCCACCACTACATCAAGGTACCCCAGTTTTGATGAGTCCCATCTGATTCAGCAGTCCTGCGGCAAGTCTCCCTGCTCTGCCCCAGTGCGCACCTCTTTACTGCTGAGCGCCGGAAATGACGTCATATTCCAGCGCTCAGCATTACAAGCCGGCACCGAGACCGAGCTAGAGGGCTCGCAGAGGGGAGAGAGGGGCGACGAGCGAGTACTGACAACTTGGTTAGCGAAAACCACTCGGCGCCCCTCTGTCTCCTCCGCTTGTAAAAAAAAAAAAGGGTTAGGGCGGCAAAGTGCCACCTCTTCAAAAGTGTTGCCTGGGGCAATTGCCCCACTCTGCTCCATGGTAGGGCCGGCCTTGCTTCTTCTTCTAAATGCCTTGCTCAGTTACATAAGTGCTTGCCAATAAGTCGGAAAGTCAAACAGTACTTGGCTCGGTAAAGCCCTGCCTCATACCTCACCCACTAAAACAAAACAGGCCCTCCTTCACCACTGGAAATACCGGGAGTGGATAGCCAAATGGGTGTACTTGTTCAAAAACCACCAAATGAGGCCACACCAGATTCTAAGGAGAATCAAAACGTGCATAGTTTGCACGTCATCCCTTTTCCAATATTCTGAAAGATTCTTCTTTCATATATAACCAACTGACTTCACAGCGCATAATAAAGTATACCTTGCCGGTTATCTTATATTCAGTATCTGATCAAGGGCAGTGTGGTTGGTCTTGTATCTTATATGGCATTCAGTTCCTTACATATTTTTTTTAATTTGCATGTGTTAATCTGGCCCCTTTTTCTTGATGATAGTGGTAACCTGTTCATCTAGAATCTCTAATATAGATCATACACACTATTCTGCTTTTGTGTTTTCTTCCACAGAAAGTCAGGCTTATTTTTGTGTCTGATACTTTTACTATTTGTCATCAAATATTTATATTATTTCTGAAGTTATTTGATTGGAATGTGTATGATCTGGTGTTACAGGCTATTCATTGGTTGGTCTTATTTGGTTGTACTGACAATTCATGGGTATCCACTAAGGTCTTACAACGTGAACTTTGGCTGAGTACCATAGAACGAGCTAATGGAGGAGAAAAACCTGGCAATAAACCAAAGCTACAGAGTTTGCGGTACAGCTCTTGGAGCAAGTTAATCAAGGGGGTCTAAATCTTTCGCTGTCTACTGGCTCAATGTGGAACTGCTGCATAATAACCAACATTCCCTTCCTGGATCCTGGGACCAAGGGGCGGAGCCTAAAGGGGGCAGGGTCACTCTATGTGACCCTGCAGCATTGAGCTTTAGGCTACCTTGGGCAGATATTGGGTAGTTTGGAGCTCATTTATAAGGGTTTAGGCGCTGCGTGTCTTAGATATAGACAGTTAAAACACAATGCTGCCTGCGCACAGTGTAATGCAGTGTACATAGGCAGTATATTTATGCCAGGACAGACCTGGATTAGATGGGACAGGACCCAAAAAGTGCGACTGTACCGGGAAAAGAGCTGTCGGTTTTTTTCACCTATCCTTTGCAGTGCTCTGTGTACTAAATATATTTATTATGGAATGCAATGCAGCAATGTCAGCTTGAACTAACCTGAATTGAGCACACATCAAACCAGTCTTTCGATAGAGACATTTTCTGGAATTATATAATTTCATATTTTGTTAGCTTTGCTCATCCTCCTTGCATTGAATGAGATAAATTAGAAAGAAGTAAAATAACAAATGAATCTACAGAACATTTACTTTCAAACGTACAACCTGTTAGGGTCTAAAAACATCTTACATTTCAAGTAATAATACAATGGCTGCTACTTATCTGTGGACAATAAAAACATAATTTTCTTACAGGAACAATGGGAAATATAATAGCCCTAAAGGAAATTGTGAAAGATTGGGAAATGTTTTTGTTATGCTATGTATGGCCAACACAAACTTTCAAAATCCAAGCAGCTATTCATAGCTGTTGTGCCTAAAACATGCCCTGACTTTCCTTACAAAAATAAAAAATCTGAAGAGAGTTTCTGTAGCCTATGAAAGTCCAGTGATAGAGATATAAATACAACCATTTAATGTATATAAAGTAGATATAGCTTACGACATTAAGAATCAATCATGCGGTTTTATTTTTGAAAATGTTAATTAAAGTCTCTGTTAGCACTGTGGCCTCTCTGGTACTTATGGGGTTGTCTTGGACAGGGTACTGCCGTAAAGCTCTACTCCCCTCTCCATACCTCTAGATGGCTAATCTTGCCTCTGCTGCCATTTGAGAAGGTATGGGTTGCTTGATGCAGTACTGAATTCACCCACCAGGGGGAAGCACATCCAATGAATATGCATGCACAGCGACTCAGTATAACTCTTTGCGTATCATATTAGTACAATATTGAAGTTTCTATTTATTGACAACATACTTATTTCTTGACAAATATCTATTAACATTTGATGATCATTATACATGTATGCCATTCATCATATAATTTGGCTGTAATACACAAATATAAATAACCAAAGTTATGGTGGGTAAAGGTATTGGAAAACCCTTCCACTTAAAATTAAGGGGGTAGTAGAAGCATTATTTAACACTCATCTACAGACACCAGACAAGCCAGAAGGTGCTGCCACAACCACAAGGGATTTTGGGTAGATGCATGCAAATAAGGACAACTATACACAAATATAACAGTGACAAGGGGATACAATCAGGGTTACTATTGGTCTAATAGATCTAAAACAAAGAAAGAGTTACTGTCAAACTACATACAAGACCAGAAAACCTTTTAGGTCAGTTTATGCATTGGGTTTCTGAGTATTTGCTCTCGGCATGTCCTTTACAGGTCGGGGTGTTGTATGATTTCCTCAATGTATTTCCTAACATTTTTTTACATTGAATAACTATTCAAGATTCAAAGGACATTTCAAAAACACATCATCTGCTGGTATATAATTATAGGTGACAGGGAAGTGAAAACTCTGCATTCACTTTTCAGAAGGATTTTTTTCTATGATTCCAAGTTCGGTGACAGGGAGGGATTTTGGTTAAGTACACCCGTCTTGATGTGATAAAGAAGGGGTCAGGTTTGAAGTGTGCAGAGTCAGAGGTGAAGCCACCCACCTGCGATCAGCTTCACAGTGTAATAAAGTGGCCATGAAGGAGCTACAATGGAGCACAGACCTCCACTGATTTGACAGCTCCTTGGGTCAGTCAGGGAGAAATCAGAGGATCTCCCCAACAGACCCGTGATCCCCACTGCCTGGAGAAGCAGGACTGTCCTGCAAAAATTATTACATTTGGGGATATGCATTCTTTAAAAGGACACCAAACTCATGCACCAAAATTATCTTCCATAATATTGCGCTAGAGGTGCTGGTACTCTATTTTTGCTGAACAGAAACATTAATGGAAAGTAATTACCTGGCTGTGAAAATAGCAAGGTTCCATGTCATGAAATGACCTTCTTCAGCGTGTAATCAATTTAAAGCAATAAATGAAAAACAAAACTGTCTCTTTGTGATCTGTGCATTACTCTCAGTCTTACATAATGCACATACACTATATAGACAAAAGTATTGGGACAACTGACAGTTACACCAACCATGACTTTATGGACCTTGCTTTGTGCACTGGGCACAGTCATGCTGGAATACAAAAGGGTATTTTCCCCTTCAGCATACTAAGACATTTTGGACAGTTCTATGCTTCCAGGGAAAAATGACGGGTTATGTTTCCTGTAATGCAATAATGTATAAAGCTGCTTAAATGTTTCTGTCAGTGTGGCATGGCTTTAATCCTTTTAGGTGCGGTGAGCCAGGGACCCACGTCTGGGCATACCCTGAATAACCTAACATGAGAAAAACTTATTTGGCTGAAGTTCCCTTCAGTCATCTTAAATGAACAATTTATAAAGACAGATAAACAATTGCATAATGTAAAATTGCAAAATTTCTACCTTATGGAGGACAACATGCTGATTCTCCAGGCCATATTTCTTCATAGTTGGCTGTATTGCTTCTTGAATAGTCTTTGTGGACTTTGACACTATACGAACATTCTTATTTAGGCATTCGATTTGTAAACTACAGACGCCAAAAAAAAAATTGATTCGTTTTTAGAACAACCACGATATCAGATGTGGAGTCATCCGTTCCTAGACATCCAATAGTAATACCTATGCTTTTGCAATGCAAACTAAGAATTCTAGGGATCAATTGATGACTCAAAACCGGACAATGATCCATTTACTGTCATCATGTGTGTTTCGTTAACAAACAATGCATGTGGTTAAGTGTCCCAATACATAATACGTAGTCCAGTTAGGGAAAAGCTTATGTACAGCCTAAACCTGCCTAAAACAGGTCTGACAAAGAAAGTGCATGATACTGACACTTATAGTCCGGTCCACGTATGAAAATGTTGAGAATCGATGGAAAACATGAGCTTCAAAAGGTGTAACCTACACGGATTGGGTGGTTTGCTACAAAATGTTTGTCCATTTCCTCCTGGGACATCAGATATACTTAAAGTTCATATTTATTTTTAATACATGGAATTCCAGGTGATTATTACAGGGTAGCAACATTGATTTAATTTACAAATCAAGTTGGCAGCCAGTGTGGGACTAATTCTGGGTAACTGTGAAACGCTATGAAAGCTCTGTTGCAAATAAATGATAAATTGAATTATGATGTAATTATTTAAACAGTGTTTCTAAAAGTATGCAGCATTACAGTGTGTATAAGGTGTTTGTCTTCTGTTAATCTGTTTTCTAGTTACTAAAATGAATCATACAAATATCCATATATTTCCAAAGGGATCAAGCCAATAAATAAACTCACTCGAAGTGGATTCTGTTCTCCAGCCTCACCTCCTGGTCTGTAAGAACTTTGCATTCCTGATCCAGTGCCAATGCCTTCTGAGGGAGAACAATATAAAAGAATTCTGTGTGAGTTATGTTACCACGAACCCATTAAAATTGCTTATGTTTTACAAAGTGCCTTTAAGAGTGAGATAAAACTGTTTTGCAACTCATTCACGTATCTGACCGGTTTGGGTTCTTATATCATGGAACTATCTACAGCCACCTGTCAGGGAGTTAATAAAGGACTTTCCAAACTCCTTCAGATGACTAAGACCTCTCTTAACCCCTTAATGACAAAGCCCGTACATGTACGGGTTCAAAATGCATTGTTTTCAATGGGTTTAGGGACCGCCCATTGTCATTAAGGGGTTAATAAGGTGTCACTTGTGTGAGGCCACTTGATATTGGCTCTGTTCACACCAGTGTGGGATAACACTGCTCTCTTGTGGTCACTTGCCTTTACTACAGGAGAATTTGCGGCATTCACTTTCAAATCAAACATTGCCAATGCTTGCATCCAGGTACAGGGGCTACCAACAGACTCAAGCTATTTCTTGTTTGCTATTTTTCATACTTTGTCATCTTTGCAATATGTATATATATTCACATGTTTATTCTATTTTTTCATAGTATGTTTTTAAAAACATCTAACCCACTACGGTACAAGGAAAAAAAGGTTTAAATATACAGTAATCCAAGTATGTCAGAAGTTTTAATGTAAAATAATAACGTTTTATTTTACAGGGTGGGTGTTAGATAAATGGGACAGCCTCCCATCAGCAGTGGTAGAGGCTAATACAGTGAGGGAATTTAAACATCCATGGTATAGGCAGAAGGCTAACCTGAATTTAAGACAGGACTAAGGACTGATTGAGGTCTGAGATTTCTATGTCAGGAAAAATGGGCAGGCTAGGTGGGCCAAATGGTTCTTATCTCCGTCAAATTTTAAGTTTGTATAAATGTATGGAAAGTGAATTGGTTTATAGGCCAAACATGCTTTTCCCAATTCTCGGCCAAATTGCCCAAGAACATATGTATTAAAGCATTGATAGCTATAAGTCTAACAGTGAATAGAATAGGATATTATTATTAATATTATTATTATATTTTATTTCAATAGTGCCAACAATTTACGCAGTGCTTAATTCATTACATATATTCAAGGGGTATGAATAGGCGAGAACTGACAGACTAAGTAAAACGATACATTAGGTGGGGAGAGCCCTGCTCGCAAGCTTACAATCTTTATTATTGTTATGATACAGTTTGTTCATTAAGATAAGCTCTTAGCCTCGCTGTTACAAAGGGACTTCCTGTGAAATCCTTTCAATTTGAAATCAATGCAATACTTTTTGAAGTATGGCTTCAAAAAGTCAGTTCCCAAAATAACAATGTTTCCTGGAAGAATAGAGCAGGCACATAGAAAAGAACTTTAAATAGTTTAAAAAACTGAATGTTTTGATTCCACAGCCACAGGAATGGTGGTGATATGAGAGGAGATGTTTACTTTAGTTTGTCACAGAGGAGAATCTGTTGCAGGCAGTTGCTGGAAGATTGAAGACTTTAATTATAATAGGTCTGCCCACTGACGTCAGCAGATGGTCCTGCTAATGTCGATGGGTGGTCCTGTGCTGTTGGTGGGCGGTCCCCTGATATCAGTGGGCGGTTACCTGATGTCGGTGGGCGGTCCCCAGATGTCAGTGGGCATTCCTGCCGACATCGGTGGGTGGCCCCTGCTCCCGTGACCCGGAGGATTCGGGTATTGAACCAGAGAACCGGAGATCTCTGGGTCAAACCCGGTGAGTTCCCAGGTATGATCATTAGGCAACAAAGCCTAAGATACCATTGCTATGCAGGTGACACACAACTCTACTTCTCATTTTCCCCAGAAGACCCAACATGCCTCATCAATAGTTGCATAAGCAGACCTCATAGACTGGATGAATGCAAGGTGGCTAAAAGTGAACCCAGACAAAACAAACATACTTTTGCTGAGGGGACCCTGGGCAAAAAGACTATGTTATAATCACCCAACTGACCTTAAACTTGGAGGCTCTCAACTCATAAGTTCAAAAGAGTACTGACTGATTCTGGACTGCCATTTAAAAATCAGATTTCTTCTGTAATAAAACCTGCCTTCTTTTATCTGTGAAACATAGCCAGGACATGACGCCTAATTCCACTGGATAATATGCCAACATTAATCCATGCATTTGTGTCATCTTGTTTAGATTACTGTAATGCACGTTACATGGACCTCCCAGAGAAAGAACTCCATCGCCTACAGGCAGTATAAAATGCAGCAGCCAGACTATTAACCAATTAAACTCACTCATGTCACATAACACCGGTTCGCCACTCCGAAAGAGCTCCTCACACCCTATATTCCATCTCAGTCTCTTCGGTCAGCCAACGTATCCCTCCAACAAATTCAGGTTCCTGGGCATTAAGCCACACTGCCCCAAAACTCTGGAACTTGTTACAGGGCTCAATCAAAGAGGCATCATCACTACAAAATTTCAAAAAAAAGACCCACCTCTTCTATCAGGCATTCAGTCAGCTAATCTGACCATCAGAGACCCTTCAATTATATGTTTGCATATATATATATATATATATATATATATTGTACATTGCTTTGAGTCTCACATTGATAAAATTGCTATAAAAAATGCAATTTATTATTATTATTATTATAATATTATACAGCTTGTTTCAACAATGTGCACATTTAAAAGCATGTACGCAGTAGTGCCTGAATAATCACAGCACTCCCCTTGGAATTGCACTCGCATGTCTTACAGCCAGGGCCGGCCTTAGGGGTGTGCGACCTGTGCGACCGCACAAGGCGCCATGGTAGCAGGGGCGCCTGCCCGGGACTTAACTTAAAACAAAAAAAACTCGATGCTTTAATCTAAGTCCCGGGCAGGGGAGCCGAGCGGTTGCTCGTGAAGTTCTCAGCAACCGCTTGGCGCCCCTTACTCTCCGTGACTCCGTCGCGGTGCTGGCATCTCATGTTGAAATGCCGGCACCGCAGCAGAGCGAGAAGACGGAAGCCTCCCGCTCTCACCGCAGGACTCCGGCAACAAGGTAAGGGGGGGGTGTAGATTGAAGGGGCAGAAGGGGGGGTGTAGTTTGAAGGGGCAGAAGGGGGGGGTGAAGTTTGAAGGGGCAGAGGGGGGGGTGAAGTTTTAAGGGGCAGAGGGGAGGGGTAGTTTGAAGGGGCAGAGGGGAGGGGTAGTTTGAAGGGGCAGAGAGGGGGGGGTAGTTTGAAGGGGCAGAGAGCGGGGGTAGTTTGAAGGGGCAGAGAGGGGAGGTAGTTTGAAGGGGCAGAGGGGGGGTAGTGAGGGGGGGCGCCAGAGGAGTAGTCCGCACAGGGTGCCACAACGCCTAAGGCCGGCTCTGCTTACAGCCATAAGGTACCAGCTCTAGTATATGCAAACATTATGGGATCTCAATTCCCACCATCAGCCGGATATCTGGAAATCTCAGGAAATGTACAATAACAGGTATAGCTACCTATAGAAAAAGTACATACACATTGGAGAGGAGGGAATATAGAAAAAAGCCGAGATGAGATGGATGTCTTAATTTAGATTTTGAGTTGCATCAAAGTGCATCAATTTCCTAGATTTCTGTATGACAAACATTTTTTCTGCTGCTGTTTTATTTCATTTTTTTACATCTTGTTATCTTGTACCCTAGGACATAGGAGCTCTATATATAATATTTACTGTTCATTTGTCCTATTCTGTGGTATTTTAACATTTATTTTTTATATGAGATGTATGTTGGCTTCTAAAAAGCTCTGTGATATAAATTAGACAAATTGTATTATATTTTTTTGATTTTTTTTTGTTGTAATTATTGCATACAGAGCCACACATGTTGTTTGTCTTTTTCTTTTTGCTTTTACATGTACACATTGTTAAAACAAGTTGTATAAAGAAGGACTGGTTTGATAAGTGTTTTGGATCTAACACATGCAGAACACTTTTTTGCATTTTAATTCTGTTTGTGTTTTATTACTGCTGCATGTTATAAGAGAAGGCGCTTATATCACTCATGTGTTATTGTTTATAGTACCTGTTCGTTGCCTGCTAGGTAGACTTTCACATCTGTCGGATAGTAGCCACGCTTTTCACAGACCCCAGCAAGCATGTCCCTGATGGTCAGGCCAGGTTTCACTGCTGTAAGTGAGGCAGTGCCATCAGGCAGATAAACACAGCAATATTTAACTGGTTTGGCTTCTGCTTCAGGTTCAGCATTGCTGAGACTCCCATCATCATTCTAGATGAAAAATGGACATGGAACAAATGATTCTCCGCGATCTTTACTTTTCATTATTCCTATTTATAATAATTTCAATGTTAACATGTTAACCAAACAATTTGCAGATATGTTACGCTATTATTTTTGTCTATGCAAAAGACAATAACTCCTCAGGACGTCCTTTGTAAACAGCATTCATGTGCGCAACGCACACATTATGAGAAGGATGTATACAAACTCAGATGTGGTGAAAACTGAAATAAACATATCGCCAGACTAAACATGTGAACTTGGTGAGGTCTGCTGAGACCTGTCATGTCCAACAACAGGTGTAGATCACTCATATCAGTGAACTCAGGAGGAGCATAAATTGTGTCTGAGTCTTACTTTGAGAGTTTGCACTTGTCACAGTCCCATAATCACAATAAACTGTACACACAAGGTTATTACTTACCGCTGTCTCTTATTTAAGCAGTCATTTGTTTGAAGGAGTTAATGGAAAGATCCACATTTTTCTATGGAGGGTATTTATGAGGCTCAAAGGTATCTTATCACTTAGAAAAACTTTGTTATACATTTTGTAGATCAGGGTTAATGTTGATTCTGGTTATATCAGCTACCTCTGACTTGCTTGCATTGGAGGTCAAACTCTGGTCCAGGCTAGTAGTGGAGTTGAAAGATGTCTGAGACTCACGGCGGGATGAGAATCCATTGCTTTCCAAAGACTCTGTAGGAGGACACAAAAAGCCATGCAATAAGCACCTAGTTCCATGTTTATGAAGACATTATGTTTATGGAACTAACTGCCTAACATAGAACAATCCTCGTGAGTATCAATGGCTCCCATAGTGATGGCTTCCAGGCTAAACATTCTAGGCCACTAGCAAAAGCCTTTTTTTGTGTATTTGACACAAAAGCGTATAGCATAACAAAGATTCTATACAGCATTTACATCCTATCTGGATCCTCTCTGTGCTCTTATTGTGGGACCCTTTTTTCTATATAGCCTCTTTTGATGGCTCCATGTTGAACCCTAAATACGTTCCCATCTGCTATGTTGACTTTTCCCTCTGATTGGATGGTACTAGCCCCTGATTGTCCCATAATCACATTTCAGCCGTTACTGTCAGATTCAATGTAAATTAGGACCTCAAACTATGGTCCTCATTGCAACAAGTTCCGGAGCCAATATGCTAAAACATTTCCTTTAAATTCTTTCATATTGGAAGTTTGTCAAACTGACCTGGATATCAGAAAAATATTTTTATGTAAGGGATATATTAATTACAGCAGTGGTTATGTATGACAAGTTATGCTGGTACAAAATATGCACCATAATCAATGGAAAGGTTTAAAATGTAATCAATGCAAATATGAAATCAGCAGGATCATTTTGCTGGTTGCGTTAGTCATCAGACCACTTCTCAGTTGTTCATTTTTATACATAACTCTCAATGCATGGCTCAGCGTGCATAAAGTCACCGATATGACTTTCCTATTTAAAGTATATCATATAAACTAAAAACAAATAGTAGTGGTTAATCTGTTTTTAATTAAAATATGAAAAATGGTTTGGGGATGACTTTTAAAGGATAATTAAACACCCTTGCAACTAAACCCCCTTGCAACTAAACTAAATGTCCTTTACTGCCCACTATTTTGTTTTAAATACATATTTGTATGGAGTTTAGCTTGAGATACCATGCACAGAGAAGACAGGGCTGAGGTTACGTGGCATTTCAGCTACTGAGAGAAAAGGAAGGCCACAAATGTCCAGGGACAATGAAGCTAAGCGTAGGTAGGTAACAATTACTCGGAAAATACAATATTTCGCTAAGACGCGATTTCACATAATTTTCTTGATATATGAACCAAATAAACCAAATGAGAGAGAGACAAGATGCTGTTTCAAAATATTGATATTAATATAGATTAATTTACATTTACAAGTGTAACAAACACTTAACGGACACTTAAAAATAGTAATCTAGAAAGTAACCCAAATAGATGAATAAAACGGCCCCTGTAGTAGGGCTTTGTGATGTTGTCACTGCAAAAGTTAAAAAAAACTATACAAATTGATTTACAACAGCGTTTGCAAGCACTTGTATGCAGGATTATACATTCACAGCACAGAGCCTGAAATTAAAGGAGTTGTCTGAAAGGTGCCACCTGGTTGCTGGTTATCTTCACACTGATGAGAGTAATATTCCAAGCAAACAATGTGTGTCTGACAAAGTGTACTTTGGAACACTTTAATATCAATGTTTATGCTCCCAAGGGCAAACTTAATAGAAGGCAAAGGTTGTTGTGTTAAAAACCTTTCCACATCCACCAACAAGAGAGTTTGCAGGAGAGTTACATTTTCAGCTCCCTGGCATCACTATGGCTTATGGCCATCTCCTGCAAGATTGTCTGACCTGGCCCTGCAGACCTAATGCAGGTAATGACAGATTTTAGCATGTAGAGCCAACTGAGCCCTTTTTCAAGGAGAAGCTCACTAAGCTTTGCCCTTCAAAATGCATAACTGAAGACTTGAAGCCGAAAACATGAACATGACTGTCCACTTGACTACTGTTAAAGTTGCCACAATTCAAGCCACCTTGGATGCCCAGAAGCACTAAAACGCACGTCTGTTTACAGAAATTAGAGATGAGTTTGCATTTGAGTTGTGAATACATAGGTTCTATTCACCAGCATTAACTTGCACTCTACCCAACTAGAGAACTCGCCTCTCTGGAATAAAAGCAAGCAAATGGATATGTAAAGGCAAGTGCGGAATGGCTGGGCCAGTGGATATGCAGAACGTGTCTCATGACTGAATTGTATTGGTAACCTGGAAGAGACGTTTGGGTCTTTTTTCCCCAAGAAAGTGTAAGATTCTGAATTCCATTGAAAATGAAAACTGAATTTTACCTCTACAGGTTCCTCTTCTGTCCTTCTTCTTGAAAGATCTTCTGGTCGATTTGGAGACAAGATCTGCAATGTTCTCGACTCCAGTGACTTCAACTCCAAGTGGGAGAGACTTTCCAGGTCTCAGCTTCTTCTACCAAACATAAAATAATAGCTGTTTTTTTATAGTTTAGAACAAGTCAACCCAGACATTCGGTAGATAATGTTGCACACTCATATTCATCGTCTGAAACCTAATGATAAATACACAATGCTGTGTAAATAATAGTGGTGGTACTACTACAGCAATTATGTATTTTTCATGACAGGATGTGATTGATATATTATTATTTATGCACTTCTGGCGTTCTATATGTCACAATAGTAACATAATAATAACAAATTCTATTAATTAATAATAATTAATTCATAATTTTAAAAGTGGCATATTAATAATCCTCATATTTTCTAACATGTATCTTATTGAATGTAACAATACAAATATTGTATGCACATTGTTATAGATTTTAATAGCGAGTTCCCATTGATTATAGCCATATATAGTCATATAGGTCATCTAATAAAACAGAAACATTTTATAGGAAACATACAGTATGTAACAAACACAATAAACTGACCATAGAAGGATATAAACTGTTTATCTGATACACAGCTTTGTTCAACAAAATATATCTTCATCAAGGTAGTTAAGTGAGGGGAAGAGGAAACATGACTAGGCATTTCCTTTAATAAATAGATATGTTTCATTTCTTGAAGGTTGAAACATGTAGGAGTCATTTATCCCATCTGTCAATCAAGAGATGCAATCAAAATCTACATCTAGTGTAACGCTTCCCCATGCGCTGGCTGGACTTGTTTATACTTTGTCTTATTTATTTCCTGTTTCCAGCCTCTAGTGGCCACCCTTGCTATTCAGAGCCTCTCAGACTAATTATCAGGTCCAGCTGCAGTTGATCTCATGATCAAATCAGCCTTTATAAACCTGCCCAGCCCTGCAGTCTGGGCCTTGACTGTAATGTTTGAGGACTACCTGTTTGGTTCCTGATTTGTTCCAGTACCTTGCCGTGTTCCAGTACCTTGCCGTGTTCCAGTACCTTGGCGTGCTCCAGTACCTTGCCGTGTTCCAGTACCTTGCCGTGCTCCAGTACCTTGCCGTGCTCCAGTACCTTGCCGTGCTCCAGTACCTTGCCGTGCTCCAGTACCTTGCCTTGCTCCAGTACCTTGCCTTGCTCCAGTACCTTGCCTTGCTCCAGTACCTTGCCGTGCTCCAGTACCTTGCCTTGCTCCAGTACCTTGCCTTGCTCCAGTACCTTGCCTTGCTCCAGTACCTTGCCTTGCTCCAGTACCTTGCCTTGCTCCAGTACCTTGCCTTGCTCCAGTACCTGCCTTGTTCCAGTACCTGCCTTGTTCCAGTACCTGCCTTGTTCCAGTACCTGCCTTGTTCCAGTACCTGCCTTGTTCCAGTACCTGCCTTGTTCTAGTACCTGCCTTGTTCTAGTACCTGCCGTGTTCCTGAGTTGCGGCCTGCGCCCCACTAAGTGGACTCCCAAGAGGAGTACCCTGCATCGCGACTCCCAGGATGACTGCCAACTAGCGGACTACCCTGGTTGAGTGCCCTGCAAGTGGGCAACCTGCCGTGTGCCCTGCAAGTGGGCAACCTGCCGTGTTCCTGAGTTGCGGCCTGCGCCCCACTAAGTGGACTCCCAAGTAGAGTACCCTGCAAGTGGGCAACCTGCCGTGTGCCCTGCAAGTGGGCAACCTGCCATGTTCCTGAGTTGCGGCCAGCGCCCCAGTAAGTGGACTCCAAAGTCGAGTACCCTGTAAGTGGGCAACCTGCCGTGTGCCCTGCAAGAGGGCAACCTGCCATGTTCCTGAGTTGCGGCCTGCGCCCCACTAGTGGACTCCCAAGAGGAGTGCCCTGCATCGCGACTCCCAGGATGACTGCCACTGGCGGACTACCCTGGTTGAGTGCCCTGCGAGTGGGCAACCTGCCGTGTGCCCTGCAAGTGGGCAACCTGCCGTGTGCCCTGGAAGAGGGCTTCTAGTCGTGTGCCCCGCAAGAGGGCTTCCAGCCGTGTGCCCCGCAAGTGGGCTTATCTGCCGTGTGCCCCGCAAGAGGGCTTATCTGCCGTGTGCCCCGCAAGAGGGCTTATCTGCCGTGTGCCCCGCAAGAGGGCTTATCTGCCGTGTGCCCCGCAAGAGGGCTTATCTGCCGTGTGCCCCGCAAGAGGGCTTATCTGCCGTGTGCCCCGCAAGAGGGCTTATCTGCCGTGTGCCCCGCAATTGGGCTTCCTGCCGTGTGCCCTGCAATAGGGCTTCCAGCCAAGAGTCATTCCTTGCTTTAGTTCTGCTTCCTTTATGAGGTCTGCCCCATCCGTGTGTTCTGTTTGTCTCAGTCCAAAGGTATGTCTCCGTGTTATGTGTTTTGATTACATGTCTGGTTTGTTCCGTATGTCTGTCATGCAGGGATTAGCGTTAGGACCCACCGTCATTGGAGTACTTTGGCGTAGTGGTGGGCTAAGCATACTATGGCCATAAGATGTGACGGAATCTCCAATACTTATCAAATAGTCCTAGGCTAGTTTCTGTATAGTGTGTCCTGTCTTGTTCATGTCTGTTGTATGTTGTATCCCCTGCACCTGGGCTCCTTATCCATCTGTGTCCTCAGCTCGTGACAGAATGTCAAGGCCAATACGAGGAGTCCGCGGGGATGCCTGCAGTACTGGAATTAGTGGTGAACACGAAGACCCAGACACAAAGAGACCACAGGTCCCTAAGCATCCGGGGGCTGCTCCTTGCGGTGGGGGTATGTAACGCTTCCCCATGCGCTGGCTGGACTTGTTTATACTTTGTCTTATTTATTTCCTGTTTCCAGCCTCTAGTGGCCACCCTTGCTATTCAGAGCCTCTCAGACTAATTATCAGGTCCAGCTGCAGTTGATCTCATGATCAAATCAGCCTTTATAAACCTGCCCAGCCCTGCAGTCTGGGCCTTGACTGTAATGTTTGAGGACTACCTGTTTGGTTCCTGATTTGTTCCAGTACCTTGCCGTGTTCCAGTACCTTGCCGTGCTCCAGTACCTTGCCGTGCTCCAGTACCTTGCCGTGCTCCAGTACCTTGCCGTGCTCCAGTACCTTGCCGTGCTCCAGTACCTTGCCGTGCTCCAGTACCTTGCCGTGCTCCAGTACCTTGCCGTGCTCCAGTACCTTGCCTTGCTCCAGTACCTTGCCTTGCTCCAGTACCTTGCCTTGCTCCAGTACCTTGCCTTGCTCCAGTACCTTGCCTTGCTCCAGTACCTTGCCTTGCTCCAGTACCTTGCCTTGCTCCAGTACCTTGCCTTGCTCCAGTACCTTGCCGTGCTCCAGTACCTTGCCGTGCTCCAGTACCTTGCCGTGCTCCAGTACCTTGCCTTGCTCCAGTACCTTGCCTTGCTCCAGTACCTTGCCTTGCTCCAGTACCTTGCCTTGCTCCAGTACCTGCCTTGTTCCAGTACCTGCCTTGTTCCAGTACCTGCCTTGTTCCAGTACCTGCCTTGTTCCAGTACCTGCCTTGTTCCAGTACCTGCCTTGTTCTAGTACCTGCCGTGTTCCTGAGTTGCGGCCTGCGCCCCACTAAGTGGACTCCCAAGAGGAGTACCCTGCATCGCGACTCCCAGGATGACTGCCAACTAGCGGACTACCCTGGTTGAGTGCCCTGCAAGTGGGCAACCTGCCGTGTGCCCTGCAAGTGGGCAACCTGCCGTGTTCCTGAGTTGCGGCCTGCGCCCCACTAAGTGGACTCCCAAGTAGAGTACCCTGCAAGTGGGCAACCTGCCGTGTGCCCTGCAAGTGGGCAACCTGCCATGTTCCTGAGTTGCGGCCAGCGCCCCAGTAAGTGGACTCCAAAGTCGAGTACCCTGTAAGTGGGCAACCTGCCGTGTGCCCTGCAAGTGGGCAACCTGCCATGTTCCTGAGTTGCGGCCTGCGCCCCACTAGTGGACTCCCAAGAGGAGTGCCCTGCATCGCGACTCCCAGGATGACTGCCACTGGCGGACTACCCTGGTTGAGTGCCCTGCGAGTGGGCAACCTGCCGTGTGCCCTGCAAGTGGGCAACCTGCCGTGTGCCCTGGAAGAGGGCTTCTAGTCGTGTGCCCCGCAAGAGGGCTTCCAGCCGTGTGCCCCGCAAGTGGGCTTATCTGCCGTGTGCCCCGCAAGAGGGCTTATCTGCCGTGTGCCCCGCAAGAGGGCTTATCTGCCGTGTGCCCCGCAAGAGGGCTTATCTGCCGTGTGCCCCGCAAGAGGGCTTATCTGCCGTGTGCCCCGCAAGAGGGCTTATCTGCCGTGTGCCCCGCAAGAGGGCTTATCTGCCGTGTGCCCCGCAATTGGGCTTCCTGCCGTGTGCCCTGCAATAGGGCTTCCAGCCAAGAGTCATTCCTTGCTTTAGTTCTGCTTCCTTTATGAGGTCTGCCCCATCCGTGTGTTCTGTTTGTCTCAGTCCAAAGGTATGTCTCCGTGTTATGTGTTTTGATTACATGTCTGGTTTGTTCCGTATGTCTGTCATGCAGGGATTAGCGTTAGGACCCACCGTCATTGGAGTACTTTGGCGTAGTGGTGGGCTAAGCATACTATGGCCATAAGATGTGACGGAATCTCCAATACTTATCAAATAGTCCTAGGCTAGTTTCTGTATAGTGTGTCCTGTCTTGTTCATGTCTGTTGTATGTTGTATCCCCTGCACCTGGGCTCCTTATCCATCTGTGTCCTCAGCTCGTGACATCTAGATCTCCTTGGGGGTCTCTTTAGAACTCAGGTATTTTCTTATAACAAGATTTTTTCTTATGATGTTATGAAAGTACGTTACAACAATGTAATATGTTTAGATCAGCCCTTGCGGTGAACAGTTTTTTGTTTTTTTTACAATTTAACGATAAAGCTGCTAAATCTATCTTAAAATTTAATACTTTTTCAACAGTACAATTTAGTTTACTTGCCATCTGCTCAGTGACATGGTTACGTGTTTTCATAAAGCAAGTGATTTCCTTACCTTTACCGCTCCAGATGTGAGGTTATTGCCGTCTGTACTAATGGCATCAGGTGATGAACCGAGGCTGGGTAACGGCCGACCTTCCACCTCGGACAGCATGCACTCCTGATAAAGGGATGACTTTACAAAGCGAGTATAGCTGTCAAACTTCATCAGGTTGAAAATCTAAATTATATAAATTGATTAGATGTAGCTTAGATGTAGCGTAGACCAAAATGCACAGGAAATGGAAATGCGTCAGCTAAAGAAGTCATTTTGCAAATTGCACCAGTTATTCCCTGCTTCGAGATCAATCTAAAACATCAAAATAACTAATTTAACTGAAGATAAATGATGAGGATGATAAACAATTCTCACATTAAAGGATTGAGAAGAAATGTTAATACCATATAGTTTGTAGTTAAATGTTAAAAATTAAATGTAAAGATTTAAGGAATAATTGATTAGAATTTGGTAAGTACTAAGATCTCCCTTTTCTCTCTTCTTCAACACAACAAATGGGTGGGCCATTAGGCCCTCTGCTTTATCTCCAGAGGTGCAAATAAAAAATGGCGTTCTAGGCACATCCTTACTCTGCCATGTACAAAATCCGGCTGGATGCCATGAATTTAGTGTAAACTTAGAACAGGGATATTGAAGCAGCACACGTGTTGCAATAGGTCTAACCAGTTGTTA
This sequence comes from Spea bombifrons, assembly GCF_027358695.1. NCBI lineage: Eukaryota > Metazoa > Chordata > Amphibia > Anura > Pelobatidae > Spea > Spea bombifrons. The sequence goes on along the minus strand of NC_071090.1, from coordinate 35,507,811 downwards.
TTCCTATCCTTAGAATAGACGTTCCATTGCTGTCAGGATGTAGTTAGAGTCATCACAGTAGATGTGTTATAACCTGCGTCTGATGTGATTTGAACATGTCAGGGAAAGGCTTCTGCAGCATTTCCTCTGTGATAAGGGCCTGATGATCTACATTGACTGGACACAACGACTTGCTTGACAAGAATTCATTGTAAATGCTCCGAGACTCTTTTAAAAGCTGTCAAAACAAATGATAGACTGATTAGCGTGACATATTAAAAGCGTTAACATCCACATTACTGGATTTTAGTAACATAGAGTTGAGTTGCCTTCGTATGAGTATATTAGCACAGCTTGCTAGGTAATAGTGAATTACTTACACTTTGTCTGAGCAATAAAATAGTGTGAGACACAGTGGAGTCGTTCAATCCAAACATCTGGACAGTCTACATAATGCACAACGCAACTAAAGTGCAGAGAAGGTCTGCCTTCACTCACAATATCAGTCATACACACAACGTTTATGAATAAACACTTAAAATGTATCTCTCATGTTCCTGTTCCTGCGGAGGACTGTAATCATCCAGAGCTGTCTGTACTCACACGCACTCTCAGGATTTGCATGCACTGAAATGCATTGTACTCATGCAAAATGGACTCCAATATGTATTTTACATACAAAACGTGCTAGAGTGGCCCTTAAATAATACACAGTGAGCCACCGATTTAATTTTCCAGTGAACAGTTCATTAGTAGCAGTATACACATGGAGCTAACCGGTGGAAACACACAGTTAGTAAGGTTGTTGCTTCACCGTAGATAACACAGACACACACCCAGGAAGAGGCTTCTGTCTCAGCTTCACCATTCACTGAGGTGTTTTTAAGGGCTTCTCTGAGGTTAACCGCTTAAACTAACAGTAGATATATTATCCCACAGTAAGGGAACTGTAAACATAAGAGCAGATATGTTCAGTGTGCTATATTAAAGAAAATATTTTTCATGCTGCCCTAGAATAACCGTGGTTCTCCAAACTGACCACTTTCCCGTTTCATTGTTCTTTTTTGACAGATTGTAGTTGAAGAATCGAGAACCTAAATATTGTTATATTTCTTTGTTTGCTTGCATTGCATTTAAAAGTCGGTTCCTTATATTATAATTACATTTTGAGTAATAGTCACTTAGACGTTGGAAAATGTTTCAGCATACAGCACCATAATCGGTGGTTCCATTTTTTGCTAATCCAGCCCAGTCATCTAACATACTTGATCTGTGTTGCCAGCAGGAATGCTCTGGAACTTCTCACATGATTTCCAGAAAAATATGTTCTCTGCACTGTATTCCTTTTTCAGAAACTCCTGCAGTAAGAAGGTAGGTTTAAATAACTGACATTACCAGCAAAAAATGTCATGCTGTTGTATCAAGAGAGGAGACAGAATCACCTAAACATTGGGCCCGCATCAACTCAGAATAAGTTGACACCTACCCTCCCAGCTATGGCTGTACTGAAGTATTTTTGTCTAAATATAGTTCTAAATGAGTAGCAATCACCATGGAAACCAGTGGAACGTTTCTTCTAATTGTTGTTTTAAAATTGAGGGTTATGTATAAAAAGTTATTATTTAAAACATTAAAACAGTGGTCTTATCCCCATGACAACCAATGAGATTGCCTTTTTTACTACTACTTTATAATGGTTGCCTGTGTGTGATAGCACATGGGATGTATTCTTGGAAAAAAGCTAAATACATTTCCTTCCCGTGAAATGTGATGAAATATGAGTTAGTTTGGGTAAAATCCTAAATGAAGCCTTAATGCAGTAACTGGTCACAATTACGGTATATAATACACGTTGATGTGTACAGATCTGCTGGTTCCAATGATTTGAAAGTCTTTTTTACATACCGTAAAATAGTCAACCCCAAGGGGGTCTTGCAGAAGCCTCTCAAATGACACAGCCCAGCTGGCCACTGAATGTTCCGATGTAAGTCCAGTCGTCTGGACACTAGGCAGGCTGTTCAGACTCTGGTCGCTGCCCCTGCCATCTTTATCAGCATTATTTAACTCTAAAACAACAGATTTACCAATGTCAGAGAAACATGCATTACTATAGCAACTGGCTTGTGTACATTTTATATTGTAGTTATTTACATTTTATATTGTAGTTATTTACATTTTATATTGTAGTTATATTGTACATTTTATATTGTATTTATTTACATTATTATTTACATTTTATATTGTAGTTATTTACATTTTATATTGTAGTTATTTAAGAAGTGTTTTAAAATATGGAGGAATGCAAATCAATACAATGAACACTCTCTACTCACCTCTATGTTTCTTGTGACCATAAAACAATTGGAACTTCCAAATATCCGCAATACAAATAAGTGATGAGGGAAACATTTCTTAGAAGATGTTATGAGGCAATTATTATGTAAGTGTAGATTAACACACTAATGCCAAGCAGCAGTAGGCACAGAAAGGAAAGGTTTTTCTTGTTGTTGACTTTTTTATCTCCAAAACACTGACAGGAGAATTTTAGAGACAATGGATTTGTGTTTAGTGTTCGAAGTTGCTGAGGGATGCAGTGCAAGGTGCTTGTATTTTGGCCCAAGGCTAACAAGATCCCTTTACATGGTCTGTTTATAGTCTCTTTCCAAAAGTCATTACAAGTGGTTCATATTTATAACAGCTTTAAAAACACTAAGATTACAATTTCCGTATATATCTTAAAATATCACACCTTTCCTTTAGATTTCCTTCTTCAACCTTATTTTCAGGCTGTACCTAATCATAATTTACTAAAATTCACACTATTCTTTATATTTTCGCTGTCTTATTAGAGCTTGGGGTCCTGTTTAGACAATTTAATTGCTTTTTTTCAGAAACACCATGAAGGGTTCCTTATACTTTGAGGGCTTTGGCTGCCTAGGATTCTTCCTCCTCTTTTTAAATGAACTAAATGGCAAATAGTATATTGCTTTCATGTTGTTTAATTGCAAAGCTGAATCTGTCAATTCACCATTTCCTAGAGCCACCGGTGCCTTGAATCATTATCCACTTGAAACATGGTAGCTGTTGTAGGTACACTCTGAAATGTTAGCTCAGAGGACCAGTTGATCATATGGAAATCATTTTTCATTCAGATCCTACTGATCACCCCACTATAAACTATATACACTGCAAATTGCCTAATGGTCTAACAAAAATACTTAAGTCCAGTAGAGTTCCTCAATCAGAGTATTTAGAGTAACATTTCTACATGAATAGATTTTAACATCTCAGGTGATAAAGCAAAGTCATCCTTACAAATGCAGTTGATGATTTTTTGCAAACTTTTCTTTAGTTGGTGAACCTATTTCCACATAAATTCTATAGAAGTGACCATCTGAATTTCCAGCCCCCCCCCTTTCTCTGCTTCCTTTTTTTCCATCCCTGTACAGCCGTCTCCAAAACCTCCAGACCTAAGGAGCAGTTCCCTCTCCAGACATGGTAGTGGTAGCACCTAACAGAACCAAACCAAGCCTACATTTTTTAATATAATTTAAAGTGATGTATGAGTTGGATTTGACCTTCCAAACTCTGTCCATGAGTACCTTGGAACACTACTATAACCATTTGTAAATAAGTTAGACTAATTCAGTTAAACAACAACTGCTGAAAACCAACCAGGTAGTCTACAACTTACATGAGCTCAGTGATTGACATTTACATCGAGCCTCTATGTTAGATTACATAGTTACATAGTTACATAGGCTGAAAAAAGACATGCGTCCATCAAGTTCAGCCTTTCCTATATCTGTTAATTTGTTGCTGTTTGATCCAAAAGAAGGCAAAAAACCCCGGATTCGCTCTTTCCAATTTTGCACTAACCAGGGAAAAAAATTCCTTCTTGACCCCAAAATGGCAGTCAGATTTCTCCTTGGATCAATAAGCTGTTTCCCCATAATTAAAGATTATATCCCCGAATATTATGTTTTTCCAGGTATCCATCCAGTTGCAGTTTAAACGTCCGTACAGACTCTGATAAAACTACCTCTGCAGGCAGAGAATTCCACATCCTTATTGTCCTTACTATAAAAAACCCTTTCCTCTGCTTTAGACTAAATCTCCTTTCTTCCAATCTAAATGCATGACCACGTGTCCTATGCATAGTCCTGTTTATGAACAGATTTCCACACAATGGTTTGTATAACACAGGACAAAGTGATCTTAAGTTACATCAAAACATTGACATACATAGAAACATAGAATTTGATTTCAGATAAGAACTGCTGGGCCCATCTAGTCTGTCTGCACACGTAAAGACTCAGACCTTAATTACTCTTTGTTCTTGTCTGAGATTCAGGATAACCTTCTGCCGATCCCATTTAAATTCCCTCACTGTATTTAGCCTCTACAACTTCTGATGGCAGGCAATTCTATTTATCTACCACCCATTCAGTAAAGTACAAATTCTCAACTTCTGACCCTCTAGTTTTAGATTAGGACCTCTTTCCCTTCTTCAAAGAAAGCTTCTCTCCTGTCCTTTGTTAAAGTAGTTAAATGTTTCTATCACATCTCCCCGCTCTCTTCTTTTCTCCAAGCTATACATATTGAGCGTCCTTAGCCTTTCATGGTCATTATTACATTATTATCCTGCATGATTTTATATATATATATATATATATATATATATATATATATATATATATATATATATATATATATATATAAATCCTTTTTTGCATTGTGTTTTCTCTAATGGAACACTACTATATGTCACTCACTAAGAAAAAACCCCAGGCACTTTAACTCTTTAAATATCAGTGTGTAGGCTTTGTCTTTAATAACACAGCATGTCACCATCCACAGACGACAAAACCAGTTAGACCATACAAGTCATGACGCCCGTGTGTGGGCTGTGACGATGGCAGCTGCTCTCTATGCATCCAGTTTCTATTTATACATCTGCACACACTTTGTCACTGCCCTTTCATCAAACAAGCTACAGAAATATGTTCCCCAAAGTGCTTGATTTCTTTCCACAATTAAGTTTGTGACTCACCTCCATCAGAAACCGCCAGCACCTGAAACAAAATCAGAAAGCGCAGAGTGAGGTCATTAAGGGTAAAAGCTGTATATATTTATGCCTGACACACTAGCATCCTGTGTTATCACCGGCATTAATAGTGGAATTACGGTGCATTTATTAGGACACATAAAATAGTTTTAGTCACATAATATCATTTAAAGAAAAAAAACTTTACATTTTAGAAAAAATAAACAAACCTATTTATTCACTGAATACTAAAACAAGCCATTTATGTGTTGTTCTTTTTAATAATTATATGTGTATATTTGATCTTACCAATAATACAAATATCAGTGTTGGCATCTTTTAACTTTAGAAAATTAATTAAATCTAGGCAACTATTAATGTATTAATAATTATTGCCATTTTTGGTATTATTACCAGTGGTGATTAAATGATATCCATTTGCACTGCATGTATGTTTATCAAAAGCACAGTTTCTAATTCTTCAGTTTCTAATTCGTCACTTTTGAAAGGCTGAGCAATATTTGATTTGACAAAAGATAATTGTGGTTACTGAGCAGAACAAATCTATAACGTTGAGTACTTTTATAAGGGTCTTTATTTTTGGCTTCTGCTGCAAACCGAAAGCCACTAGATGTCAAAGAGTATTTCTATTTAATGCAATAAGGTTTTCAGACTCATGGGGGGTCTTATTCAATTATGGATGACGGTATATATTTAATTTGACATAGATCAAAACAGATCCATTAGTCCAAAAACTTATTTTCATATGTATAGGTTACTTCATGGGACCACATGAATTATCCATTTACTTTCTTGGCTCCGGCTACCCAGAGCCTTGCCTTGCGGGACACGGCCAGGACTGCACACTGACGTCAGCGGGCGGTCCCGCTGACGTTGGTGGGTGGTCCCGCTGACGTCGATGGGCGGTCGCGCTGATGTCGGTGGGCGGTCCCGCGGATGTCGGGGGAGTTCCCGCTGCGGGAAACACCCCCATTTAATGGGAAAAAATGGGGGGGGGGAGCATGGCGTGTCAGGAGTTCCCAGGTAAGCAGGTCACATTTTATAAAACAAAATATGTAACTACACCAAAACAAAAGTAATTTGCTATTTAACCATGTATTTAACCAGATTGGGTGCTTGGTATTACTAAACATATCCTCTTTGTGCTCACTGGAGTACACTACCGCGTATACCCACTGGTAACAGGACGAAGAAGGCACCAACCCTTATGAGTTCTACAATCAGTGAAGGGAATAATCATGACACATCAGTGTTATAAGGTACCCTATCCCTTACCAATGACAGAACATTGGGGGTCCTAATTATATTCTCTGGGTTTTAGAGGGGATATGATAACATTATATAAATATATGCAGGGCCAATCTAACGAGCTCTTCAGTGACATGTTCATTAACAGAAATGTACAAAGAACAAGAGGTCACCCTCTGAGACTGGAAGACGACAAAGGAAGGGATTCTTTACAGCAAGGACACTAAAGGAGTGTAATTCACTGCCAAGGGAGGTGGTGTTATCCAATACATTAGATGCCTTCAAAAGGGGTCTGGATATTTTCTTAGAAAGGCATCACATACAGGGCTATAAATAGAATTAATATTTAAGAGCTTCTTGATCCAAGGAGAAATCCAATTGTCTTTTGGAGTCAAGAAGGAATAACGTATTATGCTACTCAATGTATCTTACCAATAGAGGGCAGCATTGTGTCCAAAGTTATAATAAGTTATCATGCGAAGTTAAATGTCCGTACTAGCGACTTTGTTGGTCACTGGCATGGACTTTTAACTGTTGCAGCAGGGACCCAGGTTTTTTTTTTCTGCATAGCAACTAGTGGTAAGGGGCCGTGCGAGTGAGCCTATTGGTCACTTGCACGGCCCTTTAACCTACGGATTTCTGCTCCCGTTATCCAACGCAGCATCGCAGGGGTTAACGGGAGCGGAAATCAGGAGTTAAAAAGGCTGTGCGAGTGAGCCTATTGGTCACCTGCAGGGTCTTCCTCTGGCATCAACCAGTTGGTTGATGCCAGAGGAAGACCCTGCAGGTGACCAATAGGCTCACTCTCACTGCCCTGTAACCCCTGACGGAGAACCTGCGGATTTCCGCTTCAGTCAACTCCTGCGTTGCCGTGAAGATAAGATAGGCTAGATGGGGAAGGGACCGGGGATATTAGTAGACGAAGACGATCACGAAGATTCTTCGTGTGTGTGTCTTCGTCTTCGCCTACGTTTTACCGGCACTGTCTTCTCTTCTACGTTTCTTCGGAACGCACAAAAAAACGGACTCTTCGTGTTCGTTTTCATGTTCGCCCGAAGACGAATGCACAAGTCTAGCAGCGACCTGCGTGGCTCAGTTGCCTGGGGCAAGAATAAGAATATTGAATATGCTAATTCTTATATTCTTAATATTGAATATTGAAATGCCAATATATTGGCCCACAATTCCTAAACTTCATCTGTAAATTGTATGGTCTGGATGAGCAGGGATGTGCACCAGAGTTGCTCCCTTTCACATCTGCTCTTCAACATTTGTCTGGACCCTTTGATTAGAGCTCTATATAACTCAGTGGACTTTGTCAGGATCACACTAGGGTGCAGGTGACTTGCTACTGTATGTGACTTATCCGGATTGTTCTTCTTGGGTTTGATAGCGTGGTGGGGCCTGGTGGCAGGATTTAAAATGAATATATCTAAAACACTGGGACTTTACCTGCACCTGACTCAATGTCCTCCACACACTGTTCAATTAAGAATCAGGTGGGCACCGCAGGCAATTAATTATCTAGCTGTTAAAGTGCCAAGAAATCCTTGGAATTTATATAAGCTTAAAATCACTCCAGTATTAACAAAAATCACTAAATAACTTAGGCAGGGTTGTGTTGATTAGGTTGATTAGCTTCCCTAGGTTATATTATGCTTTGCAGGTGTTACCCATTATTCTATTGTCAGCTAATATTAAGGCCTTGAAGTTGTTGTTAGTAAATAACGCTGCCATAAAATAGGCTCTTAAATTTAGGAGATTCAGACAAAGTTGGGACTTAGCCATATCCTTGCCTTCTTCCGTGCCCAGAAAAATTTCAAAAACTTACATCAACTGCCCACTCCAACTAAAAAGGTGAATCCAGACATTAACCCTTTTGGCTTTCTAGAGGGATACCAACCGTACCCTACTGATGAGACCAATAAGGGCCGAAACCTATGCCTGTGGTTGGTCCCCATTGTGCAGGGAATTTCTTGCCTCACATTTCGGTTCTGGGCTGTCCTTGGGGCAAGGTCGGCTCTTGCTCTTGTCAACTACAATTCTATGATTCTGGGCTTATCTTTGGCTTTGGGAACCATACCTCATTGATTTTTGGTTTCAGCTTTCAGCTGAATGCAGAAATGAGAATGTCTTCCTATAAAGTTCAGTCCTTTTAGCTCTCCAACTAACATAGCCAGACCAAGCACGGAAGAGCAAAGGAGTGAGGATAGAATCCGTTGGCATTGATCTCCAACCCACTGGGTTACATAGCTCCACACCAGCTGGAGAGGTACCAGTTGGCTTCCCCTGATTCAGAGCATCACAAAAACACTCAAATATTAGCAGTGTGGATTCACCGGTCACAATGACTAACATATTAGGAAGTAGGTACAAGTTATGAATTTTATGTAGCAGAAAAAGAAAATATCATTAATGCTGCATTTATTTCATTTCATGAAATATGCAGTCATATGTCCTTATTCCTTACAACCCCCCCCCCAAACAGGCAAGCAGACAGATGTTGGCATGCTTCTATCTGTTTACAAGTTTTTGTCTAGATTTTTAGATTACTACATAATGTGTTTACTGCATAGTTGAAACTTGCAAAAAAAATCTACAAGGACTTTGTAAACATTCTCAAAAACATTAGAATGTAGCTCTTGGCTCACGGCATGCACAGAATGATTAGAATTAAACAGAACTTAGCTGAGTGTGGGCGGCATATATAATAAACGGGAATCCATGGCTAAGTAGATAGACGTTTGCTCACAAGGTAATGCCATACCTGCTCTTGTCACCTGCCTCTAATGTTTTAATGAGTCACTTACCATTCGGCCCTTAGGAATGTCCAGGTATTTCATTTTCCCCAGCATCCCCTTGTATTCTGTTTTAATGGTTCATCGTTTAGACGAGAGTATTTCTTAAGTGGAGAAACTAACACCACCCTGCTTTGTCAGTCTTTGGCATCCTCAAAAGCCACACTACCTCTTTCCATCAAAGCCACAGGAAGTGTTGCCATGGAAACCAGCCCACAGCAGGAAGTTGGGTTTGCAGAAGAAGAAAAACTCTTCCCTTCTCTTGCGTGAAAATTATAATCATGACATATGTGACAAACGTGGATACGTTACAAAGCTGTATCATAATCACCTCTCATGTTTCTTTCTTATTTTCCACGTAAAGAAATATTGCTTCATGCTTGCAGCTATGTGAGCTACAAGTGTACTGATTCCATCACCCATGATTTAATTTCCTCTGTTTAAGCCATTTTTATAAGTACATGATGCACTGTACTCTGTACTCTGTCCACTTAAGACTCATCAAACAGTAATTACAGAACGTAGCAAATATGATAGTGCCATGAGTACAATGTGTTACAAAGACATATTTAGACCAATATATATGGTTAAAATTCAACTATGACCCAATAATTACAAAACTTTCACAGGATATAGAAGAAAGAAACTGTCTCAATTTCATAAGCCATATCAATATAATTAACCATTTAAAGTAACGCCAATGGCTCCCTTCATAATCTACACCGCTGATCTTCTATTAATACAAAGATCCACTCATCTTCTAATATTATTTGTTTAAAGCTCTTCCCTGAGGAACATTTTGCTAGCCCCCAATGTTCCATCCATCATGTTTCGGAGAGATAGATACTCAATGCAATAATACTTATTTCATATGAAACTCAGTTTTCCACAATTACTACTTTCACTTTTCATAAGCAACCCTATTTTCAAGACTTGCAGCCAGACAAGTGTTATATGACATTTTAAATCTATGGGGTATCACAAAACCCATGCCCTAACCACAAACTTTTTTTCATAGCTTAAAAGAAAAAAAACATATAAGCAAGTCAGACATGGTCTATCTGAGACTCTTCCCTACATGCAAAACATTTTCCTACCATCCTTCATGGCAGACTAGATCTTACCCACTTGGCATTACATTTACAAGGTGGCTTCAAACAATGGTTAAAAAAAATCTAATTATAATATACTACAATAACAAATGTCTGAAACTTCTTTCCGTAATTAACAAAACCCCTATCATCAAGACAGCTGATTTCCTATGTTGTGTTTGGGACTATCTCAGGGAAACTTGTTGACAACATACAGAGATGCTAATTGCAACCATGTTGTTTCACTATTGCACAAACAAGAGTCTTCTCCTTTACCTAATTATACAAGATTAAATCCAGGAAAAGGTCACTCCATCAATTTGGCACATTCATTTGCTACTAAGAAGAACTAAGTAACAAAAACATGTAATGTCTAGACTTTATTTTTTTATTTAAACACTAGACAATACTAATCAAATTGTAATGGACGTTTCAAAAATTCAAGACTGTTTGCTTTTATGGAATATCTTATCTGAAAATGAAGCATTCACTTTTAATGCCATTTTTATCCTGGGAAAGCAACGCACAAATATTGCATATTTATATTTTTATGGCTTTTCATTTTGTATTTTCTTCTTTCTGTCTTTCATCGTGCTTCTTCTGTGCAGTCAATCTATACTACCACACGTGCAAAATTTCCACGCAACCCTGCCCATCAAAATGATGATTACTTTAACCCTATCAGTCTGGAATGTGCAACGTAGCAGACAATCTCATGATTGCATAATAATAATTTTGCGGACACATATCAGTATTATTTCCTGTACCATCTGTACAAGTGCATTTAGGGTGATTGTACATGTGGGCTGTGATCTAGATGATCTATATATGATTCAACACAACAATCTTTAGTATAATATGTAAAATTTGCAATGCAAAGCTCAGACTTCAGCCTCTTGCTCTTCTTTCTTTGTATGCCTTTTCTCCCACTAAAGTTCAGCCTATATAAAAAAAGGGCTACTTTAAACACCCACCTTCAGTTACTCTCAAATTAACTCTTTAGTTAACGGCTACATCTCCTATCAATGTCTCCAATTCTACTGCCTAGCCTAGGTGTCATTTTCAAATCTTGTCTCTCCTTAAGGGAGCACTCTGGCACCCATTGAAGTAAATGCACAATGTAGCCCATGTTACTCCAATGTATTTACTGTATGCACTATCCACTTGTGTTCTGCAGCACATATATATGCAAACTGAACTCCTACTGAAATCAATGTGAGTTCACTTTGCATACTTGCATGTGCAGGCAGTGTATGCTCCAGGGTTTGTCTCCTCTGCCTGTTAGTTCTTACAGTTTTATGCGTCTCGAATGTGTACTGAAGAAACTGGCAAACTGATGGATATCTATTAACAATCAAGAGTCAAAAGCGTATGCCATATGTGCAAACAGCTGTAGGGATAATGCCAAAACATTATTAACAAAAAAAAAACAACCAAACATGACTCTCATTTACAATCAGTGTAAAAATTTGTGCCCCAGAAAGCCATGTGGGTTATGTTGGAAGACTGTGGAGAGAATAAAGTGGACAACTCAAGCTAATGTTATCTGTGGGTACATTACGTCTCTTGGTCCAAATCTGACACAAAAGTAAAGCAGCTCTTCCAAGTGCTCCAAACAGTTCTTGGTCATTTTGGTATCCTCTTTATACAAAGAAAACAATTTATTTTTCCTAAAGTGTCTTAAATGAAGCAGTACAGTCTCCCTGCAAATCGTCCCACCACACCACCAGGAGTACATCTTTGTATTATTGCTAAAGGCATCTCTGGGAATGTCATGCTCTTATCTGTGTCTTTCTTATTGGCATATTCACAATGTGGCTTAGATCATCTGTGGTTTTTACCAAGTTCTGTTAAAATGATACTTTATTTTGATGTGAATCTTGTGAAATTGCAACATAAAAACTGCAGAGGTTTGTGTTCTATGCTTCTCAATACTCAATATTAGTAGAAGGAAATATGTGCACCATAGTAACCCCCTTAAAGCTTCTAGTGATACCTACTAGATAACCTTTATAATATCCTACCTGTGTCGGAAAATAATAATTAAAGTAAGAGATAAAGATAACATTACAGAAAAAGAATTACTATTAGCATCCCTATAGTGACTATATACAATACACTGGTTTTCTGTTTTAAAATGGCTCTTGAAAAACAGTGGATTTTTGTTTGCATTACCTTAACAGTCTACAATGCAGTGGAGAACTATAAGGCACAACAAGACCCCAGGCTTTTTTATTACCTCCCTTGTCTCCAGTGAGCGGTTGATGTAGAAGGATTTAGAAGCTTTGAACTTCTTCCTCAACGTGGACAGACGGCTTCTGGAATTTCGGACCTCCCAAAATGAGAACTCCAAAAACTGAAGAGAGCACTGAGAATAAAAGAAAAGAGCATCACTGAAAATAAAAATAATGGCTGGTCCTCGGGTTAAGACATTCAAATCAAATATTTGGATTTGAGTCAACTTAAATGACAAACAAGGCTTATGGAGGAATTGCTAATATAAGAGGGAAATACACAATACCATTGCTTACCATATTGTTATCCTCTAAGACAGTTGTGCTTCATCTACTCTAATGTGATTAGAGTGTATTTCAATTTATTACACTATAGCACAATGCATCCTGGGAAGGCTTGTAGAGAATATTAGCTGAGCTATTTTTTAGCTTTTACTTTGTGTTTTCTTCATCCGTTCTTTCATAATACCTCTCCTGTACGGTCGATCTGTATTGTCATACATACCCAAACTTTTCTGCAACCAGCTACATCCAAATCACATTTACTTTAGCCTAACCAGTCTGGAATCTGTAATTTATCAGATAATCTGGATTGCGTAATAGCAATTTTGTGGATACACATTAATATTATTTCCTGTACCATCTGTACAAGTGCATTTAGGGTGAATGCACATGTAGATTGCGGTCTGGATAGTGAGTACATGATTAAATACAATCTTTATAACAATATGTTTCTTGATTAGTATATTTTAGAGAAAGATCAGTGTTTTTGTCTCTTTGCATTCCTTTCCTCAATAATAAAATGGTTGGCGGGGTTCATTCATAATTTGTGTGTGTGTGTTTTTTTCTTTACCTTGGATGACCCCTTTCTCTGTGACAGCTGTCACTAATGGGAGGGGGACATCAAGTCATAATGTAGGTTGCTGCCTTGTATAGCCTTTAAAATTGGCAACAAATACCAGAATCCCTGCTGTAATCATGTGGCCATCACTTAAAATTTCACAGTTGGCACTTAACATTTTCTTCTAATTTTTAGTTTAAAATTAATCTTAACTTGAATTTATTCTTGCTCCTAAATTGTATATAAGATTGTTCAATAATATTTCACTTGACTGTGTGTGCCCGATCACAAGAGAATCATCGCATAAGTTACATTATTAAACAATTTCTTGCTAAATAACACATAGGGGTTACCTATAACATAAGTGATTCTAACGCAAAGTCATAATTCTGCTGTTATCACCATGGCAACCAATGGAATGGTCCTATTGATGGTCATAAGGTGACTTTTTTAACGTTATATTTTAAAATGCTTTGCAGGATATATTACATCACAGAGAGTTCAGGACATCCAGATGGGAACAAGAGATACATGACCCGGAATCGCTGAAATACAATGTGAATGTATCAGTGAATGTAAGAAATACAATGTGAATGTATGCAATAAAAGTTGTTATAGACAAATGAACATGCCAAATTAATTGTAATAAAGTAAAAGAATTATCAATCTACAGCATACATGTATCAAATATTTAGCTTTTGTCAGGTATCACTGCTTACCTGCAAGATTGTTCTAATTAAAAGATTTTAAATGTATTAAAAATAAACAAGAACTAGCTAATCATACACAGAAAAAAAGACAATAAGCTTATGTAAGTAAGTAAAAATGATACGGGGGCCCAACTTCAGAGCTGGTTAGCCCAGATGTAACCCACTGTTGGCACATGGGAGGAACGACATTGAGAAAAGAGATTTCTAACCCCACAGTCATAGTCATTTTCCAGCAAAACCTTGAGAAGATCCATTTCTACCAATAAATATGTCAAACACTTTTCACAAATGAGATATTTTTTATAATCTAGAGCACGGATAGTGGGTCAGCCACTTCCAACGATGGACTATTTCTTTTTTAGCCAATATTTTTATATATCCCAATAATTTTGTCAATAGTCTAGAGAGACCTTCAGGGAAAATGTGGAACAGTGCTATCAAAGGATCTCTATCCTGGTCATCAGGTCAAAAATCCATGTCCAAAAACCATCATATGTGATTGGGCCTCTTTCAAAAATATACACTAAAATCACAGTGCATCAAATGAAATGATACTTGATAAATAGGTAGCAGCACATTTACAAATTAAACTGTCCAGGATATGATAATATTGAATCGTGTCTTTCGGCATACATTATATTTATTACATTATTTTTAGATTTTTAGCAAAGTACAGCAAGTTCAACCTTTCTTGCTTCCTGTGGCAGGTAAACAGCGTTCAAGCAGATTGTCCAATATTTGTTCAGGAAAGTTGCCATGACAACTTGTTCTTCCATATCTGGCGTCAATGAGTGATACCGGGGCCCTCAGTCATCACTTAGTGACGGCTAATTTGTACCATGGCAACCAAGCTCCAGTAACATTACTATATACTATTACATTGCAAGGTCACTATGAAACGTGTGACTCGATGTATTAAAAAATGTATGAATCAATAACACATACATGACTTTCACTCTATGATTGAGGATCTGCATGTTGTTACGTAGTATGTAGTGCCAACAATTACAAAATAGTAAAGTCAGACCTCCAATTTCTAGCAATGGTCTTACCATATTGCAGCTAGTATGACAAACAGCCGAGACAGACTAAATAAAATAAAACTAAAAGTCAAATAGACTTTGGAAGAATACTTCATGGAGTCCTTTGTATGAATGTATGCACCGTATGTATATGTGGAAGTCATCCCACAATAAAGAACATTTTAATGTATATTTCAGTAATTTGCAAGAATATATACAGTTTTCTTAATAATGAGGACACTCTTTCTGTGTTTTCATTTTAGCATTGTATATATATAAACATTGTGGCATTATTTGATTAATGTACATCATTGGATCGTTAAGTAAAAATAAAGTGGTCATAAATATGGTGCTTTATTTAACATAAGCACAGTTCCAAATAAGCAGGTAGAAATATGTGGCTATTTTATAAATGACTCAATTAAAACATTCCTGGCTAGTGATCAGCAAATATCGAAACCTTGCAAAAGAGCTTACTTTACTATTTTGATGTGTGGTAACCTGTATACCGCACACATACAACTGCACTCAATATTCTGTGTTGTTTTCGCCTATTAGTATGTGTCCTTAAGTACTAAAGTTTTAGCAAAATATAATAATAATATACACAAGATGTCATTTACTGTAAAACTTGAGTGTGTCTCTAACACATTTGAGGAGCAACACAAAAACCATTTTAGATGACATCATTATTATTTATAAACAAGTTCCTAAGCTATGTCCGGTTTAATGTCAGAATTTGACGGCAGATAAGACCTATTTGGTCCATCTAGGCTGCCCATCAGGCAAAGGATAATGGAAGTTTGTAAATCGCTTGCTGTTTGTAGTTCACTTGGTGCGTTATGGCTAACTGTGAGGTAACAAATTAGGCTGTAATATCTAGAAACATTATCTAAGTTATCTAAGAAGAGGAGTTATTGAAGAGAAGTCTGGTAACACTAAGGTCATTAAAGACAGAGTGGCAATACATGAACAGACAACAGCTCAAGGGAACCTAAACACCATGTGTGCTACAAAGAAGCAGGTAGTGCGGAGCGATGAGCAAAAATATATTATAAATAAGGAGCTTTACCTTCCTCTCAGGTTCTGCGAACATCCTTGATGGCAAATGATACTCTTCAGAGCAGAGAATATGGTGAACATCAGGACAGGAGCAGACAGTAGTGTAAAAAGGGAGAGACTTTTGAACTATGGAAAAAATCCTGCAGATGCTGACGTCTGTAAGAAGCGTGCAAGCTCTCGCTCTGTCAGGAAAGTAAACAACACTGTGATTATGGAAAGAAAGTACCTTGGACCAAAACAAGCACTGTGCCGGGGCTAATGCACTGAGCCCTATCAAGTGTTTGAGTGCTCTGCTATTACTGAGTACTAAAATCAATCAGCCCTTTCCATAAAAGAACCCTTTAACATAAGCATAATGATAAGATGTAAGTGAGATGAGGCTCTTGAAACACGAACAGGCTTAGGAAACTCGTTTAATATCCAAGCAGAGTCCTCAAAATTTAATTGGGCGCACTAGTTACAAAAATGAGTATGTTTAAGTTTTAACTTAAAAACATAGACTTTGATGGCAGATGACCATTCAGCCCTTCAAGTTTTCAGATTATTTCTAAAGAAAAGGCTCAAACCTAAATCATAGAAATATTCAATTGGATGGCAGATAAGAACCATTAGGCCCACCTGGTCTACTCGTTATTCCTGCTGAAGGACTCAAACTTAACTCATTTTAGAAATTTAGATTTTGAAAGCAGATAAAAAACATTTGGTCCACCAAGTCAAGAGTAAATGGACTGCACATTAAATAGATGGAATGTCTTGACTTGCTGTACCTTTCCCTGTATAAACAGCAAAAAAGAATAAGCTCATCAAGTCCATCATGTTCAACCTTGCTGTTTGTCCAGAAGAATGGTGTGTCCAACAGGGGCAAATCCTTCTTGAATCTGATTTCTTACTGGATCAACAAGCTATAACAAACCCTGTCCTTATAACCAATTATATCTGTATATTTTTCTTTGTTAAAAAAATAATCTGGCCCATACTTAAAGGTATCTATAGCACAAAGTCTGTGAGTGGTGTATTCCACGTTGTTTTTGTTCTTGAAAATTACTTTATTTAAGTCTGAAACAATTATGTTGTCTTCTTTGCACACTCCTGTTAATGAACAAGTCACCAGAGAGCAGCTTGTTTTGTCCCATATGTATTTGTATAAAACTATCGTTTCCCCTTTAAGATACCATAGTTTTGTAGTGGAAATAAATTCAATTCTCTAGCCTCTCTTCATAACCTTGTAGCCTAGACCTGCACCGCATATTCAAGGTGGGGTCTTACCATTGACTTCTCCTGTTAGTCAATACCTCTGTTTACGCATGCCAATATCTGTAGCTGCCTTACATTAAACACTGTTGCCAAGTTTATTGTCTACAATTCTTCCCAAGTTCCTTTCATTCAATTACTTCCCTAACACAACCCTTCTTTAAGGTATTATTTGTACAATGATTTATTTTACCAAAATGCATAGCTTTGCATTTGTCAGCATTAAATCTCATCTACCATTGCCCAGTTCTCCAATTTCACTAAATTTATTTAGACAAAAGCATCGGGAACCTGACCATTACACCAACAGGGACTTTTATGACTAGAACAGCTTACACTCTCCTGGAAAGGCTTTGCGCAAGATTTTTAAGGGATGTCTGTGGGAATTCACTCTTATTCACACTCTCTCTGTTACTCACGCTCTCTCACTATCTCACCTTCTCACTCATTTTTATTCACGCTCTTTGATACTCTCACTCACATGCTCTCACACTCACATTCTCGCTCTCTCACTCTTATTCACACTCTCTCACTCTCTCTGATGCTATGATCTTCGATATGCATTTCTCATTATCTACTTAAGCTGTTCTGGTTTTCCTTTTTCAGTCTTTGTTAGCATCTTTCTAGTTTGTAAATGATGCAGCTCCCTTTGTGCTTTAAATCTCATTCTCTTTGTTTCTTCCATTCTGACTGACTGTTCTTTTCAGCCACCTTGGGTTTAATTTTCTTCTTTTGTATCTGTTACCGAAGGAGACATGCTTATAAGTGGATTTCATTAATGTTAGTTTTAAGAGATTCCTCTGTGTTCCTTCCTGCAAACAATCCCAGTCAATTAGCTCCATGGATTCTCTGTTTTGGTGAAGCTTTTATTAGTTGGCTTTTGTGAGTTAATTGCCAGTGTCATCATATTGTGTTTACTGTTTCCCAAATGCTCCCTTACTTGAATACTCAACAAAAGCTCTATGCTGTAAGTTCTCCATATCCAGACAGGTGTATGTTCTAGTTGGTGTCTCTACTAATTGTGACATGAAGAAGTGAGTTAACAAGTACAAAAACTATAAAGATTAAGCAAATAAGTCCACATGTGTTTAAAACGTTAAGAGATTGTGGAGAAAAGATCTGTGTATACTACTATACAACACCTTACACCTACATCGTTATAGGATCATTAACAGTGTTTTGCAGGTACACCCTATTTGTCTCCAGATAAGATTTTTACACCTTCCACCTTTTTGTCCTATATTTGTACTAGCATAGTATATAGATAATTTTTTAAAGTACATCCTGGTTTCCCTTCTGTCTATGTTCCATTAAGTTTCTTTTATATAAACCATTTCAATTCTATAGATGAATGATATGGCAGAACAAAGCCTACAATGTCAAGCATTAAGGAGGACAGCCTACATTTATTCTAACAAAACACTTATAATCAAATTAAATAATTTTAAATAACTAGATATTAATCCTAAAGTAATGCTTTCTAAAAAAATGTATTATAATCATAAGAAGAAGGAGTGTTGTGTATCAATTAAGATGAGGTGGGAACTTCTGGCTAGTAAGGTATTGGACAGGACGGAGACACTCACTACAACAACCCTAGAAAGAAGATTCATTTGTAAGAAAAAAACAATTATTAACAGTCAGATCCCCAGACTTTAGATACATGCATTATTAATGCACATCTGGAGAATACCCAGCCCAGTGGACATGTGCAAATAAGTGGCCCAGTAATGAGACTTTGTAAAACACACAAGGCACACAACACACTTATTGGATTTTGTTTGTTTTTAAACTTGCAAAAGATCTTTACTGTTGATAATTGCCACGTAAAAAGAAGTACAATGTTTCTGGCAAGACATATACAATGTAACACTTGTGGCTAGAGAGAGCGATTGCTTACATTACCTGAAGGAAAAGGACTAACATATGATTCTTAAACAAGCTTTCGTCACATGTATACAGTTATATATTTTGTAACTGTGGACTGTGTCTAATCGTGTAGAATCTGTTGAGCTTAAGTTTACAGACTTAAGGCATCCCTTCACATGTAGTTCTGCCATTAAAGACAAAATGAAGAGGAAGAATAATTATCCAGCAAGGTAAAAGAAGAAAAACAAACAAAAAGGGATGTGTGAAAAGGCAGTGATATACCTCAAGAATGTATAAAATGTATAAGATTTAGAAGACATTCCACATGGGGGCTCTATACCATGAACTTGTATAAGTGGTTACCAATTTCAGATAATATGTTTTCAGTTCTTAAATTCACAATATGCAATATGTTATGTATAATGTGTATTACCCCAATCTGTCTTTTCTCCTGCTGTCAACACAGAGTCAGATATTAGCATCCACACTACCCAGGGGAGTCTTCTCAAACCTGTCTCACCTGTCCCCCTGTCTTCTGGGCACCCCCTCATCCAGCCCCTGTCTTCTGGGCATCCCCTGCCCCCCCCCTCAGGTGCTCACCAAGGAGCTATACTGATCTGAGAACAGCCACATTGTCCATGTTTTATCATAGACATGTTGCATATTATAGTATGAGACATCTTCTCCATGTGACTGTGGAGTTCTAATATGTCCAAGATATCCACTACTACTGAAAATCTTTCCTTCTTCCACTTTTTAGCCAGGCATAATTTAGTGGCAATGAAAATAATTTCATTGCCACTAGGGTACAAATAATTTCCTCATCCCAGAGAGAGTGTCCTCCATTAAGTGCAATAGGGCAACACCTAGAGTTTGCAGGACATCACTGCCTGTGACCTTGCAAATAATTTGGACTTTCCTCCACAGTCCCTGAATATTGGAACAAGCCCACCATGCACTTATTGCATTTATAATCATTCCTGTCCAAAATATGTTAACAGAAAAGCAAACCATAGACACACAAGGATCCAGTTGCTGCCTAAAGTCTTTGCTACTCTAGACACTCTGGTGGTTTATATATGATACGTTAAGTAAAACACCCAAAAAGACTTAAGTAGAGATCAGGGTGCAGTTGCCTCCTTTGCTAGCCCTCCTATAAAAATCTTCCTCTACAGAGGAACCATATGTGGTTTTTAGGCAGACCTTCATGTTAATACTAAAGGAGTGTAATTAATATGATAATGTAACAGTGTCTGTATATTAAAAGATAATCACTTTGTGGATTTTTTATGACTGTTAATGCTGGTGGAATGCTTTTGTTGACAATCATGTCTTCTGTTGACATGATCCATACAACATCTGCAGTAGACTTGACCTAAGTCAGTTTTATAGAGGTATTTAATAGCTTTAGAACAACACAGCTGAACTATTAAATGTGGCTTTGTTTCCTAGGTTCTGGCATTGCCTTCTATGAACATTTTTAGATTTTTGTTCACAGCCATACATTTGTACATTGTAAATGTAGGGTATCAGTTCTTGACATGATTGTTTGTGGAGTGTTGCACCTTTCCATCTCCTTTTAAGTGATAAGCAATGTGCTAGCTGTCCAAACAAATCGGAATATTGAATGTCCTAACCCGTGAGAACTATCGGCAACTATAGTCTTGGGACATTGTCTTTATGAGGTTGTGGGCGGGGGAACAAAGCACATTGTCTACTTGGCTGCTTGACAATGAAAATTAGCAAAGTTTTCAATGCAGTGTCTGGTTCCCATAGCAGCCGGAAGTTAAACAATTATGCCAAACACAAGTACACAAAACGCAGTAGGTGCAGCATAGCTAACCCTTGTCACACGATCTGTAAAGGTGAAGCAGATACTGGTTACTTCTGATTCAGGTACTGCCAACAAACTGGCTTGGGGGGTCTCATACTCATTAGATGGAACTTATGCTGCTTTTTCCTCTGTAAGTTATGAAGTAGTGTGAGATGGTGCATGGGTGCTGAGATTACCTGCTGGTTTCTAAGTCCTATCACCTGAGTTTGCATAATATTTATAGTAGTATTTACTTCTATTGAGAGGTTTTAGCATGGGTACCACGGTGTATATTCTGTTTATCCTTAATTTTGCTTAAAAATAGAGACTGCAGGAGTGGCACTGTTATTTATGTTTGCGAATAACTCTATTTATGTTTGAAATAAACCCAAGAGTATCTGAACCTAAGGACAAGTGTTCATTACAGGGTGGTTCATCTTGACAGAACTGTTGGATAATATTTATATTTAGTACTGTATTATACAGGCATCTCATGGAAAATGGGCAAACCTTCCATATGGGTCATAAACACTACTGTTCAAAAGTCTGCATTATTTAAGATGCATTTTTTTCTAGACTCGCATAGAACAATATTTGAAAGCAATCAGAAAACAGATAAAGTTATGGCGATGCAGAAACACCTAAGCATTCGTGATTGCCACCCTCGAGCCATTACTGCACTTGGTTTCCATTCTGCAAAACGGGAGTTTCTCACTGGTTTTGAAGGTATGAATTCTCATAATATACCACCCAAATATACCTTTTGAGGTGGAACAGTCGCTTTAATCCCTCTGTTTGTTTTTTCCCCCTAAAAGCCTGCAAATATGTTTAGAAATGAAATTAGAGAAGTAGATTGTATGCAGTTATATAAACAGCTATCAATAAGTCACAAAAGCACATAATAAAATAAAAGATTGCACCTCCCCATACCCCAAAACAAAAGTGTCCCTCCAGCCATTTGACATGTTGTGTTGTACATCATGTGTTATGTTCTACATTGAGTGTCAATTTTTCTTAAAAGAAACATTTAAAAAAGATAGATGGGTGTAGGGTTGACAAAAGAAGCAGAAGGCCAGCTGCTTTGACCTGTAAGCAAGTAAAGTTGGTCCTAATTACATGCTCCAGCTAGGCAATTGTGAACCTTCATTTTGGCTTTTTTCCCTCCAAAATCTTGACAATAATTGGTACCCTGATATGTCAATTTAATGGGATTATACTTAGAAATAGTAATCCTAAATTGAGGATTAATGTATGTGTAGGTTCAATATATATAATAATGTTCAGGCTTTCTTGTATATGACAGAGATTGTTGTGGACTATTTCCACATATTAAAACAAGCTTTACCGGCTTCATAAAGTATCCCAAGTTGCATGCAAATACATTTATTTGCTGTATGTTTTTTGGTTCTGATTAAGCATTATCACCTTGCCTCTGTTTGTAGATGGAGTGATAAAGTGGTGGGACCTGGACAGTGGGCGTCTGTCTCAGTCAGCTTCTGAACACTCTGGAATGGTCACTAGTCTGTTGTACTGGGCACAGACTAGATTGGTTTTATCTTCTTCAAATGATGGCTTTTTGATAGTGTGGACCTCAGGAGCTGTTGTGCTAGACAAGATCAAGGTATGTTATACATTTGATCGGAACAGATTACTTAATAATGTGGAATGGTGTTTTCTTTAAATAAAAGGAATGTTTACAGAAATGTTCAAACTAGGATAGGTGACCATACACTAATTAGCTGATCTCTAACAAGGGAGGTTCACTGAGCTTGCATAGGAGTGCACCCCATCACAGCCCTGGACTAGCTGTCTACAGTGCAATCTGAAGCTAAGAGTACATATAAGCCACGTGCCAAAAACTGACCATAGCAAGGTTGACTGGATTTGTTTACTAAATAGCAAAAGTTCCAGGGTTGCCATCAGGGTATACAACCAGTACTATTGTACCAGGCTCGGTCACCTACTTGACCGCAGGGAAAAATGGCCCCTACCACCACTACTGCTAGGTAGGCACTGTGGGCTGCGCTTCCTCAGTCCCAGCACGTCAGAATATCACATTATTCCACTTACATAGCGTGTAAGGCCCTTGAGGGTAGGTTGTGTATGTGTAAGTCTAAATAAATATGTACATGTGTGTAAGTATATTGCTGTATTTTGTGTAAGTGTGGTGTTAGTGTGTGTTACCATATGGCATTAGCATGATTGTGTATATCCGCATGTTGTGTTAGAGTATGTATGTAATGACGTATGGGGTTAGCATGCCAGTGCATGAGTTTATGGTGCATAGCATGTGTATTACTATAAGGTATAGTATAGTTTATGTATAGTTATAGTGGGTGCGTGTATGGCGTTCGAACATTTGCTTTTGGTGTGTCAGGGGTGAGCTGAGGGTTAGTGGTGCCTGGGAGGGCAAGAGGAGGAGCAGGAGAAAGAATGTGTGTGTATTCATGTCTACAGTGGTAGTGGGTGTTTAAACGAATTTGTGTCAGTATGTGTGCATGTTAGTTATAGGGAAAATACTGCACCCAGACATCACTTAGTCTAGGCTTGCCTCTATTCTTATGAGACGTGCTTATGGGAGAATCTTAAGGCAGAGTGATGGGTGGAGCAACAGGTGGGACAGGGGAACATGGACATGGGGCTGGCTGATGGGAGAGGTACGAGGGCCCAGGTGTAAAGCATATACTGCCTCCCAAAATTTCTAATTGTGGCCCTGAGTGAAACTAGAGTGAGTTCAAAGAGATGAAAAATCTAACCTTACAGGATGGGACCAACAAGTAATGTTATCCAACAAAGGACAATCTTTCAATTACTGAATTATAACATGTATATGTCTATAGTTGGGAAGCCCCATCTTCAGCATTGCAATCAACTTGAGGCGACATCTCCTGGTGTGTGGTTTCAGCAAGCATCTTTCTGTCTACCCGTTGGATGAGCAGAAAGCTTCTGGCCACATGATTGACTTGAAGAAGAAATTCTCAGACAACGTGCACACTGACATTGTGTCATGCGTGTTGTGTCTAGACAGTCAGATCTACACAGTTGGGTAGGTAAATCATTTGGAAGAAAGTTAAGCCCAAACAAGGGTGTAGAAATAATGCAGGGCAGCCATAAAATAACCAAGCAACCTTAATGCTGCATCCAAGGCTAGATTGAGGAGCTTTGGGCCCTGGAACAACTACACAGGAAGGGCCCCTTCTCTGGATTTTCTGGCTTTAATAACCTGTTTCCCCCCTCTGCTTTCTGCCTACCTTTTGTAGTTTTACATTCTGTGTGAAACATATTCCCAGTTATATAACATCCACAAACATTTCCCTTTCTCATTCTCATTCTTCACCTACAAAGAATGTATGTATTAGTGCATTGGTCACTATTTTACCGTTCTGTTAAATTATTGTTGACAGGCATGCCTGTCTAAAGGAGCCATATTCAGTCACTTGTCAGCTGTATGTAAGGATAACAAAACACATAATACAAAATATGACTGGAGAGATTATATAACCGTTTCCCTATTCATTTCTATTTTTGTTCAGATACGACAGAAAATTTATAATATTTGACACTTACCAGACTCCCGAAAAAATGTGTCTCAAAGTTGTCCATTGCAATTCTCATGCACATGAAGCTGGCATCACGCATCTCCTGCTTGTCCGGGAACATGAGAGTACAAGGTATACTGGTCAGAAAAGGCCCACAATATGAGATAAAGGACTTCAAGAAACGTATTCACTATAGTTATATAGTTTTTCACGTAGCATCTATTTAACACCAGTTCTCAGTCATGATGGATCCCATGTAAAGAATATGTAGGGCATATACAGATGTATAAATTATAAATTCGATATGGTAGAATTCAAAACAAGTAACATAATACTCTTTTATTTGTGCCAGGTTCTTGACAGGGTCTTTTGATGGCACTGTTGGTGTGTGGTCTCAGGATGGGCAACTGATTCAAAGGCTGCGAAACTTCACTGGTGTGATCACTGGGATATGCTATGTGGCACCTGTCAAAACGGTGTGGATCACTAGTGGTATCGGTCATCCTCTTCTGCTGGACCCACGCTCTGGGGATATTGTAAGTAGTCTTTTTGGTTATTTGGAACAAATGTAATGTGTGAAAAAGTTTCATTTATACCATTGTCAGACACTAAGACTTAGAATAATGTGTTGAAAACAATATTCAATGAACAATGGATGTTCTTGTTAGTTTACCACTGATGGGTTTGTACCCTAAACAGAGGTTTTTTACAATCCCTCTTTCACTGTTCATAATGTTCACAAAACATGCTTTACACAACACATTGGACACCAAGTGTCTGTGATGCAACCTTCTATGTGTGCTTGTGGAGAAGTTTTAGGAAAGCCTGCCAGAACAAGTAAGGGGATGTCTCCTGCTACTATGCACTGTGGGCAGTGTCTATCACTGCACAGCCCCTCACATGCATAACTAGACTTAGAAGATGGCCTTACATTCAATGGCTTTCCACCAACGAGTTTTACATACAAATGCTTTCATAACAATCAATTCCTTAAAACGGTAGCATGTTCAATATCTATACCTGAACTATTAGCGTTTTCCTCATCCATGTGTGCTTTTATTTATCAATGTAATTTTACTTGGTGGAAACCCAAATAATTAATTCTGCATTCCTTCAGTCTTCTGAAGGAATAATAGAATAATGTGCTGCCTAAGTATGATGGTATAGCAGATAAAGCCTCAGAAATAGATATGCATAATTCATATATGTGTTAATAATACTTAATTTTGAAATCTGGCCGATTTGTATTTTTCTCCTAGATTTCGGATTTTGTGGATGTTTTCCAAAACCAAGACAATGTTCCCCAAATAAAACGGCTAGTATGTATTCCTGAATCAAGTCATGTGATTGGTATGCCATCATTTAAATTATTACAAAATTACATTTTTTCCCCCAACATAACACAGGAGTATAATTAACACATACTGAGGATAAATTAAATCTTTTAGCATGTGCCATATACAAGCATGTGCCATACACAAACGATATGGTGCCTTTTTCTTTAGGGACTCAACTTTAAGCTGTCTCAAAAAACGAAAGTGAAAAGTAGATTACTAATGAATTAATTATTAATTAATAATTGATCAATAGAGTGTAATCTTGCAAGGCCCACTTCTCTTTCACGTTTTTCACTCTTCACAGTTCATGGTTTAAATAATTACATGAATGTTGTCCATTCATGTGTAATTTAAAGTGCATCTATACTTTTTCCTCTCCTTTTTTGTATATAAAGAAAATTTCAGGATAGTCTCAGTAAGTTAAAATACAATGCAGTGCTACAGATTTAGCTTCATATTAAGCAATATAGCCATGTCAGGATTAGAAGGAACTTGCCAAGACTGGGGTACTTTGACATAGTTTTAGGCTAAGGAATACATGGCCGTATAGTGTGACAGTATCCCCAATATTTATGCTTCAGAAAGGTACTTTTACATAGCGTTTGCTGGGTGTGCACTGATTCCTTGTTTTCTTATAGCAATAAATAAAATGAGAAATAATGTAATGTATAATATGGTGAATTAGAAATGCTAGTCCTCTAGTCTTCTAGTCTTTAGGCTGGGGAGGCCACTGAGCCCAAGGTATCCCTGTGTGTGTTCTGCGGGGTGCACAACACACATACTAGCTGTTTGCCAGATAACACAATAATAAATTAACTCCGTCCTTGCCAGCCCAGCTTCCATACTTGTAACCACCGAAGGTACTCACCTCCCCCCTCGTCCAACATAACAAAACAGCTCCCTGTGCTGCCATCTACTAGTGCTAACCACCAGCCGACCATAAGCTCGGTGGGCACGACCTAGGACATTGACCTTACCACAAGTGGTTAGGGGAGGATTGAGACCGGCCTTCCATCCTTAATACCACCTTCCATATCCAGCAACACCAATTCCTGACCGGCAAGGTCACGCCACCCGCCTGCTGTGACAAAGAAAAGAAGTGAGAAAAGGGAAAATGACATAAGAAAAACCATAGGGAGGGAGGGAAGTGACTGCTAGCCGGCTATCAAAATGGCAATGCCCCAGGTCACCTAAAGTTCACCCCTATATCCCCTCTGAAATGCACGCCCCCACGCCATGCACCCACTAATCACTACCCACTCACCCACACTCATATATGTGCCCTGTACATTAAGCTATGCTAATTCCTGGGGGCCTGAACAAACCTATAGTATCATTATGTCTTTGCTCCTTCCTGTAGGATCCAGTCGACACAACCAGGTGACAGTGTGGAAGTATAATAATATGGGTTGTGTTACTGTCCTTCATGCAAAACATCCACTTGATTGCCTCTCATACAGTAAGTGGTCAACATACTAGCTTATATTCAAAATAATATATATATATATATATATATATATATATATATATATATATATATATACAAAAACATTTGTGTTTTTTTTTAAAGCTGGAAAGAATGTGGTCTTACTCTTTTCTGGTGACAGCAAAGGCACAGTTGACAAATGGAAAAGAAATGATCTGTCTCCTTCTACTTATAGGTAGGATGTACACAAGTCCCATTAATATATTTGGGTGTAAATAAAGCAAATACACTTTATGTTGTTATATTAGGGTAAACAAAAATAAATCACCTTTATCTAAGAACACAGAGGAAAGGTTCATTGAAAGACCAGGAAGTGTTCCTGGTGGAAGGGAACATGTGCTTACTTTTAGGTCTCAAATATTAAATAGGTCTTTAATGGAAACCTAATGTTCCCTAAAAATGAATCATACACAAACATGAGTCTTTCTGTCCCGGATATATTGAAAGGACTGCAAGTTTAAAAATATAATTATAGGTATGCAGGGGACAGGGATATAATACTAAAACATTAAAGTAAGGAGCAGGGAAGTAAATATAAATAAAAAGAAAGAAGTCACAAAATGTTGCCTTCTAATTACTGTTTTAACTAAGATAAATCATATATTTAAAACCACTTGAGTTATGTTATAAAAAAACATTACACACCATGTATATAGTTGCAAAGTTAATAAACAAATACATAAATATATAACCCGATAATAACTACACCCCAACTGACCCTGTCGCTAGATGCGGAGAAAGCCTTCGACAGGGTCAGCTGGAGATTTATGGCCGAAACACTCAAAGCCTTTGGATTTCATGGAAGAATTCATCAGGCAATAATGGCCCTGTATAATAAACCTATGGGCAAAGTAGTGGGTCCGGGTATTAAATCGTTATGGTTTCCTTTCACTAATGGCACACGTCAGGGCTGCCCTCTATCTCCACTCCTTTACGTTTTAGCCTTGGAGCCACTTGCAAGGGATATTAGAGCGGATCAAAACATTAAGGGATGTGGAAAAGAGGGCACACAAAAAATAAAACTATATGCAGATGACATTTTACTGACGGTTAAAGACCCATTAATATCAGTTAAACACATTATGAAATGGATAGATCAATATAGTTATGTATCTAATTATAAGTTAAATATTGATAAATCGATTGCCCTTGCGTATAACCTTGATAGTACTCAAAAGCAACAAATCGAAACATTAGGTTTTAAATGGGCTGAAGACTCTCTTACCTATTTAGGAATAAAAATTAACAAAATACCAAAATCTTGGATGGAGATTAATCTCCTCCCTCTAATTAAAGATATGAATGCCTCTTTTAAAAGCTGGCGAGGATTATTTATTTCATGGTGGGGCAGATTAAATGTAGTTAACTCATATATCTTGCCAAAATTTATATATATATTTAGGATGATTCCACACATGGTCCCTACAAGCTGGTTAGATTTAATCCAGCAATACATTAACAAATTCATATGGGGACCTAAAAAACCTAGGTTAAAATGGCAAATAATGGCAAAAAAGAAGAGTAATGGTGGCTTAGGACTCCCCCTCGTGAGAGAATATGCTCAAGCCGCCTTGTTTACACATGCTATTCAGATACAAAATAATAAAGCGCCACAGGAATTTTGGTATAGAGAAGAATTCCCAAAGAAATACCCTCATAAAGAACTACAGTCTTTGTTCTGGATCTCCTCTATGAAAGCTATAGAATACACCGAATCAGGAACTAGCCTAGCTCTTCAACATCTTGTAAGAAATTGGCATTGGGTTAAAGCTAAACTTGGACTTGCGAATTTGATAATAACTAGCCTCCCACTAACTATAATAGAACATACGAATGAAAATCTAAAGCTTTCCAGTTGGAAACAAAAGGGTATAATATTAATAAGCGATTTAATGCAGGGAGATACACCTAAGACTTTTAACCAACTTCAATCAGAATTTAATCTCCCAATAGAGGAATCCTTTAGGTATTTAAGGGTTAAGAGCTATCTCTTAGACTCCTTACCTCAAAATACGGATTTAACAGTATATAACTTGTTCAAACAAGTAGTAGAAGGAGAGGATAGCAAGAAACTACTGACAAAAGCCCTAAATCTGATCAGACTATGTAAAAAAGATTATATTTCTCCAGCACTAGCAAAATGGGAGAAAGACTTGGATATTAAAATCAAACCTGAAGATTGGAACAAAGCCTTAAATACCACTTATAAAAATATACATTGTTTAAATTTAAACGAGTTACAATTTAAAATTATGTATAGGTGGTACTTGGTTCCTACTATCTTAGTAAAAATGTTCCCTAATAATCTCCCAAATTGCTGGCGCTGTGGTGCAGAAAGGGGAGATATGCTTCATATTTGGTGGAACTGTAATCCAATTCGAAAACTTTGGCAACAGATTTCACATAAATTAGTCCAGGCATTTGGGAAACAGTGGAAATTAACGCCCGAAAGAGCGTTACTCCATTTAAATCTGCCAAATAATGGAAAAAACAATATAATATTCCTTCTTCATTTATTAACGGCAACCAAAATAGTGATTGCTAGAAATTGGAGATCCTCGGCTCCAATTTTATGGACTAAAATAAAAACTCAGTTAATACATCAATGCCATATGGAAAAAGGAATATCAGTTCAATTTCTTTGGAATCCTGAAAGATATAAGCTATGGGAAGGGTGGATAGACTCAGTGAATGATGGTAAATTTGACCCTGAAAATGAAAGAAACTTATTTAGATAACTCCATAAAAATCACACACTTTTGAGTTTTGTTTTCCCGTTGATAATAAACCTGGTAAAGACAAATAGAATCAACTGTAAGTCCTGTACGTCTATGTGATGTTATATTTTTGTTGTCTTCTTTAAATGCAGAAGTGATAAATGTTTATTTTTTCTTATGTATAATATTTCTGGATATCATGATGTTAAGATGATTAGTCCTCAAGTTGTTATCTATTACTCTGCATTTTTGTTTAATAAAAAAAAAAAAAAAAAAAAAAAAGAAAGAAGTCACAAAATGTTGCCTTCTAATTACTGTTTTAACTAAGATAAATCATATATTTAAAACCACTTGAGTTATGTTATAAAAAAACATTACACACCATGTATATAGTTGCAAAGTTAATAAACAAATACATAAATATATAATTAAAGGAACAGCCTTGATGTTAAAAGTATGGTTCAAATGAACACTTTTATTCCTCCAAGTTGATAGCCAGTTGCAGCTGAACTTACAAGTTCCTAAGAACTTTAAGTGCCCATTGAATTGAGTTGAGGTCTTAGAGGGACACTCGAGTGTCCCAGGAACCCCCTAAACAAATATGGAATATGAAAGTGCTAAGCATTTAAGTGCACATGATGGCTGGAGTTTTCCTCTATGATGAACATAAGTAGGGATCCGGTACCTTTAAGTTACAGCCAGATGCTACCTAACCATGATTCAACTTGACAAAATTTAGGAAAGAATCATACAATATGGAAGACACACGACCGCAGAGGAACGGGCTACAATGTTTGCAAAAAGACCAGGTCAGAGAACAGAGCAGAAGGCCCCAATCTAGGCTTTATCGAGCAGGAACTGCTGGTTTGAAGAGAAGGGGCATCGCATTCAACAATCAGCAGGCAGACTGTGTGCAGAAAAACAGCTGTGGGTACACAAGGTTGGTGCTACATCATGCATCTCATAAACCAATGGTAAAGTTTAAAATCATAGTTAACATCATACTTACAAAGTTATTAAATGTCTCTATGTGAAAGCACACGTCTGTAAATATATCTTAGTAGCCACTTCTAAATAACTGGCAGGTCTCTGTTTACCGATGAGATGGATGTGTTGGTTATGGCTGCAACGAATGGGGACATCTATTTGTGGGAGTTTGATGAGTCAGAGACCGCTTCAATTCCTGATGAAACAGCAGAGCCAGATGACTCCCAGAATCTAATGAAGGTACTATTATTGCAAATACAATGTTGTGTTTAAAATACATGCTGCCAGAGGCCTGATGCAGTGTTTCTCCTTCATCCTCACACTTTGACTTCAGTTCCTCTCTCACTTGAATCTGTTTTAAGGTTCTCCCTAAACCCCATCTGAATCTTTCATGTTAGCCCACCTTTACATTCCATCCCTTTACTCACTTTTATCTCCCTTCACCCACTTTTTTACATGATTGATCACAAGAACATTCCCACACACACATATTTCTGAGGTTACCATTCATGCTTTTTTGGAATATAGGTCTTTAATGGGCCAGTTTTACAAGGAGGCAGAGATCCCTTTCTAGGACTGTGGCATGCTTTCTTGTGGTCCTCGTACAACACGTCATAATGTCTAGTTACAAAATGAAGCTGTAAACGGTTATGAGATATTTTTCTATGTGAACTAGATCACAGCTGTCTTGGCCTCAACAACTGAACGCAATTGGATTACTCAGCACTTAGGACCACATAGTGTTTAACAATGAATATACAAACTGCTGCAGTGTTCGGTTGTTTATGAAGTTGTGCCAATGTAGTTCCTGTCTTTCCCAATTAAATTAATCTTAACCTCCATCAAAGTCAATGCGGCCTGTGCTCAGGAAAGTCTTTGTGAAACTGCAAAGAGTAACATGAATATTATTGTTGCATTCACCACAAGTTTGCTTAATTTATAACTGAGTTTTTCTCGTGTACAGAAGTATGAACATTTTCTGGCTCCAGAATCTATAGCAGAAAGCCCCATAGGTTTCTCCAAGAAAAGTCACGTGTTAAACAAACATCTAGTAGGTAAGTGTTACTTTTATTGAATTTCATCAGTGTATTCAGTCTCAAAGAGGGACATTCTGTATATCGTCTGATGTACACCGGTGTACGTGTATGGACACTTTGCCTACCCCTGAATAATGGGGTATTTCATAAGCATTCTACATAGCATTGAAGCACATAAAACATCTGTCAATCTGATAGATCCACCTGTTAAATAAGAAATTTGGGGGCTTAAGATTTATACAAATGACTACCCTTTGTATAACTATATATATGTGTGTGTATTTGACATATATTGCATCTGCTACTCTGTATTCACCTGCTGTTCTATGTTCTTGTGATGTACAGGTATGACCTGCAGGAACGTGTTGGCCGGTCATTTTAAAACTGTGACAGCTCTAGCTATAATTGGAAAGGAGTGCGGATTTAACACTGTTTATTTGGTGGGTATTAAGAATTCTCCAGGGGTACAATAATTGGAAATGCTTATAGACACCTTTAGAAACTAAGTGATTCCAGCCAAACATTTGTATATAACTTATTATTACGGCACATTCCATTTTACAATAAATAGAGCAGTATTTTACAGAACATGCTGTGTGGATGTACTAGTAATGCAGTGTATTCAGCTTACCAAAGTGTTTATGTGAGCAAATAGTTTATGTTCTGTTTTCCAGTAGCTTAGTGGTGGTTGGGATCGCAGACTTTGTGTTTGGGATCTGGAAAAATGCACCCTCATAGAGACATTTTCAAGACCCGAACAAGAGCAGTGGAGTGAGCTGAAAGAAGTTGCCTGTGATGGATACATAATGGATATATGCTATTCCCCAAAGAGGTTAGTAGATCTAACATGAACAAATAACTTTTCTTCCAATATGTACTTTACGATCCTCGTTTTTTGAATTCACACAGGACTAGGTTCACTAGTCAAAAATCCCTTTTTCAAGAAAAATGTATTTCTATTATATATATATTAATATATATAATAATTTATATGTTTTAGGAAAGAGTTTGCCTATGCGTCCAGCGATGGGAAAATTTACATCCGCAATTTCTCCACTGTCAGCTCTGAAATGACACTTGTCAACATCCTAATAGGCCATGAAGCAGAAGTCACAACAGTTATATGGCATCATCTGATAGACAAATGGATCAGTGGCTCTGAGGATGGAACCATCCGGATATGGGTAATCTAGCAAGCTGCTATATGACTAAAAGTGCTTTACAGATCTGAAACTCACTATGAAGCCATTTCCCAAGTACGTTGTTAGATGTAGTAAAATATTTATACAGCTGCAAAACTGTAAGGGAAAAAAAGGAGTGGTTTCCCAATCACTCCACCAAGTTTGAAAACAGATTAAAAAAATGTAATTTCACAGCAAAAAAAAATAAAAGATAAAATCAAAATATAATAAAACAAATAAAGTACATACTAACACAGAAAGAAAACGCAGGAAGACAGCTATGTGATTAAGAAAAGAAAAAAAACATCACCAGATTTCATGTCGAAACATGGAGGAATCTCATTATTATTATTATTATTTTCTATTTATATAGCGCCAACAATTTATGCAGCGCTTCTCATGAAAACATGAACATCCTTGACTGATGCCTGGTGGGAGCTATTCTAACATAATTTGAGTTTTTGGGGTTTTTTTGCAGAGTGAGCATGGGGCACACTGTGAGAAGGTCCTTGTCACTAAAGAAGTTGTCACTTGCCTATGTATTGACAAGGTGAACGGATGCATTGTGGCTGGAGTCCAAGACACAATTCGGTAAGATGTGACAAATAAAGGTACTCGTAGGGTAGAAAAGGAATCAATCTTTACATACATATAGTGCCATTAATATAGTTGCTCTGAAATCCATCCAGTGCGTCCATCATAAGTATTGTGATCAAACTTTGTATCATTTCCAGTGAGTTTCCATGGAAGCCCATCAGCCAGGCTAGGGTGCAGATTTAAGCAAAAAGTATAAAGGCCTTATTATACCGTGTTTCTTGCAGAAATATTATTCAGTAGAACACTTCTCTGTCAGGTCCTCATGCAGAGGACATTAAATCCCAAATCCAGCGGCTGTGACCATATGTGAGTTCAGTAACCAGAATACAAGGGAGAACACAATTAGACTTTTTTAGTCTCCAAATCTGGCATCTACATTTTGTATTGTTTTTGTCATCTCACTTAGTGTGAAGAGAAATTTTAAAAATTGGTGTACACATCTGCCAGGTTATATGGATAACTGCTTCTGATGTCAGCTCTTTTCCCCAATCAGGGGTTATAGAAAGGATATAGGCACCTACTTAGTTTATAGAAGTTCTGTTTTCTTTTAATATTCTTTTTAGGCTACACCAATAAAAGTTAATTTTTAATTCTGTTTAGGCTACACCAATAAAAGTTAATTTTTATTTTCCTAATTTTTTCACATAAGGTCACAGAAGTTTTATTCAGAGTTAAGTAGAGATATTAAAATAACACAATAAATACATGACGTTTTCTGTAAATAGTTTGAGTACAGTCCTGTTGTATGTGTTTTGTCTATATCTTCTAAAAGCTATTTTAGTGTAATGGGACAGTTTTTTTGTATCTATCAGGGTGTATGATCCAGATTCTATGCTTCAAGTTCAGTGTAACCTGGGGCACAAGGACCTAATACGCTGTGTTGTTCACATTCCAGAACTGAAGCAGGTACAGTTACAACATAATTCTATGCTTGTGATTTAATCATGTTTGATGTCCCTTCTCACATCGTACACATGCTATGTGATGCCTGATATTGTTTACAGCCAGGAGTGAACGTGTGATTATGCCAATACCAGACATTTTTTTAGTTACTCAATCCTAATCTCATTCATTGTTTAAACTGTAAAGTCTTACCCATTTTTGACCATAAAGTAAATCCTGATCGTAACACGAAATCTTCTGTAGCTGATTCTTCTGTAATCTCAGTTCATCTTATTATTGTGACAGAGCTCAAAATGAAACTCTTGAGATGCGGTCTACCTTGGTCCCTAAGCAGATCAAAGTGGGGCAGACCCATTCCTGAAAATGCTCTTTTGACATAAAGCTCAGACATGAGTCCTGGAGATTTGATTACGATAAGAGCTCATTGCTACTCTTGTTAACACTAGTGCTAAAGCCTGGCATGTTTATTGTATGTATATAAGATAGAGCCTTTTTCCAATTCCAAAGTTGCTTTAGGGCTATGTATGTATCATAATGCACACTTGCCTAACTATCAATTATGTTGATCGTTCTCTTTGCAGTATGTTTCCGCTTCATGGGATAGCACTGTGAGATTGTGGAACGCTTACTATAAAGCAAATAACCACCAAAGTCCAGGAATTTAAACAAATACATCCAGGACCTATAACAAGCCTATCTGGACCAGGGAGTTGAAGAGATTATTTTCTTTGTTCCCTGTCTGAGCGATCCAGGGGAACCTGATAATAAGCATTGCCAAGAGAACTCAAACATGGGAAATATAATATAAGCAAAACCAGCTAGACTGGCGAGTGGAGATCGTACCCTGGTCTTGGTGGAGTACAAAGACTCTGGATAAATATTTAAAGAAGAGGAACACCAGCGTACAGTTGTTGAAAATGAAGTAAAATTAAACTAAACTATATTTCTCTAAGGAATAAAATACAGTATTACACGGAAGAGTAAAGTATTGATTGTACATTATAGCCAATGCTAAAATTACACTTGTTCAACTGCTATACCTTAACAATAATAAAATCATTCATCGTGAAATGATTTGGGCTGGGTATGTTTATGCTTATTTTTTTTTATAAAGAAAACGTCCATGTTAAATTTTGTGCTACATAAAATAAATAAAATACAATGAATGAAATGATTCAATAATATAAAATTAAAGTTTTAAACCAGATTCTATTGAATATATTATGTTATTGAGCGTTTGGGCATGTACAGAAGCTTTCGTATTTCCTGATTGTTGCACTGGTTATAAAGCATAAAGTTATATTTTAATAATTATATTTAAATTACCAGCAAAGCAGAACTGTCAGAACCATGTTGGGAAATAATATATATTTAAGCAGAGGAATCAAGTGATGTTAATAAAAGTGTTTATGAAAATGGTGTTAACCAAGCATCAGCAGATAGAAAGATACTGTCATTGATGATTTAGCAGGGCAGAGCAGCGAGGGACGCGGCATGGAGGTCTCTTTTCCTGCCACAGTCATGTGGATCACCAAGCAAAGGGTATAAATACTTTGCCTAGGGTCTCAGTAGTTGCTACTTCAACCACTGTACCTTTACAGTTACAAAACTTACAAAACTGAAAGCTGTTACTCGACACAACACAGATTTGTTATATGCTTTAAATACGAGCATTGCAAATTTTAAATATAAGACAAACAACTGAACAGTATAGTAGGCCATGAAACCAAAGCTAGTTCGGAGATATTAGTAACCGCTGGCAAAACTCACTAGACACATTAGGATGGTAAAGAGGCATGCTTACAGTCAGTGCTTACAATTCGATCAAATCTTCTGGGTCCACGTGTGATTAGAAAGAGATTGTTCCCTGTCTAACTACCTTTCAAATGGTAGCAGATGGCAGTGGAATTACCCAGATAATTATTTAATGCTGAGACAAAAACAGCAGCTAAGTCTGGCTTCCTAATCCTCCCTCTACCCCTCCTATTTGGAAAGTGTACAAAGCACTGAACAAATTGAATGGGCAAAGGAAAGGTCTGCAAAGCTGCTATTTTACACCAAGAAGTAGTGCGACCATTGCTTGCCGCAGGAAGACCTCTCTAAAGAATGTAACAAAGAATGGGTGACGTCCAAAAGGTATGTGCTAGTAGAGAATGACATAGTCCTATGACGGAGCAGTGGAAGCCTGTGTTTGTGTCTTTGGACAGATGCCTCTAAGCAAACATCCTCATACAACTTCTCACTGCATAACATTCGGTTCCACTATCCTTTTTAGTACCCTTACTGCACGGCACACTATTCCATTATGCCTTTCAGTATCCTCACCGCAGAACTTACTATTTCCCTGCCCAACACCCATACTGTACTACAAACCTTCCCCACTTTCCTATTTTTCCGTGAAGAATTGCCTTATCGCTACATAACCCCTTCACACAGCCGAGATTTCCTACCATGGGCCATGTCATAGGCAATACATCCCATTTGGGGGTGATTTACTATACGGATTGTTGGCCCAAGAGTTGTGGAGAGGTATCTTACTTTGCTATTCATTGCAACACAAGCAAAGAAAGAGACGTCGAACATCTAGCTTCCATGTGTAAAGGTCAAAATGGAAAAGCTTGACTTCTTCCACTCTAGGGATTTGTGCTAAAAATAAGTTCTGATTTAATTATGAAAAATACATGATACAGACAAAGCAGAGTAGACGCCTCCCTCTGGCTACTGTTCGCTGAGCCATTTCCAAATCAGTCTGACGCTGCTAGAAGAGATGGAGTGAAGTCTCATCTGCCAATAAAGCCCTGTTGGCAGTGTCTGTAAGTGCGCAGCCCCCTAATATGCATAAATGCCCTTAAGGTGAGGCTTACCTTAATGGCCATACATGACATGCCCTTGTGTCTAATGGTCAGATTACTGGATGCCAGATTAGTGCAAATATTTTCTCCTGTAGCATCAGGGAGGAATAGAACCTGTTCCTTGGCTGTGATGACCAATGGGCCACACTAGGGGACCATATGTCCAGCTTAACACCATCTACTTGGTGTTCCCTCACAAACTTTACAATGTCCATGGAAAACAATGGTATATTCCCACTGTAATTTAAGACATGGAGCTGTCTCGGTTATACTACTTCAGACCTCTGGGGTGGGGGGTGCAAGTAAAAACCTAATAACTGAAGCTGGCTCCACAGCCTGCACAGGAGTATTTCCAACAAACCGATTGAATGGACAGGCCACTTCTGGCTTCAATCCTGAACCCGCACTCTAGAAGTGAACACATTTCCCCCAATGAATAAAACAGTTGAACTGCAGAGTTAACCCCTTAATGTCAAAGCTGTACATGTACGGGCTCAAAATGCATTGTTTTCAATGGGTTTAGAGACCGCCCATTGTCCTTAAGGGGTTAAACATTTAGTTATGAAGTTCTATAATAATTTTTAAATGCTGACATAGGAGATGTACAATGGAAACGCATTTAATTTGAACATTAACAGTACTGTTTTCAGTAGTAGCTAAGAAAACGCCACACTGGGTTGAGCGTTTATGTCGATGTTAATGAATTCCTGCTTATTCAAAGAAATCCTTTCCTCCTCATCGTGAGTCAGAAGATGTCTATGAATGATTACAACAGAGCTATTCTATTTTTTTTTTCACCACAATGCGGTATTGTAAGAAGTCAGTGTGTTTTTGTTGTTGACTGGACTAAGATAACAGAGCTAGAACACATACACATAAAGCATCTGCAGCTGTCTAAAACATTACATTTTGTGAAGGTAACAATGGGTTGTAAACAAAAAACAACACAAAAATGACAAATATATTTATAAATGAATGTTCAATATAATATTAATGAAAAAAAATACATAAAATAAATTGACGGGTGGTCATTTTTAAGTAACATTACACCATAGATTCCCCACTGTATCTCCAGGGTTTGTTTTCACTTGTGCAAGAACTGAAAAAAATAGATGATGTGGATGAAAACGGGATAAGGATTATATTGCTGGGACTGGACAATGCTGGCAAAACCACCATTCTGACCAGGCTTGCCTTGGAGGAGATCAGATGTATAACTCCAACTCAGGTAAGTTAAGAGGGCAATAAGCGCCCTTCCAAAGAGTGACAGTACATTTAAAAGGACAACTGTCACTAAAATTACAAAAATTAATTTAATGATGTCCTTCTTCAAAGGCCCTAACAGGAGTACCTGCTGGAGCACTAGCAGGACCATCCTAATTGACTTAATATCAGGTGTTAACTGTTAAAAGACAAATATAACGCATGTGTGCTACGATGTTACCCTTGGAATGCGATATATAGCCTCACAACAGTTTTAAAAATGGATGAGCGTTTGAAGAGGATATTCATACAGATAACAATTTCACATAAAATTTAACAAAGAGGTAAAATATGATTGGTCTTGGTGTTAAACAATGTATTCCTGATAATAAGTATCAACTGATAGATTTTACTACTTTTTTAATAAATGATGAAATAAAACCAGTG
Organism: Spea bombifrons; assembly: GCF_027358695.1. Classification (NCBI taxonomy): domain Eukaryota; kingdom Metazoa; phylum Chordata; class Amphibia; order Anura; family Pelobatidae; genus Spea; species Spea bombifrons. Next base: position 35,468,539 of record NC_071090.1, on the reverse strand, counting down.
GATTGAGTTGCCCAGGTACAATCCCAGTGTAATTTACTGGATTGTTATCTGAGAGGTTTCATCAGACTGCAGCAGTCATTGGAGTTCTTTACCACGTGAAACTATAACCAACTTAAAAGAAGAATCTTTAAGAGCTACTATAAGGATTGGAACTGAGGATCAGGTACCCGCTGCATTGATTGGGGACCATACTTGGCTGCACATTTTTAGCGTGCCCATGACCGAACTCAGCCTGTAATATACCGTATATGATTTTAATAGAATTAATAGCATTATAACTATTGGATGCTAAAATAAATATCTCTTCTTTCTACTGTTTCCCTGTGGCATACACCATGTGACTTCCCTCCACTGTTATTTGTTTTGTTCTATTCCAGGGTTTTAATATTAAAAGTGTCCAATCGCAAGGTCTGAAGCTGTCAGTTTGGGATATTGGGGGTCAAAGGGCAATTCGCTCACACTGGAAAAAATACCTTGGCAATACTGACCTACTGGTGAGATATCCTTCTAGAATGCATAAAAATATAAATACGCTACTGTATGAAATAATACAACTTGTTCAAAGGCTATATAAAGGTGCATTTACACTTCCCATGGCAGATGAATAAACAGAAAAGGTTTTCACATTTGTCAAGGTATGGAAGAGTTAAAATATTTACTTCTGAATGCTAAAGAATGCCTATTTTAACCCAAACATATATTGTATGCTCTAGTTCACATGTATAATATACATATAGTATACCAGGGGTCTACAATTTGGTCTGGATCTAGGAGCCAACTTTTTCCAATCATGTTTTTATTTTCATATATTACCCCTGGTTTGCAGTTATAGGATGTGTATTGGGTTAACGCAATATAAAACACACTTTCTTCATGACAAAGGGTATTTTACACCATAAAGTCTAAAGCTTGTATATTTAACCAGTATTCTTACACTTACACGCACTAATGCCGTACAGTAACAAACACACACATGCTAACATTTTATTCTGGCATACACACTCATGCTAATGCCATACTGTAACATACACAACACCATACATGCTTATGCTACACTCTTAATAAGCACACACTATCCAACGACATACACACACTGGCTAACATACGTATATATATATATATATATATATATATATATATAAACACACACTCTAACACTGTGCACGCATATACACGGAATCTGGCACTACAGACATACTGACTCTAGCACTGTACATAAACACACTGGTACTACAGTTTCTGCACACACTCACACACTGACTTCAGCACTATATATACACACTGACTCTGACACTAGAGTATACACACAAACATCCCTGAAGTATACACTTAGGCAAGTGGATTCTAAGTCATTATAACAACTGCTGATTGCATATGTTCTGGTTTATTTTAGGTTGTCGATCTATCATCCCTAATGGTGAACAACCTTATAATCCCATGTTTTTCTTTTTTTTTTGCTGTAGATATATGTAGTGGACAGTGCAGACCGGAAACGTTTTGAAGAAACCGGACAGGTAGAATCAGAATCAGTATTTCTTACTTATACAGATTGGGAGGATAATCTATAAAGTGGGTAATCATGCCCAGGAATTTATGGAGTGGCAGCAGTGGCGTCACTCATTGCAAGACATATCATATAGAAGAATTACTTCAGCACAGAATCCAACAGTATGACCATTTGTATACAGGCATAAATGTTAAGGCCTTCATATTAAGATATTAGGAGGTGAAATGTTGGTTTTGTTTTCCTTAGGAGCTGGCAGAGTTAGTAGAAGACGATAGCCTTCTAGGAGTTCCCCTTTTGGTGTTTGCCAACAAGCAGGATTTGCTGAGTGCAGCCTCAGCAGCCGATATCGCCGCAGGACTAAACCTACACACTTACCGGGACCGTACATGGCAGATCCAAGCTTGTTCTGCACTGTCAGGTGAAGGCATCCAGGTAAAAGGGCTCAGTGTATGAATTACTTAATTACTCCTGACTTACGCATATGTATATGCATTCGCCAAGAGGTCATTCTTGAACCAAGCACTGAGACTGCATGCCATCTATATATCTTACTCTCTAGGACATCAGTGCCTTAGAATTATTAGATCCTGTGGAAAGAGGGTATGAAGGAGTAAAAACTCTGGGGGGGGGGTCATGGGACACAATGAAGGATGCATCTGAAGGAAGAAACAGGGTTTTTATGACTGACATCTGGTAAATTTGGGAGGAGAATGCATAGGGGTGAAAGCCAGAAAGTCACAGGAGTCACCAGATGGCATCAATACTCCTGGTCTGTCTGCTGTCTTTGAAATGTTTGTTAGGAAAGTGGAAACAGCTAATTATATAAATTCATGTGCACACTTAAACCACTAATTTACACAATTTGGAAAACAAATCCAGATTATAGAAATGTTGCTTTATTAACTCATAAAGACAGTGAGACAACAGTAACGCAAGCAATGCATATCTTGACAGTTTATCAAGTACAATGGTATTTACACAATGGCACGTTCCAACTGGTAGACACAAACTGACTGTTACATTATTTGCTGTTTAGTAAATAAGATGGTCTTGTGTTTACCTTGTATAGTGTGCTTTTCATAAATGTATGTTAAGGCCCTCTAATTTTCAGCTCATTCATGGTCATTTTCCCCTTTTTTTTCTCCTTAGGATGGAATGGACTGGATATGTAAAAACATCCGAAAAAAGTGAAAATTATATTGATGTGAAGATGTGAAGACTCTTTGTGTACCCGCTGCGCTGTGCCCAACCGATGCTTTTTTAATAAGAACCTATTTTACATGCAGAAAATAAAATGTATTGAGCACAGGTGTATTTCTTTGTCTACATCCGTATAATACTAGATGCAGATTCCTTTTCCTTTCTATAATCCAGAGAAACAATATGTACGGTATACACAGGGGTCATTAAAAAAAAGCACTAGAAAGTATTCACATTACCAATAACCTTGTGAAAGTATTCACCCCTTTTGGAATTTTTCCTATTTTGTAGCATTACAACCTGGGATTAAAATTGATTTTTATGTGGATTTCATGTATTGGACAATAAAAAATGGAAAAGTGGTGCATGCATATTTATCCACCCTCTTTGCTATAAAGCCCTAAATAAGATCCGGTGCAACCAATCACCATATCTGGGAACGTCTTCACTCCGGCTAACCGGAGCCTTCCCTTGCGGGACGCGGCCAGGACTGCCCACTGATGTCAGCGGGCATTCCCACTGATGTCAATGGGCAATCCTGTGCCGTCAGTGGGAGTTCCCGCTGATGTCAGCTGGAAACTCCCCCATTTAAAAGAAAAATGGGCAGGCACTGGGACGTATCAAACCTAGAGAGTTCCCAGGTATGCCAATCACCTTCAGAAGTCACATAAATACTTTAAAAAAAGTCCACCTTTGTGCAACGTGTCATATGATCTATCACATGATCTCAGTGTATATATATATATATATATATATATATATATATATACACACCTGTTCTGAAAGGCCCCAGAGTCTGCAACACCAATGAGCCAGTGCCACCATGAAGACCAACGAGCTCTCCAAACAGATGAGATCAGGGTTGGGTTATAAACAAAATATCATAAATCAGGATTGAAGGAATAATGGATGGTGCTAAATAATTGAGGGGAAACTTGGTTCAGTCTTCCAGAGATTTGAGGCTGGGATGGAGGTTCACTTTGGGGGGTGAATAGTTAAGCACACTCAACTTTTTTTGTCTAATTTTGTGTTTGTTTCACAATAAAAAAATATTTTGCATTTTCAAAGTGGTAGGCATGTTTTGTTTTGTAAATCAAATGATACAAACCCCCCAACAAATCAATTTTAACTCCAGGTTATAATGCAACAAAATAGGAAAAATGCCAAGGGCGATGAAAACTTTTGCAGGGCACTGTATTGGGAATTACAGTAAGTTTTAATTGTAATAGTGCAAGCATACGGGGCTATAATTTGGTCAGAGGTCCAGTAGGCATTAACTAATCCATGGAAATAATCCATTTTAGAACATTTTATGCTACTCTTGATTGGCAAAATATACATATATTTATATGTTGATTATTCACTTTTTTTTATCAAAAGAGCAACTACACTACCTGATATTTTGGATTTTAGTGCAATTCTGGTACCAGAATACTGGCAAACAAAAATATTCTATAAATGAAATTGCCATGTCTTTTACTCCTGCGCAACTAACGCGCCTGTCTGTGAATCATATCTGCCCCCTAAACATTTCAAACCACTAGAGAGGCTTTGTTTGTTTCTGCAGCTTTGCCCCATATGCATTGGCCCCTATGTGCGTCAGGTATGTTGTGCATGCCATTTGGCGGCAAATATTGTGGACTGTGAGGTACTTTTGAAGGGGGTATGCGTGTTTCAGTTTGAATAATTGTGGCAAAGTTTGGCCAGTCAAGAAGTTGACATTTAAGTGTTTTTTATGGGGAATAAATTGAATCTGTATTTTCAGTGTACCTGGATTTTTTTCTTTAGTGGTAGGAAGTTGGGGGTATAATTAAGGTGGTGGCAGCAACATGGCGGTGGTGGGGTATTTTTCTTTTCTGGTGACTTAGATCCCTCTGATATCTGCCATAGCACAATGAGATATGGAGCTGGTATTTAATTATTTTTTATTTTTATGCAGTAATGTGACTGAATTGATTGCTTTACATATTTCAATTTTAAATATCCCCCTTCAATATATATATATATATATATATATATACGGTATATATCTCACTGTGAGAAAAGCGGGACATCAGAGGGAGGAACGAGCTACATAGGATATGAAAGAAAAAAGCATTTGAAATAATAAAAAAAAACTGATTGAGCATTTTAAATTTACACAAAGTATCTTGTTAATAGTCTATTAGATATCACCCACAAACAAAACAGCGAGCGCGAACTACATTTACCAGAATCCTCTGCGGTTGTGCGTTGACGTCACACTTATGCGTCCTTCTTCCTGTAGCTCTACGGTCCTCGTGTTACTGAGCGGAGAAGCTGCTTTACTCTTCTCGGTCTTCTCGGCTCTCAGTCTAAATCATGCCTAAAGCCAAGCAGAAGAAGCGCAAGAACACCTTTCAATACAACGTGAACCGAAAGAAACTCAATCGCAAGGCGAAAAAGAAATCCGCTCCACGGATCTCATGGTGAGGGAGTAAAGCAAATTATTTCTGTCGTATCGTTTAATCGTAGGCGATATCTCATATTAATGGCTGAGGGTCAGAGGATTAGATATAATGTAAGGGAGTTTTACTTTATGCAGATGGTGGTAGATAAATGGAATAGCCTCCCAGAAGAGGTAGTAGACTTATCAGTCATCAAAATCCTAACAGGGCTTATAAGTTGCTTTGTAGTGTTCATTGCTGTATTTAACGTTAAATTGTCACATTGTGACAAGGATGAAACCGAGGGCTGGATGTAATGTAAGAAAGCGTGGTGAATAAATGTAAGATCCTGTAGAAGCGGCAGACGCTAATAACAGTGAGGGAATGCAAGCGTACCTGGGATCTGCATATGGCCGTCCTGTAATATAACACAAGATCAGTGACTGAGTTCGAGATTTACAGTAGGAAAAACTTGATGGACCCTAAAATTCTGCACTTTGTGCAAGTGCGATTTTAATTTTTATTTTTTTATCTTTTTTTTTGGCTCCTGGGTGCCAGTGAATAATAAAATGAATACGTCAGCCATTATTATGATGTTAGAGATATAGTTACCGTTATCCAAGCTCATGCAGAAGTTGTGTCCAGTTAGTAGTTGAGAAACTCAAGCTAAGGCGTTATTATTCATTTTTTTAGGGAAATATTAGATTTGAAACTACATAGCTTATTTGGGATAAATTGAAAACCCCAGGAAATCGTAGTTTTTGGAGACAGTATATTGGTAAATATTTTTAAAACTAGCTATGAAAAAAGCCGCACAGTATAAGCTTCTTAGATTATAAGATTTTAAGATGTATTTTATGTTTTATGTCCTTTTCTTTTAGTGATCAGATCAGAAATGCCTGGGATGACTCGAAATCTGTGGCAAGTAATTTGGCAGACATGGGACTGGCGGGTGACCCCAACAAAGTCCTCCCGATTCATGCAAACCCGGTGAGTAGGATTGAACCCTGCTTATGATAAAAACTAACTTTTTTTTTATTATTATTGATAAATATCACACAAACCCTAAAAACGGGAGAAATTACTTAAGCAGTGGCGATAAACCCCTAAAATCTTAAATAGGGCTGCAATTGTTGCCAACGAGTTTCATTATCGATTAGTTGTATTGATTTTATGAAATATAAGCAAATGCTCTGAAAGAATACCCCTCGTCTTATAATCAGACCTCAAATAGAATTCGGATAATAAAACTGCAGCGCTGCAGGGGGCCTGGGTCTTTCTTTTTGACAGCCGGCGGGCGTCTGCGCGATGCATGCAGACATCCTCCGCTGCTGCCAGCCCTTCCGCAGGGGTTTCCATGACGGAGCGCCAGCGTGACATGGCCTTTCCGGTCCTCGGTGTAGAAGCTCAAGCGGAAGTGCCGCAGCAGCAGAGGTTTGTCTACGCACATCGCGCAGACATTCGCTGGCTGTCCCTACTAGACACAGGGGTGGTAAGTCTAGGGGGGGGGCAGAGTGGCATATCTGGGTATAATGCATATCAGGGGCACAGTGGCATATAGGGGGTTATAAGACATATTTGGTGGTGTATTTAGGGTATAAGGGATATCAGAGGGCACTGGCATATAGGGGGTATAAGGCAGATCTGGGGGTGAGAGGGGCTATATCTGGGGGTATAAGGCATATCAGGGGCACAGTGGCATATAGGGGGTTATAAGACATTGGGGAGGCAGAGTGGCATGTTTGGGGTGTAAGGCATATCAGGGCACTATGGCATATAGGGTGGCATAAGGCATGTCAGGGGGGCAGAGGGGCATATCAGGGGGTGGGGTATAAGGCATATCTGGGAGGCAGTGTGGCATGCCTGGGCTCAGATGTGCATAACTGGGGTGCAGGTTGGGAAATAAAAACAAGAAATGTGTTTTTCTCAGTTTTTTTTTTATCTTTTTATTCTGCTGTTTGTTCTTAACATCCAGTTTGTTCATCAAATTATTTTAAATAAATGAAATATTTACGTAAATTTTTTTTATCCTATTAATTGAAAAAGTAATTGGCCAACGAATTGATTAAGAAAATCAATGCATGACAATTAAGTTCTGGCGCACATCCCATGAACAATGTGTAAACCGGACCATCGTTTATTCAGCTGTGTAGAAGCAACACTGTCGGGGAAGGCGGGAGCGAAATAACCAACTTATTTAGACAGCAAAATAAACAAATTTGTTTTAGCCTGTATACTTTTCTATTAAGGCGGTACTTAAAACAGCATAGAACCATACTTGGTTAAGTCTTTCTAAAAGTATACATTTTTTTAATATTAATTTCTGCTTTAAAGTAGCCGTTTTCTTGTATTCCATTTTATATGGCTTGACGTGTTATTGTCATCTTATTTTCTTTCTTTAGGTTAAAGAGACAGATGTTGAGAAGACACGGATCATTCGTAAGCCGTATGTAATAGAAGGTGAGCAGTCTTTCCACGGAGTTCTGTGAGGTTGTACATGTGTTCTGCGCTGGGTGCTTGTGGTTTTCTTAGAGCCACAGGAATTTTTTATAAAGGGACACAATGATAGTTTTTTGGGGATTTTATTTTACTTAAATGTGTATTCCTGCTTTTTCAGCAGCACTTTGTGCTGAAGTGGGATTTTATTTCATTACTGTAATGTAATAAAATGGCCAAAATAAAGGCAGAGTACGGTCATCATATCTAGAAGACCTACTTTGAGACATCTACTGTAACGTTGCGTGTGAGGTTATTGAGATAGGATTGTTGTATCTCATATCTTTTTGTATCGCGATGTGTGTTATGGGCACTCTTGCTATAATATAAGGAAGTAGTGTTTCTATCAATTGGTTTGACTTGGTGTAGATTTGCACATGGAGTGTGCTTGTGCTGTACCGAGCCACTGGCTAGCATGTTAAGATTCCATGTCAACGTTTGTCACAGGGCTCAAAGTCGCAGCCAGTGTGCCATCCAAGAAAACTATGGGAATATCTTCTGACATGGTCCAGTATGTCCGTTACATGGTGGAAAACTATCGTGAAGACTACAAGGTAACCTGATTTATAAGCACAACGGGGTAAATTATGATGGGGGGGGCGGCTGCAGTCATATGAAGAATGGGCAGGTGTTTGGAGAATAGGAGTTAAGACAAATAGCCTTATTGACTACGCTATGCATTACAGAGGGTAAATGCCAGCTAATGTCTCACGGGAGGAGTGCAGAGCAACATTTGTGGTGCAACATGCAATTACGTTTACACAGAAGCATGTTTTACTCAAAATTAACACCTTTTCCTTAAAAACTTTAGTTTATTACCCCTTGCTTCCCCTTGCAAAACAATCATTGTATAGGAAAGCACTAGTGGTGCTCTGATTTCCTGGTAGTAAAAAAAAACCCTTCATAATCAAAGCAAAATGTACATATGTTATGCCTTTTAAAGAGCAGCCAGCTGCATTCAGGTTATCTTTTGAACTCCCGCAGGCCATGGCTCGAGATGAAAAGAATTATTACCAAGATACGCCCAAGCAAATCAAACGCAAAGTCAATCTGTACAAGCAGCATCATTTAAAGGACTACGAAGCTCTGCTTTCCTCTGTTGCAAAGCCATAGACAATTCCACGTCTAGTAGATGACCAAGACTGCGCATGGGTGCGTGCTCCTTGTTGGTGGTCATGAACTAGCCATGCTTGAAGTGGCACGTGGGAGCAGTGTCTTCTCATGCAAAGAAGTCACCCTACAGACCGGTGAAGATTGTATAGATATAAGTTGGACTCTGCTGTTGACCAGAGACTTTATTTACACCAATAAGGGCTCTGGATTCTCATTCATTCAGTCATCAAGTTTAAGATAGCTACAACCACTGATCAACACCTACCTTAGTCCATTTTAATATGGATTACGTTTAGTGGATTACTGGCATTTACAGAAACAGACCAACACTTTCTAGGTTCCTGTAAAACGATATTTTAAAGTAAATTTTATTATGAGTTCTTTGTTTTTTTTCACCCTCATTCTCATTTATAAAATAACTTATTTTACTAGCAGCAAGGGCCATCTTGCATAAGAGCAGATGAGGTATTGTGGGCCAGCCCACACCGTGCTCCGTTGTGATTATCCATGAGTTCGAACGCCGCTTACTGCGTCAAACCACAGAGAGGAAGAGTGCGCCCAGATACAAGGTGCCAGGATCAGTCGCTCGAGAGGACAATTGTTCATAACGCTTGTTTGAGTGGCACACTCATGTCAGGTGATTTGTGAGTGAAGTTTGTTGATGGTTGGTTATATAGTGTAGTGGTCCTTTTTCTGTGTGTAACGTCTCTTCCAGCAGCGATCTCACAGTCTGCATGGTGGTACTGCCCCCAGCACCATCTGACACGGCGCTAGTCCCCAGTAGAGTAACATGCCTCTGTCCTGCTATCCGGTGAAGTGACAGCTCCGTGTGAATGTCAGAGAGCCCAAGCGCGATGTTACGGTCCTACGGAAGAAAACATTTGATGTTTAGTTGAGAATTATCCTTCTATATTTGTTGGCTGTTTTCTATGAAGCTGGTCTACAAATGCTGTGATTATCAACCATATTATTATTATTATTCTTATTAGCGTGCTTGGGGATGTCTGATATCTTAGGATCTAAAATCACCAGTAGAACCAATAAGATAAATCTAAGAGAAATAAGATACCTTATGGCTACTGCAGGAAAAAGTCATATTGTAGCAGGTGACTGAGTAGTTCTTCTAACCATTAGAGTTGCCTGTTTTTCTGGTTTAATACTTAACATGAATTAACAGACAACCCATTAGCGCTGTGCATTCACCTGTTTGTTGGCCAGCACCACCAGAGGCAGCCCAGGTGCTTCTTCCAGAAGGCGGTGAAGTTCGTGTCTCGCCAGAGGCAGGCGTTTGTCATCTGTGGAGTCCACTACGAAGACCATGACATGGGCATTCTTCAGGTACTGGTTCCAGTATGTTCGAAGATTCAGGCTTCCCCCAACTAGCCAAGAGAATGAGAATTCTGCTTATATGCACATGGTTACAACTGTGAAATCCCACAACATGACAAACTTAAGGCTTTTGGCCATCATACAGCTTGTATAGGCACCACAACAACCCACAATGCATATCAGTTCCTTGTTCTGAATATAATCCCTGTGTGCTGTAATAGCAACGCACAGTTTTAGACCAGGTGACTAACCCGTTATTCAACAATGAATTGTGGCAGTGATTTAGGTGGAGCACTCAAGAGCTGGACACCCTAGTTATCTTGGTCATCTCTTCGTACAAAATAAATCTTGTGTATACAAACAGTGATTTAATAATTATAATAAGTCTTAGGCGTGTGCTATTTCAGAGGCTTCTCTCGCTCTGTTACCCAGCAGGAGCGAGGAGGGTTCAATTGACATCTGTTTTAATGGTTTAAGAAAAGGCAAAAAAAAAAAAAAAGTGTTCGACACTATTATGGATTTTTACTCACCCTCTAACAATTCAATCCTCAAGCCCTGGCTGAGGATTTGGGCTGAGTTGAAGCCATGGGTTGGTGCCGATCTCGATCTGGTGGTGTTGGTGCTAAGCGCGTGGATGATGCTGCTTTTACCGGCTCCGTCCAAACCCAGTACCAAAATCTGCCGGTCCAAGTAATTGTTCTGTTTGAGGAAGGAAAAAAAAAGATTTATGTTAAACAAGTAAAAACCGTGCTCATGGAAAGGGGTCTGAAAAGGCATTACACGGGCTGAGTGTCCAGTGTCTTCTGGCTGCCTACAAATTGCAGGTGAACCCTCATGAGATATTGCATGTGCTAGAGTGTCCCGGACAGCTGCTTACAGATAAGTGACTAAGCGCATAAGAACATGATGTTGAGAGCACCATGGCAGGGCCACCCTAAGTTCCTCATGTATTTGGTATGGCCGTCGTTCTTTGCAGCAGTATTGAATTGGAGAAGGTTCTCTCCTGCATTCTACAGACGACAAATATATATCTTCACATTGTATGGACCAAGAGTTATGGAGGTCAAAAAGTTTATAATATAGCATGTCTTGCTTTTTGTATCCCCCCTTTCACTCATCCACGATAGCAAGATCATTGTTTAATGCCTCTGTCCCAAAACACAATAGGGTTTAAGGTAACAAAAGTTTAAGTGTTCTCTCAGCTACCATTAACCATGTCCCCTCTTTCCTTTTAAGCAAGTTAGTAAAGGTGGATGCGTAGCAGCTCAGTGGGAACCTCTGAGGTCTCCCAGCACACGGGGTGCTTCACGGGGAGATTCTGTTGTATGTACCATGAAAGCTAACAAAAAACAAACAAAAGTAATTCATTTTACGCATACATTCATAACGGCGCAGCCGCTCTAGTATTAACGGCTAGAACAGCAGATCAGATCGTATATGGATGCAGATAAAAACCATTCAGCCCATCTTGATCCCAATGTTTCCCGATGTAAAGACTCAGATCTTAATCAGCCCTTGGGCTTGTCTTAGATTCTGGATAGCTTTATGCCTATCCCATGCATGTTTAAATGCCCTCACTGTATTAGCTGCTTCCGCTGGAAGGCTGTTCCGTTTATCCACCACTCTAAGTGAAACATCTTTACAGTCCATATAAGCCTCTGACCCTCTGGTTTTAGGCTACGACGTCTTGTTCTAACATTCCTCCTCTGAAATAAAGCCCTACCAAGTGTAACCGGCAGCAGCCGATTGCGATGCAGTTACCAAAACGTAGAGGTTCTCGGTTGTTCAAACTCAATAACAAACCCAAGCGCAGCAACCAATGCTTCGGAAACCAGCAAAGCCTGCCCCGCGGGGGATACCGCGGGTCACATCTGCATGACAGGGGAAAGGTTCATTAGAGCAAAGCTGCACTGGGGGTGGAATGTTATCGCCTCCTCTTATCTTTACACAAAGGAAGCTGACAAGCCAAAGATAAGGCTGCCAGATGTGACGGGTGCCCTATGTGCACAAGAACAGCTCAGCCATTACAAATCATGTGACATGGTGTGTATTAGAGTCACTTGTTAACTGCCCCCCTTCCTCATGGTAAATAATCCTTTCTTACATTTCCCCTATTCTAGGGACAAGGGAGGGCTAGCATGGGGCAAATGCTCCTTGGCTGTTCTCATTTAGTACATTCTGGGCCATTAGCAGAAGCCCTTTCTCTGTCATTTACTTCAATATAAAAGTGTCTATATTAACAGGGATTTCGTGGAGCAGTTACACCATGTCTGAATCCTTTCCATGTTCCTACCATGGGATCCTTATTCTATTTTACCCCAAGCTGCTGTGTTAATGGGGCACCTGGCTAGGTTTTGAGTCGTGCCTGTCCGGGGCACGTTACATTGTCACACTGTGTATAATTATATATATATATATATATATATATATATATATATATATATATATATACTTGCTCCTCGTGTGTGGCTGCAAGTAGATGCTGCATGTGTCGCCTGCATTATCGTGTGTTTTAGGACCGGCACTACATGCATGACCTGCTCGTATAGTATGTAATGTTTACATCGCGACCTGCTTGTCTTGAGTACCCAGGGCGGGGTCTGCCGCTGTCCTCATCCTCACCCCATACAAACCTCTGTCTGCGGGCTGAACTCCAGCTGGTGCCGCTTCGTCCGCTGCCAGGGGAAATACCGGCTCCAAGCGATGAACAGAACCGAGCCGAGCGCCGCAACCGCAGCCCCGATAGCCATTGATAGATTCCTCAGCGCGGCCATCCGTCCGCAGCGCCGGCAGATCGGAACAGCCGGGCCGTGACGTCACGAACAGGTCTTTCCCCCGCCCCTTCACGTTAAAGGGCCCTTAAGGGGAACAGCACCCAACCACGCTGAGTGCCAGCGCTTCCTGTGCACGCACTGCGCATGCCTGGCACTGACACAGCGGTGCCATCCCAGGTATACCCAGCAGTCACGCCCTCATTCGCTGGTTGGATCCGTTCCAATCGGGTGACAATAACGCCTCCCAGCTCCCTGTTATCCTACCAATGACTTCCCTGCCTGCTGCGATTGTCATAGTTACTGTTGTGTATGTATGGAGCCTGAGGCAATCCAGCTGATCAGTAAACATTGTATATCCCTGATCCTGTTTACTGGAGATTTTGGATTTACTATCAGAATTGTGGATGTAGAGCAGAAATGACGTCTGACTTGATCCAGAAGATGGCTTTAAATGTCATTGTTATTAAAAGGCACATGCTAAGTGTTATCACATGCATATGCTAACCATGCATGTACATGTTTCACTCATAAGGCCATTTACATTCACGAAGACGTTCACATCATGTTTACATGGCTGTTGGGGTAAAATGCCGTGTTCTTGTAGCTTTTTAATCGGCGTTCTGCCTTTTTATTTTATAACCTTGGCAGCGTTACAAATAATTTATCAAACACGTCAGTGACTATTTTATCTGCTGTTGGCAAAGCCAGCAAACTCTTTATCTCATGTTGGTATCATATAATGAGCTCTCTAATACTTAATAAAATGTTATTCTCCCTTCTAGCAAAAGCAGAGACTTTCACCTCGTTGGCATGGCATCCATTCTATATAAAGTATTCTTCATTTACTAACCCAAAGCGCTGCGGAATATGATGGAGCTATATAAAACAATAAATAATAATAAACAATCCTTTCCCAATACATACATCGCTCCTGTGCTACATTCTTCATCGATTCAAAGCCACAATCCTTTTGAGATTATACAAAAATTCAAGAGAAGACTGAGAAGATGGTTGGAGGACATTTTAAACTAGGGTGGGGGGGAGGTGAGGATAGAATTAATGGTGGATCTAGTGTAGGTTGATGGTAGGGCTTAGGGAATGGTGGAATCAGCATAGATAAGGGAATAAAGAAACCACAACATGTTCAAAGTTTCTTAACACAAAGCAAGATAAAGACTGGTGGTAGCCTGACATGTGACAAAAGACAGTCAAACAAAATGGGGAAACGTGAGTTCCTGGTAAGTGAAGAACATTATGACCTAATTGGTTTCATGGAAACGTGCTTGGCGTATGCTCATGACTGTGTAGTATATAGGAAAGGGTAGGGGTATGTTTTTGTTGGACCTGAGTTAAGGTCTAGTATTAAAGAAGTAGTATATGCTGATATGGGTGATAACATTTTTATAAACGTGCACTGCTTACACTGCTCCAAACGCCAAATATTAGTATTAAGAGGGGAGACATCTGCTTCTACCACAGAAACTTAAAGAAGCTGCACATTCGGGTCATGTTTTAATTACACAGACATTGACTGGAACAAGTAGTTCAGCAAAGGGGAGCAGGTTTTTCAACTTGTTAAATCACTGCTTCATGTCACTATTAGTGAAAGGACACCTGCCTGTATCTGGTAATAACTAGCAACATAGAGCTTTTGTTGAATATTAACGTAAGGGAGCATTTAAAGAACGGTAACCATAACATAGTGGTACCGGAGATTTATTCACAAAAGCAAACGAGTTAGAGACTCCACCAAAACACCGACTTTTAGGAAGACTATCTTTATAGGTTAAGGGAGCTAATGGAATGCGGTGGATTGTTTACAGAGGATAAGCGTGTCCCCTCGGGTAAGGATCATTTATAAAATACAAAGAAGCAAACAATAACTGCAAAAGGGCAATCAGAACGGCTAAAGTAGTTAATGGGAAACAGCCACTAAAAGAAAACAAACTCCCTTATATATGTGCAACGTCAGGCAGCTGCTGCAAGGGCAGGTAACAAGGTATTGACAGATGAGATTATATATACACACACATATATATATATATACCTGGTGCTGGCTCGGAGTGAAGGAGGGACTCTCCTATCAGGAAAGGCTTCTGAACTCTCAACTAATCAGGAAAGTTGAGGAGTCTCTCCTGATTGGCTGAGACCTCCTTTGCTCAGAATTATCATTCCGGGACAATGTAGTCACCCTAAGACCCCGTCTTGAATAGTTGAATTTGATTACATTAGAAAAGAAGGCATCTTTGAGGGGATTTGATAGCATTATACAAATACATACGGGGACAAGAGCAAATGCGCTTTAATGACCTGTTCATTAACATGACTCTGTAAAGAACATACGGTCATCCATTTAGACTTCCCAAAAAAATACATTTTCACTTAAAGCAGTGAAAAGGGTTAATGTTTGTTGATCCAGTGATACATCAGGTTGCCATCTTAAAGTTAAGAAGGAATTTTTCCCTTTTTTCAAACTCAATTGGAAATCGCTACAATGTGGGGGTTTTGCCTTCTTCCGGATCAATATCAAGTTTTAACTTTTTTCAACCTAAATTACTGTGTTTCTATGATACGGTGATATAGTAGTTCTGAGCAACAGACACCTGCCTAAAGTGTTGTGAACTGCTAGTTTCTGGAGATTAAGGATGGAAAATCATTTTGAGTCAACTTATTATTTTTTAACAACTTTTGATTAACCACAAGAAAAATATCTGCACTTGTTTTGCAGATTACATTAAATAAAACTTTACAAAAAGAACAAAAACATAAGTCACATCATTCTTCTGTGATATTCTTTACTGCTACAGTTCCTTGTATTTTCTAGTATTCCATTTGTATTAATGCAGGGAAGGTTTTCATCCTAAGCCTATCTACTTCGGCTCGGAGAACTGAAATCTCATGGGCTTGTGTGTTTGCAAGGTCCACTAGCTTCCTTCGACGTATAAGGTCCTTGTACCGCTCAGCTGAATGCTTCTCAGAACTTTTCTCTGCTCCTGTAACACAAGTGAATTGATCAAATATGAATACTTTCTACTGATCAATGAGCATACAAGCATCAGGGCTACCATCCGAGTTTTGGTGCCTGAAATCAACTAAAGACTTGGGCTCTTACCCCATTATGGCTCATCATATTAACCCTCTAGGTGCCCTCCTTGAAAAAAGCCCCGCCCCCCTTGAAAGACTAGCTCCCATACAGTTGCATTGGCTGTACCTCCCTGATGGCAGCACTGTGTGCCATAGCCTGCCACAGGGGCCAGCATGGTTTGTGGAGACATTATCTCTTAGCCCATAATAGTTGAGTACACCTTTAAACATGTATTGCAAACATTCTGATGACTATTTCCCAAATGTTTGATATCACTATTATTCTTTTACATTAAATCTGCTTTATGAAGCAATGCTTTTTTTAATACTGGGTGCATCTAATGAATATTCTCTAATGCACGTATGTGAGTCTAACCCTTGTGTGTTCTAGACCTAGGACTTTACACCCCTAACATCTATTCCATATAATTTAGTCTTGATGCTGTTGACAGATCCTGCAATACCCTGGCATATTTGCAGATCACTGGGTTGTTGTAATTTGTTGTTATGCTGTCAGCACAGTGTGTACTCACCAACAACTTCATAAATATGTTTTCTTTCTGAGAAAGAAAGCAGCAAGTCATGCAGATCCTTGTCAAGTTGGACATTTGCCTGCATCTTTTTATTAATGTCTTTTTCTATGTCCTTTACAATTCTTTTGTAGCTCTTCACATTTTTTTCATGATGCTGGATAAAGTGAAATGAGAGGATTGATTACATTAAACTCAACGAAAAGCTAACAACAGAAATGGAATATATTTAATTATGAATATTAGACAAGGCCTGAAAGGTATCCAGTTTTCCACTTGTACAGTTCACCCTTACACACATATAGTCCTAATATAGCTAGCCTAATATAGCTAGCCCCTGTAGTGTTGAGATGTGGTTTGCAGTAGCATGAGTGGTGAGAGAGGGAGTGTGTGTGTTAGAATGAGTGTGTGCGTGTGTTAGCATGTGTACATTTGTGTAAGTGTGCTTACATATGTGTGCCAAAGCGTATCTTGGAGGGGCAATGATGGCACAGACAAGCTGCATGGGGAAAAGATGGTACAGATAGGCTGTTTGGGACACTGACAAGCTCGGGCAAGGATGGCACAGACAGGTTGTTTGGGGGTTAGGGTGGGACTGGTAAGCTGCTTGGGGCAAAGGTGGCACTCACAACCTACTTGGAGGGAAAAGGTGGCACTGATGAAGATGGGGGCCCCGGGGCAATTTTGGCACAGAGGCCCTGTGGTTTTCAGTTACGCCTCCAGAGTGTTCTAATATAAATATAACCAGACAACCTTTGTTATCTACACCACCCAGCAGTTCTAAAAGAAAGCGGGCATTTAAAACGTGGCCATGTAAACTTGATTTTGGCTGAATTACTTAATACTTTAGCTTAGTTGTGTTTCCTTTTAATCTTACTTTTTCTTGAACATTAAGAGTTTCTTCCAGGACCGATAGCTGGTCAGATACGCGCTTGGAATAATCGGACTCATTCAGGAACTATGTGGAAAAATAAGAATTAAACCGAGCTGATGATAGCATTACAATTTTCACCAATAAATGAAATATCAACTAGAAAATATGCTGCATGCCAGCTTGTCCTTCATCATAAACTACACTAAATAGGCTGACAGACTACATAAGGGCTTATATTTCTCATCTGCCCTCAAATACTATGTTTCTGTGTTCTTATACTAATCATACAAATACTGACTGTATCTTCGTTTGCCACCATATTTGCCAGAGATTTAAGTATCCTGGAAGATATATTAACCACCATTATATTTATTTCACTGATGGACAGAAATGATCAAAATATCTTACTATTTGGAGTTCTTTTGAGACACGAAGCATAGTAATGTCCCTTGATTTCTGCTTTAGATCTTCCATTTCCATGCGTATTTTCTTATGCTCCCATTCAAGCTGAACAATTCCTTTTCGGAAATCTTTACTTTCTACCATGCTTGCGATTTTCTGTTCTCCAAGACCCTAAACAAATTATAATGGATGTTGTGGGTGATGGTCTAAGGAAATGCAGGCTACAAATATGACAATTTATTCGTAATCATTGACCGGTTTCGGTTGTACTGAGTTTTTCAAGGTACAATGGCCTCAGATTACCTACTGATGGCGAACAGTCAAGCCACAAAATAATTCACAGTACATCCAAGGCATCAGACTACCAGCCAACCAAAGAATTCCTTCTAGTGGCCATTGATACTACATCAAAGCTAAGAAAATAATGTTTCCAGTTCACCTTTTGCTGTCTGCTTCCTTTTTTGGCTTGCTTAGATTTCTGGCCAAAAAGCTCTGTTTAAAGAACATTTTTACATGAAAGATTTATTTAGTGAATATATCAGTCAATATATCTTGACACATACGCGTATTGTGCTGTTTAAGTCTTCAACGACACTCCTGTGAAGCAGCAGGGCATCCTCAAAGTCAGGAATTAAATCCTTGTTCTCCACTTCCACCTGTCCTTGTTTAAGAAGGAACTGCACAGTGAGATCCAGCTGAAATTTCATCTTCTCATTTCGCAGCCTAAATCAAGGAGAATCGTTAACAAACGAGTCTGCCAACTACCGAGAAGACCATTTACGTTCTTAGTGCACATGAGACCAAGTAGCCAGTTCAAGTATGCATGAAAATCAATTTAACTGAAAACCCTGTAATTGTTTTTGATTGACAGTTATTTGAACACTGATAAAGACAAATAAATATGCTTATCATCAAGTATTGCTATCACAAATAAAAACTCAAAGGCCAAATATGTAACAGGTTTTGGTTTGTGGAGAACCAAGTGTGGACCACAGTCTGTTGTTGGATGCCAGATGCCATCACTCTCTGAATTAACAAGACAGCGGGATATGATCACAGAATTATGTGATGCAGTAAGAGATGATGACAAAACGGATAAGGTTTATCTTTCCAAAACCGTATAGTTTGTATAATTACACATTCAGCTCCTGCATGATATTCTCCATATCTTGACGTGTCTTTTCATCTTCTGCTACGCGCCGCTGCAGGAATGACTGCATTTCGGCTAAAATCAGGGCTTTGCGTTTCACCTAGACAAGTACATAAAACAACATTGAAGTATAACGTGTGGTCTTCCTACATATTATAAAACAAGTTTACTTAAACAGCTAGGGTAAGTTTATTTCTAGACAGACCTTAAAGACCTCTGAACTGAAAAAAATATTTAAAAAACATATGTAATTATGGTAAGTTAATATAACAAACTTTAGGTACCGGTATTTAACTCCAATGTTTTACCAAGTGAGCATCCTTAAGGCAGGCATTTAATCCAACGTTCATTGCACCCATAACCCTTGAATAATTATTACTGTATATAATTAATATATGTAGGCACTTGGTATTTTTAATTAATATTGATTCTTTACATTTAATTAATATTTTTATTTCAAACTAGAGTTGGCCATTGAAAACACCTGTGAATTCTCCACACTGTACGTCAATCCAACAAATGCCGCCCAGCAGTATGTAAAGCTCATACAATTTGCACGCACTGAATGGAGTGTATGGTTTCCGCAAACTGCATTTGTCAGACTGACTTGTTGTCTGTAGAATCCATAGATGTCAAGTGGCCAAGGTGGCTATTCTTTTTCACATCGCTGGTACAGGAAGGGATACACACTTGCTGTTCATACTCCATTTTCGATCTTCTTGACAAACAGAAACGTTGCCACACTGACAACTCCAGTCCATCTGGCATGTGTTCTAAAGCATCAAATTCATCCATCGCCCTCATTAACTGAACAATTGACTCATTATATGCTTTTGCTGATCCTGGGCGATCTCCAAAAGGTGATGCATTGTCTGTCTGCGTCCTCAGGCGCTGTACTCTGTAATACAGATCAGTGTATTTAAACTGTTGACGTGTACGTTTCTATAGAGCTGGCGCCTGGCAGGAAACGCGTTGAAAAGGCATTGGTTTAGTGTATATAGACATTTACCGAAAACATTGTCTAGATACCTGCTCATGATTGCAGTGCCAGCACTTTAAGTACAATTATACCAATGAATGCCACTGAAATACCTTGGCCTTCTCTTGTAAAGTTTATAAAGTTGATCAACTTGATGAGCCGGGATGTCTGAAAACTCCTTCTTAAATCCTCGATCTAAAAGCTAAAATCAAAATATGACATAGTTACAACTGTCTAATTTCACAGGCAACGATTAAACACACTCTTATGGTTTTACCTTATCTTCTGCCACTAGATTATCATAAGCCTCCCTGAATTCATCCACTTGAGCCTTGAAGGTCTTCATCGCCTCAGATGTTTCACTCTGCAACACACAAGATGACTAGCATCATTTCTCAAACACGGGAAGACAAACTGAGGAATTTTGCCATAACTTCCAGAATTTTCTCTCATGAAATGGTCACGGGTTGCAACATTATTGCAATTTATTAATTTCACATGGTGGTGAGGTATCGGTTTATAAGCCTACAAGATACCACCTTCTGCAACTGTTTATTCATTTATACATGAATCATAACCCACTGCGGCTGTCATTTGTTTTTTGGGCAACTTTACCCCTTTATATATTCATTATTAAATTGCAAGGGTGACATTATTATTTTTTAAATTGGATTCAAAAAATATCCAGATATGTAAATATACAGTACTGTGCAAAAGTTTTAGGCAGGTGTGAATAAAATGCTGGAATGTATGAATGCTTTCAAAAAAAGACATATTAATATATATTTATTTTTATCATTTAACAAAATACAAAGTGAGGGTACAGAAGAAAAATCTAAATCAAATCAATATTAAATGTGACCAACCTTTGCCTTCAAAAAGGCAAACTCGCACACAGTTTTTTAAAAGAATCGTTTAGTAATTTGTAAACTACCGATATGGTCACCAAATCAAAAGGTTAGAAATTGTTAGAGTATGAGCTTTTTGGTCAAACCTTCTCTTTGCGCTTCTTTTCCAGGATGTGATTGAGCTGGGTCAGCCTCGTGTTCATTTCCTCTTCAATCAGAATCGAGAAAATGAGATTACTGATTTTCAGCTCTTCCTGTCGCGAAAAAAAAAGTTTAGAAAAAGAAGTTTAGAAGATACACTAAAAATGTTAAATATTGTGTGAAAGTTCAGCCTTCAAGAATAAAAAACTTTAACATCAGGTGATAAAAGTGAGAAAAGAAAAGTGAACAGACAAGGTGGGCCTGTCAAATCCTGTGTTTCTAAGGCTGGGCTGTCAGAATAAGAACTTGAGGAAACTTCTGCTGCCTGCTTGATGTATTATGGCTCGGAAAACAATAGCGATGTTCTTCAAATGTAATGCCAGCATAGCTGTCACTAAAAATTATTTAATGAATCCTCTAAAAAAGTAAGCGCATCACAATTGGTGGAGGACAACATTGACCACCTATGGAAAAGATCCCATGGAGAACTCATAGGTACCTCTTATATAACTGCGTGACTGGAAAGAAAAAGAATGGGGGGAACCTACCAAAAACAGTGATTTGAGTTTGAAAAACTTTACATTTTATAAATGGGTGGAAAAAGGTTTACACAATTTGCGTTTGCTTCTTACCTGGTAGATAACCATTTCTGATTTCACCTTCTTTTCAAACAGTTTGGTCAACATGTCATCAAAACTTTGAGTGGTTTCCTGTATAGATGACTGCAGCTTTTTCATTTCTGCCTCTAATACCTTAAAAATAAGAATACATTATAAAATGTGTTTGGCAGAGGCTACCGCAGAACAGAGAAACTTTAAAAGGATTATCAACAAATCCTTACATAATAAATAGGACATCAATATAAAAACGTATGCTTACAATGGTAACCGTATCTATCTATGTTTGTATCATCTGTCTGTTTTGCATTTGTTATTTACTTGATATACACTGTATGTTGTGTACCTGCTGTCACACTGGTATCAAAGAGAACAATATTACTCAAAGCACAGAACATGAAAGTGTTTCATCCCGATCACTATCACACCGTGTAAAATAGGATTTCATTTCCAGCACACCCACCTTTCTGTATTTCTCCTTTTCCTCATTAAGCTCCTTACATTTCTTCTCATATTCTTTGAGCTGCTTTCTTTCATCTTCGTTCCATTCTGCCTCTGACCTGGATAGGAACGCTGGCTCTGGGACCGCCTGAAAGCAGTCGGATGAAATAAGTGAGAACCTTTGGAAAGACAGCATCTTACCTGATAAAGCGTGTGTATTGGGACAGAAAATGTCAGCTAGGACTTCTGAGAAGAGA
The DNA here is from genome assembly GCF_027358695.1 of Spea bombifrons. Classification (NCBI taxonomy): domain Eukaryota; kingdom Metazoa; phylum Chordata; class Amphibia; order Anura; family Pelobatidae; genus Spea; species Spea bombifrons. The sequence continues at coordinate 35,446,392 of NC_071090.1, read as the reverse complement.
CATACAAGAAGAAGATTCTACACATCTATAGTATGTCAGCTTTAAAAATAATGTTTCGGGGAATATAAGCTGTTTTGATACACAGCAATATAGAATTCCAATGTTAGATTTAAAACAGCGCCAAACTGTTAAAAAGTTGGTAGAAATTACTAAAACTTTGTGAGGGCAGCTGAGAGGAACATAGAAGACTGCTTGCCTGGAACATCTAAGTGCAAATAAACGACAGGACATGTTGTATATTCTCCTGAGTGATATTTATCACAGAATTGAAAGACGGTTAGATGGTAGAGTGAAATATTATGGAACAATCAATTGATCTCACCATTCTCAATATGTCTTCCTTCTTCACCTCCAGGACACCTCCCATCATATCATTGAGGGCGCGCTCTTTGGCATTATCTCCCTAACAGAATAATAAACCACACACGCTGTAAATCACACAGAGAGATTGCTTAAGCCATTTCGGACTAGGGGTATTTTACGTTACAGAACCGGGGCAATTTGCATGTCTTTACTATAGCTTCAACCATTATCCCCCTCCTTCTCATTTAGTGTACCCACAAAAAAATTATATATTTTTCTCTCGACAACTAAGGCTTTTATCTTTTAAAACCATATAAATATATGTAAAATTTTACATAGGTTTTACAGGTATATACATTTTTTACGCAGCTAGTATACATGGGGAAAAATACAAAAATATAATGGTTAACATGCCCTGATTTGGAAACCACACTGTATAACAAAATGATTTTCATTTAGGGGGGACTTAATAACTATGTATAAATATATAAGGGGGCAGTACAGAGATCACTCCCAGGACCTATTTATACCCAGGACTGTATCTATAACAAGGGGACATCCTCTACGGCTGGAGGAAAGAAGGTTTCTACACCAGCACAGACGGGGGTTCTTTACAGTAAGAGCGGTGAGACTATGGAACTCTCTGCCAGAGGAAGTGGTAATGGTAAACTCAATAAAAGAGTTTAAAAAGAGCCTGGACGTGTTTCTTGAAAGCAATAATATTACAAGTTATGGATAGTAGATTAATAGGGACAGAACGTTGATCCAGGGATTTATTCTGATTGCCATATTTGGAGTCGGGAAGGAATTTTCCCCCTGGTATGGGGCAATTGGCATCTGCTTCATAAGGGTTTTTTGCCTTCCTCTGGATCAACACAGTAGGGACACAATATGTATATAGGTTGAACTTGATGGACTTTGGTCTTTTTTCAACCTTATGAACTATGTTACTATGTTACTATGTATTTATTTTTTTCTAGGTTTTTATTCTTATATGTTTAAACATCTACCTACCAAATCCCTCACCAACTAGCCACCCACCACAATATAAATAATAATAAACATATGTTTATCTGATACTGGTATTACAAATCGTACACACCATACAGTTGCACTTACCTGTGCAGCAAGACGCCTCTCTTCTTCTTGTTTCTGCAGTTGCTCTGTTTTTGCTTTCTGTTCTGGCGTTAGATATTTTTGTACTTTAACCTGTATTAATATTTAATAAAAACTTCGTATAAATCAACAAACTTATAATAAATTCATGCTCAGTCCCTTTTCATAATCCGTATAAAATGACATTTCAAGTGCATTGTATTACATTATTGAAATTGTCATTAAGATATGCACTTTAGATGGTATTGTATTTTATATGCAAGCTCCTACCTGGATTGTATCAATACACATGATAAGTAATAAATACCTCGTTATCCTCCACAGTCAGAGCCCTTTCTGGTTTCTCATTATCCGTAAATTCTGGATCTAGAGTCTTCTCTTGCACACTTAGTTCTGACATGATTTCTAGAATTCTCTGGTTCCTTTCCTTTACACGAGTAACTTCTTGTTCTTTTTGTTTGCCAATCAAATCAAATTCTTTGTTGAAGGCTTTCTTGACGTTGTGAATTATGTCCTGTATGAACACAAAACAGCTTGAAATGACAGCAAGCTTAATATGAATTCCATGTTTATGTTTTAGCAAACAGTTAATGACTCTTAGTCCGTGAAATTTTGAATTGAGGTTTACAGTGAGGCTAATGTCTTACTTGAAGCAGTATTATCTGGTTTATTTTCTCCTCTCTTGTATGGAGCGCCAGCTGGCTGTACAAGTTTGATGTATCTCCTCCATACTGATCACTCAGGCTTCCAATCAGCGATGTGCTCTCTTCATTCTGCACACTCTCCTCCTCTACTTCATCTTCTTCGTCTGGTCCAAGTTTTGTCTGAAATTCAACAATCTCCTTTCGGGCCTGAATCAGGAAATAACAGGGTCGACCTTTAGTATAATATAATGTATATGCTAAACATTTTAGTATATGTTCTCATTAAATAAGGGAGAGGTACAGAAATGTTTTAAAAATGTATCAAAGCAACAAAAAAATTGCAATCTTTATTGGCGAGAATGAATGGGGCATTGGGAGTGTCTTCTCATATAGCTAGTGTTGAATAGTAATTTAAATTATCAACCACGCCGCACATATTTCAACCGATGTTACTAAAAATAAGTACATAATAAAAACAATGTTAAACACACAATGCACAAAAGAAACAAAAATTAGAGAGAGGCTGCCTATGAAAATCCAAGACAGTTGTCGGGTATCTATACGGTATACATGGACTTCTTTAATGTAGTGATTTTTGGCCAATGACCTTAGTCTGTATTTTAGGACAAGATGATAATCCTCTCTTTTAGCCCTAATATGTTCATGGGATATTTGGGAAGTGGGAATGAGACATGGTCCATCTTCCAAACTATCTTTTGGATATAACCCTTGGTACCTTGAATTAGTACGAAAAGCAACACAAACGTACAACAGTAAATTAAAACAAAATCAGAAACATGAATTTAAATGTACAGCATTTATGTTATACTTTACTTTAAGATCAACAGCTTCAATCTTCTTTGTATTTAGCACTCTTGCAAAATCCTCTAGCTCACTAGTGGACCGTTCTTTCAAAGGATAATTGTTCACTTCATATTCTGTATGGAAAGCCTTAAATAATAAAACAATTATTATTAATCAATGGTGTTAATAACTTAATAGAATACTCTAATAATATGCACTTTAGTTTTAGATCTTGTGATATTCAGAGCATTGACATTGATAACTCAGTGACTGCCTTGTTGGCATGCATGAAAAAATAGACACAATTTAGAATCATCATTCAAGCAAAACAACATAACATATTATTTTACATAACAAAGGGACAGTCAGTACCAATTTTATGGTGAACATTTTGTTTTCTATTACTCTGAAGATTCCATAAAGAGCAAGACATTTACCGGTAGTTTGTCTGAACTGAAATGATGCTTTCTGGGGCAACAAGATTCTGGAAACACAGATATCGAATAGGGATTGTAAAATTGAGAATGGCTGCTAAATGAGTGATCTCACCTTATGTTACAGAGCTGACTGTGGCAGCCACCTGGGTCATCACCCAAAAACTGGAAGCATTCCACTCTTTTCTAAAATTGTAGTTTGTTCATGACATCATGGCATGATTTCTTGTGTGCTTACTAAGTTTTCATTGTTGCATATCCTTTGATAGTCCTTGTTTTATACGTATTCATCCTTGCCTGTATGTATCTCTGTGCATTGGCCTCTACTATTTCTCGTGTTGTAAATACAAATAATAGCAAGAATTGGAAAAAAAAGTATTTACCACAATTGAACGTCCCTTAACTGCCATGGAGTCCCAGCATTCCTGTTTGATGATTTCACGTAGGTATTGTTTGGACAAGTTCTCCAACTCAATCTCTTTGCGCACCTTTCCAGGGAGATCATCACAGAGGCAGTCATTAGTACACCATACACCCTTGTAGGATACACCAGTACCCAAATAACAAAACCTATACAATGGGAATACAACTGTGACTGTGTCGCGGGGATCTGTTTGCACCCCTAGTGTCTATAAACGCCCCGATAATTTACCTTTTGAGTGAAATAGCAAAACCTGTCCTTGCCTAGGGAGAGATCTGCCATTGCGGCTGCAGTCACTTGACCATGACCATGGATATATCAAACATGATAGTCTAGAGAAAAGCTGTGTGTGAGCTTTAGCACATCTGCTTGTATGGAGCAGTTCCGACTTACTCTTGCCACTTCTTGTTCACTCTCTGCAAGCAGCCTCTCCTGCTCCTCTGTGTCCAAGTTAAACTCCTGTTGGTCCAGCTTTTCAATGTCCGGTAGCGACTCATTCTCTCGCATCATTGCTTGTATCTACAGTAAGACACAGAAGCATAATAGAATACGTAATAAAATATACTCTATCCAGATATATATCACAAGGACACATACTGCTCCTGAGTGTATGGACATCTAGGGTGCTTCCTTACAAAAAAATGAGTTTTTGTCGAAAAACAGCATCTCCCCTCGTTGACTATGCATGAAGAGACGGCCATTTGCAATCTGAACCAAACTTGTACACAACTTGTTTTTCCCCCACAATTTTTCACAATGGCATATGAAGCGTCTTTTCCCACTTACATATTCTTAGGCTTAGGTCATTATTAAAATACATACTGAGTTTGGAAAAAAAAACAAATACAGAGCAAAAGCAGGTTAGCTAAAGCTTTTATGAAGTACACCAGAAGAGGTCACTCTTTCTCCATCTTGTATATTCTCTTTCTTCTGCGTAGGGATATGTCATTTTCTGAAAAATAAATCTTGAGTACTCACAGTTTGCCGGAGCTCTTTAACACCATCTTTCAATTTCTTTTTCTCGCTCGCATATTTTTGTGTCTCTTCGTTTACTGCCTTTTAGTGAGAAAAGCAAATTAGACATAAGCTAATAAAAAAAGTCATTCTGTGAAATACAAACAGTATTTAGTCATGCTTTCCATTCTAAAATGGACACAGATCTTAATTAGATCATGGGTTTATATCAAATCAAGCATTATATTATGAAAGAAAATTGAAGGATTCATACCTTGATCATTTTTTGGTCTAGCCAAGTAGGGTCAGCTGCGAGAGATGGATTAGTGTAGCTGTCATCTTGTGTGGTTACCTCCACATTCATGGGTTTATCCTAAAGAAAATACATGCTATTAAGACAAAGCGTAGACACAAAGCATAGATTTAAACATTCCTATACTATGGCTACCTGGAAGGTGACTTGTTAGTTAACATATTATAATTTTGTCTCATTTTTATCTTCCTATGTGGAGTACTAGCAGATGATATTGGAAGGACATACCGGCAGATTTATGGCACATATGACCATGGGCGCAAAAGTGATCTGATGCTTCGCAGCCCAAAAAAAGATAGGCAAAATAAAACTAAACAAATGTATAACTTTGGGGAGAGACTGTATGTAACACGGTTTTAAACACACAAAATATATGTAAACAGGATTGTGGTTCCAGTTTGAAGAGCAGAGGCGTTAGTCCGCAGTGCTACCATTAAAGGAGATCTCTTAATTTTCCCAAATGTTTACACATTTTTTTAAAAAAAGAAAAAGGGACAAAATGTCTAGACAGGAAGTCGATTAGATAATTCTGGCGCTGCCACAGGTTGCTGTCAATATCAGCTTCCATGACATAAACATTTAAAACTATCTATAAAACAGTTATACTGTTTGCCAAACAAAAGGCACAAGCTATAGGTAGTTTTATTATTATTATTAGAACGTAGTTAACGCAAAAAGATGTGATATTGACTATTTCCCTTTCCGCCATCAGATCCCCAACAAAGATGGCAACAGAGGCTTTTGGCACGTGGTTACGGTAAATCTGGCCCTGCTAGTATAATGCAGCTAGTAACGCTAATGCGTGATAAAGATTTATATCCAGTATTGTTATCACTGGCATTCAGCGTTTACCAGTCTTACTATATTCATTTCTAGGCAGCATTTTTTGATTTTTTTCTACCCAAGATGTATAAAGAGTCCTTAAAATTTAGCATTATCAGTATTCTGAAGGTAAAACATTGAATTATTATTAGTAGTATCATAACTTGAAATTTGGTAAAATATGAACATTGTTAACTGCAATAATATGAATAACCAAGATGCACCAACCTCTAGTTCTTCTCGTTGTCCAGTGGAATTATCTGGTTGGAATGACCACAAGGACATTCTTGTCAACGCCTCATCCGCGCTTGCCATAGAATTACTCAAAAAGCGTTTGAGAAGATATCCATAATCAAATGATGCTTTCATTTTGTCTATGTTGGACCTAAAATGCAACCAATTTCATAACATGACTGTATGTTAATGGTTTAGTACCTTCTAACAATACAGTAATCTAATATTACCTTAATTCTACATCTAACACCATATCCAGCAACTCTGAAGAGGGTGGGCAGATTCTACTGCAGTGAACACAAATGCATTCTTTAAAGGAGGCCCATTTTCTTTTTAGATTCTTATTGGATAGTTACTGTTTAGTAACTTCAAGGTATTCTTTTTTTAATACTAAGTTCATTGACAACTACCTGCTGAAATGTGCAGTCTACCCAATATATCCATGTTCAATATATAGGCAGACCTCCTATTCATTTAGAGTGTGTTTATCCTGTAGTAGACCAAGAGATGCCCTTTTCTGGTTGACCACGACATGTTTTTAATTCTACTCCTCCGTATTATTTGCAATCGTGTACTCACTTCCATCTCAGATACACAAGTGTGCCATCTCCTATCCCCGTGGTGACAATGCTATGTCCATCCAAAGAAAAAGCCATTGAGCGGATCCCCCCTGTATGGTAAGAATGACAACAGGGCTGTGCAAAGCCTTCCTAGAATGTAAGAGAAGACAATATTACTCAATATAACACATACAGCCAAAATAATTCACTCATCTCACATGCGACTGCAGTCTGAAGCCCTCTTACCAGTGAAAAATATCATATTTATAGAACATTTTCGCTTTAGCTATCTCTACAACAGATTCTACAGAAAACTCACATAAATGATTACAAGAATAGATAGATGTTATCATCTTATAATACACCACTTACTAGATTATATGAGTCTTGAAGATACAAAATACCATCTTTTGCAGATACTGCGAGCCATTTGTGGTGTGGAGACAAAATAAGAGACCCAGGTCCAAGGCGACTTCCTCGCACTTTCCTCTCTACATTTAGAAAGACCACGGGACCTGCAGAGGTTTCCTGCAATAAAGTATTGAGTATCATCATTATGAAATTTCCACTCGCCGTATGTTTATAAAACTAAACAGGAGGGGCAGTTGGCAAGCTATAGCATTATTGATCTTCTGCTCTCAAAACTACAAATACCTTTTCTTTTTCATAGAAACACATGTTATCTTTTACATTTTAGCAGTTGCATGTTTATATGTAAAGACATTTTGTATCATTGTCAGTGAAAAAAAGTTAATACTTACTTGCTGGTTTGCTGATGTACATCTGGGCAGTATTATATTATACTATATTATATTTATCTATTGTCTTTGTTTGTTCATTATCTAACTAGCGGCCCTATTGCTAAGCAAACCATATGTGTGTTTTGCTGTCAGACTCATGACCTAAAGGAAAAACCCATTTTACTTTTAATAGCGTCCAGCGATCATTATACAAATAAAAAGCTCAGTGACAGGGTGTAATAGAACGTTGATGTCGATGGCCACTAGTGCCCAGCATTGTTGAATAAATATTGACTGTAGCCCATAGCTACAGCCATGCGGCTGTGCTAGACTATGTATTCTGAGTGTAAGGTTATAACGCTTACAAGTGTTCTGATAAAATAAATATATACCTCTGGGATTAGAAATTTATAAATAAATGGTGAGTAACTGCTATATCCAAAGACTGATTTGGCATTGCTCCCCAATACTGCTGAAACGAGGGGTTGTTCCACTTCATAAAGACACTTCAGGATCACACTGTCCTTAAACATGCCTCTATCATCAGAGCGGCCTATAAAGAGAACAAGAAGTTACTGACCCAGACCTCTGTCATTGATGCTTTATAAAGCAAACACTTGGGTGAGTCTTACTTGATATCAGGATATCTGATGGCAGAGAAAACAGCACCAACCGAGTTCCCCCTTCCTCTTCATTATTCTGTCCCGTGGGGCAGACAAGGGCCAACGTTTTAACCTGCTGTGAATCCACATAGCTCAGTGTTGACAAGGACAAAATGTCTCCACCAGCCACTGTGAGAAATAACAAAGATCAACATGAAGTTCCGTGACAGTAAATATTACCATGGTGGATCGTAATATATATAAAAATATATAGCTCCACTGTTTTTGAATGAGCGCTTCAGCTCTTCATACCAGAAAATCCACACTGGAGTCTGTATTGCATTAACTTTTCATGGGTAACTTCAGACTCATTTTCTTGCTCTTATGCCTGAATCCTCTGATAAATGGAGCAGCCCATTCGAAAAAATGATATAAGATTGTATTGTTGCTTAAATACCTGTGCATCCAAGAACCTGAAAAGAGCAGGATGGTCTTGCATCCAGGATGAAAATGTATCCATCAGCAGCCCCGGTTAGAAGAAATTTACCTTGTTGGTCAAAACTAGAAAAGAAATGCATCACTGAACATATAGGAAGACAAACATATATTCAGACAACGCTACAACCAGTCAAATGCATGCAAAGGGTAATCAATCTCTTCTGCCTCCGAAAATAGCTCTAAAACCATTCATACAAAAATGGTTACTTTATTGGTTGTGGCTCTATTTACAAAATTATTTTGTTAAAGTTGTTGATATTTTATTAGACCAATAAACATTTATAATCAACATTTACATTATAACATAGACTAATCTCAGTAGAACGTGTGATAAGTCACTATTCACCCGGCACCTATTAAGCTTCCCATTGGGACCCCTTTATTTCAAAGCAGCTCAGGTTATGGTTGTCGAGACATTATTAAGTAACTTTGTCATCGCTTACTGTAGGTGTTTCACGGACAGATGATAAAGCCTGGTTCTTTGGATTATTCTGGGAGTTTCTATGTTATTAAGATCAATGAAATAGACATGCCCGGTGTTACTTCCGACTGCGGCGTAGTGAGATGATGGACAGCACGCCATACACGTTGCCTTAAAGAGAAGCAATTTTCATCATTAGGAATTATAACAAAGTAAAAAGTACCTACTGCAAGTTCATGGAATTCACCTATATAACAATAAAAAAAAACATAAAATCTAATCAAACAGATATGTATTTCAGGTTACATATCTTGGCAAGCCTTCCAACCAATAGCTAAAAAGATATTTCTTAACGTCATACAGGAATGATAAGAAACGCTTGGCATCAATAAAGAAACAATTAACCCAGAGATCATTGCTAGCAGTATAGTGGGATTTTTCAGGCTTTGAGCCAAAGTTGGCCAGATTCTTAAGAAGAACCTGGTACCATCTATCGCGAGCACACAGTCCTACAAATGTTTATATACATAAAGACAAAGTGGAGTTTCTAAAGCAACGTGGCCTCTTAACCCAGCTTTCCCCAGACTCCATGTCCATGTCTCACAATGATAAAGCGCATCCTACTCTTGCAACTTTCCCATCTCTTGTACGGACATTCTTCAGCTAATACGTTCATTCTATGTTCACTATTCTGTGTGCCATATCATTCTGGATAGAAAAAAACTTTCCTTTATGGAGCATTTTAAAATATTTCCACTACTGCAGGATATGAGAAGCTGCACTTATTTGTCATCTGTACCAGCTGTATATATATATCTATATCTATATATATATATATATATATATATACACAGTAGCTGTATTACTGAACTATACACACAGACCACCAGTAGCAATACTGATGTAATACTATAGCCAACACGTATGTGTGGTGGACTCATTAAGAACATGTAATAAATACCTGTATGTTAAGATTCAGACCCCCAATGCTTCTTCCATCTTCCACAGACCACACCTGCATGTCTCCTGCCATTCCTAAAGTCTTTAAAAACACGTATGTAAATAACAATTGATTAACCATGCAAACACACACATACAAACATATTTATCTGTGAGTGACTTACCAAGCAATACGTGTTTCCTGTGGTCACAAAATCAGCAGCAAGCCAATCCTCACTGTATCCACTTAACATTTTCAGTGTATCTTCCGGGCGATGAGTATTATATAGGTACAGCGAGCCCTGCAATAGCCCAAATAATGTCAGTGGCAGTTGTTTTCTCAAATGCATACCCTTTAAATCTGAAACTAAAGACTACTATGTACTATAATGAGTATTTTAAGAATAAATAATGGTCCTACTAAGCAGTGACTTAAACAAAGGCATTCGTAAGACTCAATACGATGAACTATATTAATATGTTAAATATTACAAATGTAATATGCCAAATATTACAACAATATACAACTTGCAAGTAACTTGCCTTGTAACTAACCCTGTAAAACACTACACCCGGATGGATTTAGTATATACATATATATATATATATATATATACACGCTAGTTAATACTAATAGGAAGTAATTAGGAGGAGTATATTGGAAACAGTCATGCCCCTACCTTACTGGTAGCCACCGATAGCATTTTGTAATTGGCTGAAACGCTGATACTCTCGATGGGCTCTTTTGCATCCCAACAATTTTCCACTTTGAACTCGGTACCTTTGATAGAACACCGTCGCAAAATACCATCCTACATTATGAAACATCATCACAAGGATTAGTAGATCATTAGATATTTTAATTACAAGACAGTATAGGCCCTAAGGCTAACAATTAGCCTTAGGAGGGTCACGTCAGTCAAGGCAAATCTGTAGCATCATATAACAAAAAGGTTCTTACACTTCCAGCAATGTATAGTCCGTCTCTATGAAGCGCCATCATCGTTATACTTCCTTCACGCAGAGCGATCCTAAATGAGTCTTCTGAAACATAAATACTGGCCATGTAAATGTAGTTTACAAAGTTAATATGCCGCAGTTCAATGAATTAGGGAGCCTAACGGAATAAAGAGATCCTTCACTGGCTTTACCAAAAAGTGCCTATAGTTTCTGCTTTTTGTTTGTGAATCGGTTAAATTGTTTGATTGTTTGAGAGATACCAAGATACCAGTTATCTTCAATAAGCTGTGAATTCTGTGAATAAATTGCTGAGAAAGCATATCATTTCATTTCTTGGCCTATCTACTTTCTGCTCCCCTACCTATACAGCCAGATTCCGCCAAAGAGGAAGAGTAACTCAAGAAAAGGAAACTATCGCATTTAGTTAATGTATCTACTATTCTAAGGGCCCGTCTCCACATATGTTTTAAAATACATGAGTAGTATGATCTTGCAAATAGCAGCATCATGTATACAGACATCCAGCATCTGGACCCAGAGACTCTTTACATATGAACTCTTTAACAGCCCATGATGGTGGCCAAATCATGTTAACTTAACGGCTCTAGTAGTAGTAGTGGTCTACATGGAAACCTTGGCTTGTGATTATTTTAAGATACATTTCATTGTTCCACCTGCACTCAAGCAGGAATATCAACCATAACATGCTGGTAGCAAAAGCACCATCTGGTATGATCATAGCAGTGCGGAATAGGAAGGAGTCCGTTCCAGACTGCCCTTCACCATGAGGTTGGCACGAAACCCATGAGATTTAGGATCAACGCTTTAGTGTTCCCAGGTATGTTCATTATCTTCCTACCCCTAAGCCACTTTGATGTTACCAATGGAAACCCCACTGACAGATTAGCGCTTACCTGACTGCTGTTTTTGGCTTAATACAGTAACCGTCTGTGTCTCAGAGTTGATAGCTAGAAGGTGTCCTCCTTTGCAACCCACATATATATCAGAAGCTGAACTCCAGCAATGGGAACTAGGGCTGACCACAGGCTTCCTTTGCTCTTTTGGCTTAATTATAATAAAATATTAAAAAAAAACAAGTCTATATAGTGTATTTTGGAGACTCCTTATGTAATATAGCAAGGGTGTGTGAACAGACAGAGTATTTAAGACAGTATAAGTGATATAGACATAACATACTTACTAATATCAGATACCCATAATCAGATGTACCCAAACAGAAAAGGACAATGGCCACAAAGGAAATATTGGGGGCCCTAACATGTAGACCCTCAAAAAAAAGTCATCAGAAAGAACTGTTCTGAAATATCTACTTAAACATATTATTCTCTGTAGAAAATACTTGCTACTTGACTGTACGTGCTACGGACACATATGGAACTTCAAGGTTTTGATGTACCGCTCATACATCAAACATCAGGGTGTTGATGCAGTGTTAGCTCTATTTGGGACTCAATAAGGTGTATGAAATCCAGTTAAAAGATATTAAAACTAGAGAACCATCTCCACTTACAATAAATGTCCCTGCGCTATCATCCACTAAGCCAGCAATGGAAGATATGGGCATCAATGGTCCATAATACGAGAGGTTGGAAGTGGTATGAAATCTCTCCTCCTCCTCCACAGGTATTGTTCCCTCTTCATTGGGAAGTCTCACTGGTCTATGGTGGTAATAAAAACGTTTCAACAATAAGGTTATCCAAGGTATTGCAAACTCTACACATTCGTTTGTTTGAGGGGTATATTAATATATCAGATATATTAATGGTGGTTATTCCCCATGCAAGGCATGATTAGCAGGTATCTCTGTGGATGCACTCCATGTAAGGTGCCAGGTGCCCCAGCATTTGCACATAAACACAAGATAAGTCAAACGCTGAATAAATGGATACACAAAAACCATCTACTGCATCCATCAGGAGGGGACTGAGTCTATCTGTAATCCTGCTAATAAAGACAATTCTAACATGCCTTAAAGTCTCAGTTACCTTTACAATACCCTTTGTACTTGACAACATATATGCCATTTATTCTTGGCCATTTTCTGCTTGGTTACTATGGTGAATTGTCCAATTCTGTCACATTGCCAAAACCCCCAATATGCCATAGGCATAGTGCTGCCATTATTATCTTGCAGGTAGTGGCAAAAATGGCCAGCCCGACAATTCCTATATGACATCATCATCTAAAATAGGGATTGAAAAAGTGCATAAAGCACAAACGGCATGGGATTTGCTGTTCATATAGAGCTGGGGGTTACCAGTTGCCCATTTCTGATCTAGAATTATTACACCTCATCTTTTATTATACAGCTAAGCTTAAAAACATAATTCAAAGAAGTACCATAAATCCAAAGACACAGACCAGTGGTAGGGTATGGAGGCAACTTAATTTTTGCGTTACATAAAGTTCTGCGTCGTTCATGTTATGTTCCTTTTTCTTTCTACTTGGCTGTTAGTATGACATAATATGGTACAATTTACTTACAGTGCTTGTAGCTGGTACACGGTGTCACACACTTCAATGTTCCAAACACAAATTGACGTTTCATTGGACAAACACAGTTGAAACGTGTTGAAAGGGTTAAATGTCAAGCTGGTAAAAATGGTACTAGATTCAGATCTGCTGCACAGAGGAATACCTTCATACCAGTTCCTGTAATTGTGAAACCAATGCAACATCTATCATTCAAGCTGTCGTGCAGAAACAGTATTAAACTAGTCGAGATGCAAGATAAACCTGGAAATGGAGATTCTTGCCCTATAGGATCTATAGGGCGTGCCTACAGACTATTAGTGGTAATTGATAGAGGACAAATCCGTTCTTTGTGTATGTTCCATTACACGGTTAAAATTTGTGTTCCTTGGATTCTTGCGCCATACATTATTGTAAAATGATTTTAAAACAAACCAATAATGATCACATCTTGGGCCAAGCAGGGCCAGCTGGGATTTGCTAAAAAAAAATTCCAATGTATGTTTTGTTAGATGTTAAACTGTAAAACAAAGAAAAACTCTTACCAGATCGTAAGCGTGTGGTCCGGGACAGAAGAATAGCTTGCCAAAAAGGACCCGGAATAACTGAATGCAATTAAAGAATAATCCAATTCAGCTCCCCCTGGGAAAAAATAAAGAATCATCCATTTAAGGAACGTGATTATGAATGAAAATCACACATAACACCCACCCCAATATCTAAATATACTGTAAATATATATATATATATAAATATATACTGTATATATACCAGCCCTTTAGACATCTCTTTGAATTTCCTTTCTGTATATAGCAATGCTTTTCTTTGCAGTCAGTTGAGACATTTTCCAAAACTGCTAATTCTTGTGGATTGATTGCTACTTGTTATGTCCTGTCTACCCATTGTACAGCGCTAAGGAATTTGATGGCGCTATATAAAACAATAAATAATAATATGAAATGTGCTGACGCTTTATAATCAGGCAGCAGTATTTTGTGTGGCACCCTCGGTGTTGTCATTACAGCTCGGTGGGATTGGTGTATGATGTACTTCCATATGTTTCGGAACAGTCTGACCTTAGAATAACTTACTTGTGTATGTAGGTTCTTGTATGCGCTACAGATTCTAAAGCTTCCAGATTATATCAGTGTCCTTCACAAAGGTCGAGATAAATCAATATTGAAAAATAACCAAATTTACTAATGATGGACGATCCTTGTAAACTGGACATTTAAGAAGGTGACAGACCCACTTGTACAGTAATCAGCAATGTATTGAGTTGGCCTAGGCCTGGGGCAACAGGTCTGGAGGTGGAGGCCACCAAATCTGGCCCCTGCTTCACTGTTCCTCGAAGGGCTGGTTATAAGAGAGATCTCTGATCTTTCCAACAAGTCCATTTAGACTGCCAAGGACTGTGCCAAACTTTCATACACAAAACCTTTTAACGTAAATAAGGAAGTACCTTTTAGCTGTGCTCTTTTAACAAATCCCGGATAAGTATACACATAAATATCTGGTTTAAGTTTCTGATCGGAGAAAGCCACCACCTCGCTGGTTATATTTACGGCGAAGGCTCCAATGCTGCCTGTTGTGCATTGAAACAGCGACTGTTTTCTTGTCTCTGCGTCAATAAAAACAATGAAATTTCCACACGGGTAACACACAGTGCTGTCATTCATAAACGTGACATTCCTCTTATTAAGTCCTTGCACCCATCTGAAAAGAGATAGAAAAAGAGATTGGTTATGAGCACAGGATAAATAGATTCTGTAAAACTGTAACAAAAGTGAAGTGAAAACTAATAACGTAAACACTACAGAAAATAGACAATAGCATTAAACGCACATTAACACATACTGATACAGCCGGAGAAGAGGGTCCTGACCTTGCAGGCTTACAATCTATTAGGAATGTCCATCATGACGCAGTGATATTATTTAAAGATGTACTTATACCACAAAAATGTTTCAAGAGGTCAGCGAGGAAAATCTCACTGGGAAGCTTTGATGACTTACCCGGAAGCTGCCTCCCAACCTTCATGTAAAAGCCCTGGTTTTATTGTAGCTCGGAATACCATTTTTTATTATTTTCGTCTATATATGAAAAGATAAATGTTGCTGCGCATTCTACACGTGCAAAAAAAAAATGCAAAATGCCCTAATCTCTCAGAAACCTCCTTGGATCCATGCATTGAACTGATCAAAGATGTGTTCTGGAACTGTACTCAGTGGTCTCACTCCCAAAAAATAATTACCAGATGTGCCCTTCCAGCGTAAGGGCTTTTTTTTTATCTTTATTTTGATCCTTGCTATTGTCAGTGCTGGACTCCATGCCATGGCCACTGCCACTTGTGTCCAGACCCATGGTTACGGTTGGCTATGACTGGCCGGAGGTGATGGACAGGGAATCTAGTTTGGAACTCTTCAGTCCAGTAGTATTTAAAAACGGCAGCTTTACGGTGTTTTTCACCGGACTGTCCGCTACTTGAGCTCTGCATAGAGGAAATACCCCTCTTACCTTTGCTGTTTGAGTGATATTTGTTTCAAAGGCATCTGGAAAACGTATGGGGTATATAACCTGTTTATAACGTATAAACAGCTCCAGAGAAGTAGACGTGCAAGCGTAATCTATGTGTGTGTAGTGCCTTTCACAAGTTCATACTGCTCTATTGCAAAAAGTACCGAAACTGAACAGTAAAAGACGAACTTTTATTTAACTCGTTTTAGACGCTGAAGGGACACTAATTACCTGACTTCCAAAGAGCAGTCCGGGTCATCCATGACTACAATGGGGTACCCCTAGGCTCCGCAGCGATGCTGTCAGGAAACTCCAAGCAGTAGTTTACTGCAGTTGCTAGGACACATAAAACACTCTCATACCATTGACTACGCGAGCAGAATTTTCATTGGTAAATTTTCTGAAAAGGCGTGGTTATTAAGTTAGTAAGTAGTACGCACGCGCAGTTGTGTTTTTCCCGTACGAATGATGGTAGTTACAGCTTCAGCGATATGCAATAACCAAGTTGGTTTGGAAACGCCCGAAAGTTTCAACGCGACGCATGCGCAGTCCTTCTCGATGGTTTGTTGCCCTGGTCTGCGCATGCGTACCCTCCTTCATTATTGGTCGCCATTCTGCAACGGATAATGGGTGCTTCTGTCGTTCTACGGCTTATCAGCGGCGGTAATCGGTTTATGATTTCAGAAAGAAGTACTAGGAGTTGCTTCTAGTACAGAAGTGGTTGGGTACCACAGGTCTATAGGTGAGTACCCCGCGCCAGAAATCTCTGTAATATTTGCAATCCTATTTTAGATTACCAAGGAAGGCCTGCCTCCTGTAGCAAATGACTATTTCCTGGGAATGTGGAAGTTAATACTGTGCATAGCAGTTGGGCTACCAGGACTTTCATTAATTAGACCGGCCGGGCGGGTTATTTCTGTATCTTGTCAAAGTGCGTTTACTTTGTCTAGAAGGGGCGGTGGCATGTGTCACTTTTATTATTGTCCAATCCGGCCGCCATGCCACATTTTCCCTCAAACGTCTTTTAGTCGGGCTATGCGGTAATGTCAAACTCAGAGGTTTGGTCCAGCGGACAGCGCGCGAAGGATGCTGGTCCATTGTGTCAAATCTAGCAGATATGTAAGGGGGGTCTGTACACGGGTGGGCATGCCAGGTCAGAGTCTCTGGTGTACTGTACATGGGTGGGCATGCCAGGTCGGGGTCTCTGGTGAATGCTGGTGGGCATATCAGGTCGGGGTCTCTGGTGGGCATGCCAGGCCGCCTTAAATCCCTGTAATAACCCTAACTAGGCACATCCTTACTTACGGTAACGTCCCACTGCCTGCCTTTGAAATGTTTCCATGCTCGCAGTATTTATGTCCTCTCATACCTTTTCTATGACGCTTTACATAAATTGGGGTTAACTGGTGGTATATTTATGAAACGGCCTTCACGTTGTGTTTTTGTTTCTGTAACTTGGTGATCTTTGGTTTAAAGTGACTGTGTTACCCTGTGGAAGCTGAGAGCCGAGACAAAGCTAGAATAGCATTTAGTTTAATGTCCTGTCTCAGTGGAAGAGAAGATCTCTGGGGCAGAGAAAGTCGATTGGTCTAGCGGAAGCATTATACCCTTAAATCTGAGATTTTAGATCAGTAAAATAACCATTCGAGACATTTTGTATATCAGCCCCTATGGATATACAACTCAAGATCACCCTCAAGATGACAATATTGCATGACCAGCCTTTTTTGTGAGGCAAGGAGATCTCCCTTCTGCTGCAGGAGACATCTGGTTATCTGAATACAGCCTGGACTCTCCCGTGTCAGCAGAAGCTACGATGGCTTGTTCTGTGGTGACAGCTCTGGTGTACTGGTGCTCACCGCGAGTGCTGGTATACCGTTACTGTTTGAATGCCGGTTTGGGTGTTTCCTATCTCCAGATCCTGCGTGGATCTCTGATCAACCCGCAACTGATTTATGACTCCTATTGTGATCAGAAATGTAGGTCTCTGCAGCCCCACCTCCTGATGACTGTGTGATGAGATCAAAACATAAATGGTAATAGCAATGATACTAAAAAGTGAAATAATTATTAACCCCTTAAGGACAATGGGTGGTTCCTAAACCCATTGGAGACAATGCATTTTGAGCCTGTACATGTGCGGGCTTTGTCATTAAGGGGTTAAAACAATCAAACTATGGCCTCCACTAGTGATGTCACCATGCTATAAATTGGGTCCACGTGATGGATCCACAAGGGGATACCTATCCATCTGACAATGGAAGCAGCACAGAATCAAAAATAGGTTAAAACTATGAAAATGTGCCCCTAGAAGTAGAAAACGACAAAAAAATTGCTAACGTCAAAAGAAGTGTTAAAAATAGAAATGATAGGAACTATATGGCCATTCCAGAACAAAACTGTGTATGAAGGGTATTACTGTTATCATGAGATGTTATGAGAAACCCTCGATCATGAAGGCGTTTAAACAAACTGTCAAACAATGTCTAATAAGTTTTCTCTCTTGACTTGGGACTATACGATCCAATGTAGGGCTATATGGTTATAACCCACCTTGTCCTATTTGTTTCTGTCCTTAGGTACCCTGCATGGACCTCTTGGAATCTCTTCCCGCAGTCAGCTTCATTTGCACTATGCTTAAGCTTGGCTTTTCTGCTTCCAGTTAATCGTCATAACCCAGTGGCCTGGTAAGACAACGTGCCTTTGCTTCAGTGACCCGTGCATTCAGTTTGAATAGGCCTGCTTTGCGAGAGCCTGTCATTGCATGTCCTGCTGTGTTTCTGTTTGTTTGAGCAATAAATAGATTATTGTTTTTACTAGGTAACACATTTATTCTGGATTTCCATAGCGAAAAAAAGCATCAAATCTAACCGCTATAATGGCATCGAGACAGCCTGATGTACCTGGTAACAACTCTTTTAATCATGGCTCTCCTTAGTGAAAGGAAACAGATGCGTATTTATACAGCTTGTTATGAAGCAGAGAGTCTGAGTTATCTGTGAATCGAGGAAATATCTCTGTAAAGGTCATCTGCTTCTGTTGATCATACGAATTTAAATGCCAATGAAGCAAAGAGAATTGAGAGCAGGTTAAGCGGATGCTACCCATCTTTATGTTTAATTTTTTATGCACCCTTTGTTGTAAAAAGCAGTTTATAGAGAGTTTAAATGCAGACTGTTGTACATGCCAGAACAAACTTATTTTTATTTATTAACTTAATTCTTCTTAGTGTTATGGTGCATGTTTTATCTGGAAGCAAATGAATAGGTTTGGTGTTTAGAGATATATTTTTGCTTTGTTGTCAAAATTGTCAGCTCTGTTTGTACCTTTGTGAGATTCTTTTTTTCTCTCCTCCAGATCGTAAATGATGTGCCTCATTTATTAAAATATATTATAGGCCAGGCTCTGTTATGAAGGACCAGTGTCTGAAGTACTGAATAGACAATGTGCCTTCTTCAGTAACCTATGATGTTTATTTGTGTGACCTCAAGACCTGAGAATTATGTTGTCCATCAATATAACCACTGTACCAATACAAGAGATACATTACGCAATGTCAATGTATCGCTTGATCAACAATGGGGAAACCTGTTGGCTAATGTGTTCTGAGCAGAGGACCTATTGTTGAGTTGTAGCTGATGGTATTTAATATGCATCCGACTTAGTGGGACATGGAGATGTTTATTGTAAGAGATAGTGTAGTATTTTGTGTGCAGTTGAATCCTATATTAAGTGGCTGGCTCTCTGTCTTCAGCTATTGAGCACAGCACAGGTGGGTTACTGGGAAAGATGTCCCTGCCTATTGGGATGCACCGTCGAGCTTTCAGCTATGACGATGCTTTGGAGGATACCGCTCCTATGACACCACCGCCATCGGACATGTGCGCTAACACACTGTGGAGAAAGCCAATTATACCGGAGCGTAAATATCACAAGCTATCAAAGGTATGCTGTAGACAATTCTTCAGTACGTATTCGTTTTGCACTGCCTAGCACTATTTTTTTTTATTATTCTTGATATCTATACATACACTTAAGTCCTAAACTATGAGAGGGCATCTTGGTTCTCTGAAGCAAATTTAGCTATTGGAAAAGATTGCCCAAGACAGATTGAGAATCTACATGGATATTGGGTAGAGAGGGCCCTGCTTACAACCTTGAGGGAATGGGGTGAGGACAAAATATAATTTGGTCACCTACTGCAGATGTGGAGAGAGAGGTATGATGAAGAAGAGTGCTATATACCGTATTGGCCCGAATATAGGCCGCACTTTTCTCCCCCACTTTAAGTCTTTAAAGTGGGGGTGCGGCCTATATTTGGGGTCTAGCGCCCGACGCCCGGACATGCAGTCCGGGGCGCCGGGCAGGCAGCGGGGTTAGGATACAGATCCCCCGCAGCAGTGCAGGGGACCTGCATCCTACTCCCCGATACGCTCAGACAGCCTCCCCTGCCAGCACTTCCCACGGGGGGAGTGCCAGCACGGGAGGTTGTCTAAGTGCATCGCGTGGACGTCCGCACAATGCATTTTACATCCCCCCCCGACTTACCAGAGCAGACTCCCGGGTGTCTTGCAGAGCCGGCGGAAGACATCTATTGGGTCGCAATACGCGTATACAACTTCCGGTGCCGGCACTTCCGCTGAGTGCTGGCACCGGGAGTTGTATACACGATGTGCATAGATGTCCCCCTCCGGCCCCGCAAGACACCCGGGAGTCTGCTCTGGTAAGTCGGGGGGGGGAGGACAGAGTGGCAGCATATCTCAGGGGGGGGGACAGAGTGGCAGCATATCTCGGGGGGGGCAGAGTGGCAGCATATCTCGGGGGGGGGACAGAGTGGCAGCATATCTCGGGGGGGGGGGAGAGGACAGAGTGGCAGCATATCTCGGGGGGGGGGAGAGGACAGAGTGGCAGCATATGTCGGGGGGGGACAGAGTGGCAGCATATCTGGGGGGGGAGGACAGAGTGGCAGCATGTTTTTTTGGTGCTTTTTTAAAGAAAAAAACTTTTTCTTTAAAAAAGCACTAAACTTTTAGGGTGCGGCCTATATATGGGGGCGTCCTATATCAGAGCCAATACGGTATATTGATTGTTTACTTAAATACTGGTAATACCATTACATGATAGGAAAACAAATACATGTGTATTTCAGTCATAAGAGAAGTCCGTAAAACATGATTGTATTGCGAGTGTTTTTTTTGGCGCAGTCTTATCACTGCAGCAACCACTGAAATCATCCAATGGAACATTGCCACTGGTTTTTGTGGTGAAAAGCCATTTCAAACTTTGCACCAGAGCTGCTGATTACAGCAATCTCTACATTGTCTATTATGGTGCCATAAAGTGGGCCGAGGGTAGAATCAGACGATTTGAAACAACCATTTTTAGTGGCCTTGTAAGAGAAGTCACTCCAATGGTGATGTGTTGGGTCGCTCTTCATGGGGTATGTTTGAAATATATGTAACTCCCCCCCCCTTTCCTAATTCCAATACTGACCTTTCTTTTCTCCTCCTTCCTTCCCGATACCTTATTGTCTTGAGCAGGTTGAGGAAGGGGATAATAACATGCCCCCACCTGCTCTGCCCCATTCCTCTTCCACTGAGAAGGCCCCTGTGGTGAAAGCCAAAGCCACCTCTGTCATCATGAATTCTCTGTTGACAAGTAAGGATGTTGCTTTTACTGGTTCTATAAAGTGGCTAAAAATGCAAAGATTAAAGCGGGACTGGGACTCGATTATACTATATAATGTATCAATCCATAAAATGTAATGTACCGTAACAGTGTGAATGTTAGAACTCCTCTATGGTTTATTTCTTTTCCATGTCATGCCTTCATTTTATTTAGTCTCTTCTCAGAGTTTTATCATCCAAGCCTCCTCTTAAACCAATGAACCTCCATCTTCCTGAAATCACCTAATACCTGGCTAATCCTCTGGCCACATTTTCACACCTTTTAATCTTTTCTTTTTTTTTTTTTTTAATTTTCCATTTATTTTTCTTTGATAAATGAATGTATCGGGGAGTGGCTTGGTCTTTGCTTTATTGGAGCGAGCGCCTTCTAGACCGTATGCTCTGATTATTCACGGTCGGTTTATTTGAAGAGATTTGTCCTCGCCTAGCTGGACTATGACATGTCTCTTTGCTTTGCTGAGGATGCATTGTTTATTGAATAGGCGATTGTGTCTTGCATAATCAGCGTATTGGCTCCTATTGCCACCTGTTGTATATTTACATTTGACAGTCAGGACACAATGGTCTTTTGCGCAGAATTTTTTTTTTTTTGCCTCCCCCATTGCATACTAAAGGCTTGTTTTGAGGGTATGCTTAAGGGACAACAATCAGTTTTCTTATTACTGTATTTCTTTCAGATCAGTATAGATGCCATATTTCCTAAAAACGGTAACCTCTGGGGTCTTTTGTTTTTTTTTTTGTTTTGTTTTTTTTTTTACATTTTCTGAAAACCAAAATCAATCCTATTTGGCTACATTAGTAGGAATAGAACGCTTGGATTCATTATGCCTGGTTCCCCTTGTAGCCTTTTAAGAAGTTCAGGGGGGCCAAATGATTAGTTAACAGCCAAAGCAAAGTGTGTGCTTTTTCAACACTTATGCACTTAAGATCACTTACATAAACACCATAAGAGAGTTATTAGTTAATTATTTTTATGGATTTGCTGCAGTGCTTGTCTACAAGGTGGGATTTATTTATATGTGTGGTATCTTCAACTTCAGATTTGTGATCCACAATAAGACTGTATGGGTGCCATGGACTAGAACTCAATCAAAATAATGTAATTTCTGTAAGAAAATGTGGAAATAAAAATTGCCAAAAAATCTATTAAATTATCAAGTTGTGGGTTCTTTAGCTCTCTCCATACTAAGTAGCACGGGGTATCGTTCACCCAATGATGGTGACCACATAAACCCTATCGAGACACATCCTCCTTAACAATGCGGGTTGGGTGTGCTGGCCCTTATAATACGTCAGGTTCCTCACATTTGACATCGCTTTGTAGACATTATTGGTGCCTATAACACATGATGTGATGGTTCAGGTAATAGCATATAGTTCTCTGTGCGACATACGCTGTCCATGCAACATACAAGTATTACGTGGTTTGGAGGAGTAAAGCTATGACACGTGCTTGAGTGCTGTGAGTGGAAATGTCTCCCTTTCCAGAGCATACGCAGGAGAGTATTCAGCGCTTCGAGCAGCAGGCCGGCCTCAGGGACGCCGGTTATACTCCACACAAGGGCCTCACTGCTGAAGAGACCAAATACCACCGTGTGGCGGAAGCCCTGCATGTAAGACCTTCCTCTCCCCTGTGCTTTACTCTCATGCTGAATATCTGCCGCTCTGTACTGAATCTTGATTTATCTTCACCTGCCATATCATGTGTGTCAGTGTTGCTTTCACCCAAATTGCGTTGCGTATGTATTGGTGTGTTTTTGGCTTCTGATTTAGTTTTTACATTCTTATTCATCAAATCATCTTTTTGGCTGGTAATGCAGTAGATTTGAGCTCAGCCTGGAAAATGGTAAACCCAAAAGGAGGTGGATATGCATATGTGTCGGCAGGAGGGAACCTGCTGCTTTTCTTGTAGGATTGTATGGGAAACGTTGGCTTTCAGTTAAATGCATTCCGGACGTACCGGTTATCGTTTGCTGGTTAATCAGATCATGATTGCTATAAACTTGATTTTATAGTGGTGACTTTGCTGTTTTTGCTGTGCAGTAATCAAAACACATTGTATGTATGCCCTAGAACTCTGGTGCACGTAGATCTGAAGGTCCTCTTCATTATTCCGTTATTGGTAATTATTCTACGTTGAAATGTAACAAAGTAATATGGTCTTTTTGTTATTGGTAGTGCTATGAACTATGAAGGCCGGCGGTTTTTAAAGCTATGCTGTAAATGGCAAGCCCGGATATATGTAATTAAACGTTATTGATGTGCTCTGTGTTTGGTTCTCTGGTGGAAGACGCTGAGCTGCAGGATGGAGGAACACATCTATTATGCCTGCAATGCTTTTTAAAGGTGGCTTGTGTGTGACCCTCTTCTGGAAATTAATTAAAGGAAACCTTACAATTTACAACTATCTTATTCAATCCGGTCTGCAAGAAATCTGAGGTAGAAATACGCACAGATCTTAGGAGCCATGACCCCTTAAGCGTCTAAATTGGCCAAGGAGGCTTTTCCAAGGGCATTACTGTTTCTGTAACACGTATGTTCACAAGTGACCTTGATTTTGTGAGTTTTGAAAGAGGTTCATGCTGAAGGGCACATCTGCTTATCCGACTGTCGTATTCTTGTTTTATTCACATTACACCATTCTCAGCCTCGCTATCTGCAGAGTATAGCTGGTGATCCAGTGGATGCTGGTTTTGTTTGGGGAGGGGGGGGGGTTCTGATGCGTCACTGAATTGTTATGTTTGCTTTCACTTTTGAGAACCCATGCTGTTAAAACCTGAAAACTAGTTTGCAGGTTTTCAGGCTTGTTGATCCTGGTTTATCGGCACTGCCTTTTTGCCATTACTAAAGCATAGCTTGTTGTCATTGTTTTTCTTTTTCTCAGACTGTTGTAAGTGTTGGAGATTTAATATAAATATAGGAATGTAACTTAAGTTTTTTTTCTGTTGCCCTCTTCCAGAAGCTAAAGATGCAGACAGGAGAGACCACTGAAGACAAGCAAAGCTCATCTGCTCAGTCCACCCCTTGCAGCACTCCAAGTTCATCTCCCAAGCCGATGCGCAGGTAACATATGCTGCTTTGTAGAGCACAAATTCGGTGGACATGTACGTCGATCTCATTCTAAGCCAGATGGATATTGGCTTTGTAAGTAAAGCACATCATTACTACTGCCGTAATGATTTCAGCTTTGTCGTGTCAGAGTCACATGAAGGTTTTACTCTGGCTAGTGCACACAGAGGTTGTTCAACGGATTTGACTGGCTCAGAAGGGATTGTCGGTGTAATGTCCACTTTTTACGATTGCCATTCTGCCTAGTGATGTATACGTTTTCCTTTTTCAGATCCTGGTTTAGCCAAGGCTCCACCACTTCCCTCCCAGCTGGTGAGATCAGCAGCTCTGAATCAGGGGGAGCAGAGAAATGGAGTGTTTTTGGCCCTCGCGCTGTTCAGAAATCAACTACAGATCCAGGTAAAGTTATGCCAGCTGTCTGCGTCAACTGGGCAGCGTGCTTAATAACCTTCACGGATGACTGCAACTTGTGTATGGCTTCCAAACTTACACTAGTACTAAAAAAAACTCCAGTGTGATTCAAATGTATTTTTCTCTGCAGGTGGATTCACTATCCAGTCTTATAAAGGTGCCCAAAAACCAACCCCTATGGAGCTGATGCGGGCCCAGGCTACCCGAATAGCAGATGACCCTGCATCGTTCAAACCACCCAAGATAGAAGCATCATCTTTTGTTACAGAAAACAATAAAAATTCCCGTGGCCACAACCTGAAACCACGTGACATGAACATACTCACTCCCACTGGCTTCTGAAAGACATTTCACTTGAAGTAATCGTCTTACGTTTGGGCTGGAAAGAATTATTGCTTTGGCCTGGTTTTTCATAATGTGGACATTCCAGTCGCCCCTAGAACCTTGCATCAGTGTTCCAAGTTTAAACTCTGATCCTTAAATATGGCTGTTCTATAGATACCAAATACCTGGGACTATGCATTGAGGTTGCTACGCACTCCAATAGCTGTCGCTGTACAATCTGTCTGTTGTTCTTCTGGCAAATGAAGTGAATGGGGGAAGCTTATTATATGTGATGCCTTCTACACTATCAGCTCCATGTATAAAAGTGTCTGTTCAGGGCTGTGGACTTTCTGTGAGTAATAATCTAGCACATGTGTTCATGGATGAATAATTGCTGTAGGATAAACAGGGATTTTTTGTAAGTAGTTTTATTTAACTGCACAAGGCTGGCTTTTTATTTAACATGATGGATTATTGCATAGGGATATCCTCCCTGTGGAGAGATAACCAGCTCTTTCATTTCATCTCCCCACAGGGAGGATGGTAGGAGATGTAATAACAAAAGCTGGGGCTCTATCCTTGGGGTAGGTGCCAAGGTTTGCATGCTCTCGAGTGTTAGGATAGCTGTATAAGCTACGCATTTGTATCTGAACACTTGGTGCATTTTATATTCCAGAAAAAAGGGAATTGCCTTACACGGTTTAAATATTAATTTCTATTGCGATACCATTGTCTTAGGGGTAGGATTTCACAAGGACCATCCCTTCTACTTCATTTAACTCACGTTTTGGGGTATCCCAAACCGCAATATTTTTGGCATTCCATGAAAGTAAAGTTCACAGTGATATTGTTGTAGCATTTAATTTATTTGTATACAGTTCATTTTCTCCATCCTTGTGCATGTCATGTTTTTTTGGTTGCAAATAAACATTTAACAAAAGGAGTAGTTTGATTTTTCACGTATATTAAAATGAAGGCAACAAAACATCACATCTTGTTCATCCTTTTCTGTTAGTCTGGTGGTAGATAACACAGACAAGCTGCGTAACGCCTCACCGCTTCAAGCTCTTTGCAGATGTAGCGTATCCAAGGCCGCCGCTTGACCGTGAAGCTTCATCTACCTCATCTAATCTAGCTACCCTAGAAAATATACCATCTGCTAAGGAGCAGAGCATCCATCATATGGGAACTGTCTTTCGGAAACAATAAATGGTTAAAAAGAACAATTATAATACAGAAATTGCAAAGTATTGGTAAAGTGCATAGGGAAAAATTAGTGTACATTACCCTAGTTTTAATATAAGAAAATATTCCTAAGCCTGTGCAAACAGCCCTTTCAATGGTGAGAGCGAAAGGGCATTGTCTGGCTGTGTATACCGGAAAACGATACATTAAATCTGGGCATCGTAGGAAATATATTTGGTGCTTTTTTTTTTTTAATATGTATATTTATATATATATATAAACCGTAAGTAATTAGCTCTGTGTAAGTCAAGCGGCCGCAGTTATGCTTGGTGTCTGAAAGCGCTGGTCAGCAAGACTTTCAACATGTGCAGCCTGGCGTGGATGGCAGATGGAATCGCTGCACCGTGACTAATACGCATCTTTAAGTGATCGAGATGAGTCTCCACATCATCTTCTGTTATATCATCGAGCTGGAAATGCTGCTTGGTCTTCTGCATCTGATCTATGCGGTCTGTCACCGGTGTAAGTAAATTATCTGGTGAGGGGAGGAAACAATTATTTATAAAAGGTATTTTTAGGGATCTAAAGGCTACGGACCATTATTAATATGGATAAAGGACAAGTCCACACGCTGCTGCGGATGGTCACATTTCATTTTTATATTGGGGAAACAAACATACAAGGTTGCAAGGGGCAAAACATTGTGTCTTCTTGGTACTGAGATGGGAACTAATATATTTATAAGCTGGCAAGATTTGTTTTATTTTATCCTACTTCACAGCAGAAAGCACTGATTTCACACGTAACAAATGAACAAAACAGGGAAACATGGCCCGCAAACTTGCAGCGGACCCCAAGCCCTCTCTTTGTTACATCACCATAAGGATACCATTCTCCCCAAAAACTCATTTTTAACTAATAAGTTCCATATGAAAAGGTATAAAGGGTTAACCGCATGCCTTTTCTTCTACTTCTCTCCTGCTCCTGGTACCATTTTTGGCTTCCCTGTTTAAATAAATAAAAAGGAATTCATACCTAATAAAATTCTTTGGTAACTGAGGAATAGCAAGCAGATGTGATGCATCATCTCATCCCATCTGTCCCACTCTGTTCCTGGGCCCTGCAGAATACAACCACAAAGTACAGTCGGTGGAATCAAAAAGGCCTCGCGAAGCCACATCTGAATGTATACCAGTTTCCAAATGCAATGGTCGGCTCTGATCAAATGTGTATATTAAAGTACATTTTTAATAGTTTTTTTTATAAAAATATTTGTATTAAGGTACATAGCTTCATATATTCTTTTTAAAAAAAAAATCATCAGTATGGCACAGTATCATGTAATTTATACATTTCCAACAATAATATTTGGACCATGTCTTATAAGGTGCTGTTTTTCTTAAGGACCTACCCAAACTATTTTAGTAGGGTTCTCTTTTGAAACCGTGCTTATGTGCAATGTGTAATCAGTTTGAATTAAATCTAAAATAAATGCATAAATTGGATTTTATTTTGGTTTTGTTCAGTCCTACCTATTAACAAATGCATGCTGTAATCACATGGGTCCATCTAACCCCTTTTGTGGATTTATTATGACATTCCATGCCATCATGATTTTCAGGGTACATTATAACCCATCATGGAAGCCCAGATATCTTCGGGGTTCCTGGTGCAGGGGCTTCCTTCCAACCTACGCAGCCTGTGTGAACCAACAGGCCACTTGGCCATTGTAATAAATGCATTGCAACTATCTTTCCTCTCCCTACCTTACCGTGAGAAAGTAGTATTGTACAGTTTTGGGGGTTTCTAGTTTTGATCATCTGACGTAACCTTCCTAGCTTTAGTTGAGTAAGAATTAAATACTCATTCACCTGTTGTTCCAGGAAGAGTGTGGAGTGCTCTATGAAGAAAAGGATCTTGGCCAGTGACAGTGGAAGCGTTACATTTTTCTGACAGCTATGAAGGAAAAGTTCCTCAAGAATCTTGGCCTTCAGCATAGGGCTTTCAATGCTGCTGAAAAACATCTCCCTATGGATAAAAGCAAGAGAGTTAATTACAGATCAAAACAGGCCAATCTAGTAGGCCAACATTTGGACTGATGTAGCCCAGTGATATAAACAAAAAAAAAAAGGCCCGATCACCTACAAGCAAATATAATACAACAGAGAGTGTGCACTCTGGTTCCAGTACACACCTGGCTCTCCATGCAGAACCTAATAAAGTTAGGTCGGTTATAGCAAGGGGAAGAGTTACAATATGAATCTAGGAAAAAAAAATTATATTAGCAGCTGGTTTCCATGTTAAAAGCACCTTCGTACTATATGCATGCCTGTGCAGGCTTGAGCCCAAAGCCAGGCTTGGTCCGGCTTTGCCAAGAGAGTACAACCTGAGCAGACTCAAAATCCTCCTGAGGTCAGGCTTGGCCCAATGCCAGGCAACAGCCAGCTTACCATTTAATCAGTTTGGAACCAGCAATTTCAGCCTCTTTCAGATAGGAAGATAATTTACATTGTGAAGCACTTAATGTCTTCTCAAAGAACATATCGCTTTCTCTGGTTTACCTCTGGTGTCGTGTATTCATACTGATCACAGAGGGAAAAACATATCCTGCAATCTTGATTGAACTGCAAGCAGGCGAGTTGTCCACTTCCACTGCGATGTAGAGCATGTGCTGAAAGAGGGAAATGACCCTGTAAAGAGAAAAGCGTGCATATTGGTAACCTCGCCAAGCTAACTGAAATAGTGTAAATAGGCAGCAGTTGTGGCTTGCTTACCTTTGGCTCTCACAATCCAACGCAGAATTGTACTCTGCCTTTGAACAACCGTCAGAATTCATCACAACTTCCATAAGCCAACTAATGACATCTCTGTAATATCATGTAGAAGAAACTATAATTATATGAAGCTTCATATTTGTCACATTAACGATAGGTTTAGCAAGGTGCTTCTAACTGGTTCTACGGAGGCCAAATTTACTGCATTCTACTACACTGGAGAATGTTATATTTCCATAGAACAAGAAACTTTCAGGTGTTGCTCATTATTGTCTCCTTTTTGGAATAATCCAAGCATGGCACTTCAGGCGTAATAATAATAATGCATACCGTCTCCAGGATCTGTATGAATGAACACTTACTTGATGTTATTTAAACTTTTGTCACACGATAACATGGATTTGGCCAAACATTTCTGTAAAGATCGGTGGCGTAAACCAATGTGGAAGTCATCATGTAATGTTTGGACAACATACTGTAGGAAGAGCAGGTAGGCTGGGTGCTCCTGGAATGATAAGAATCACAGAGCTTTAAACAAAATAACAGGACGTGGGTTTCACTTGGCAGACAGACAGGACTAAGATATGATATTTTTTTAACATGCTAATGTGGCGAGCACGTGGTATTAGGCAGAATCAAACACTATATGGAAAAGAATATTGGTACACAAATAGGGACAAATACACATATATAAATAGGTTGTTGGTCCCGCCTTTGCAGCTATCATTTCCGGTCATCGTGTATGTGTTCCACATTGGACACTGCAGCCCGAGCAATACTCAACACCATACCACCAACGAGAGAAGAACTTTTGGGCCCTACAGACACCCAGCACTGACCCACCAATGCGTTGAGGACCCAAATGTTATTGTACGCAGCAAAGAAGGAGCCACAAACTATTTTTATTATTGCTGCTGTGCCATTTTACATTTGGAAACCCATTTTTAGTAGAGGGGCTATCTCATTTAATAAATTTACTACATTATATAGGACCTTTTTGTGTGTGTCGTGCTTGTGTTCCCTTGTAGTACCAATAGTTTTGTCCATATAGTGTATCAAACATCTCAATCCCTCATTTCAAGCATGTTTAGGGCAGGCAGTCATTGTAAATGTTTTTTTAACTGATACATTGTTATACCTTTTTCTCCACTGCCTCTGTGAGCAGGCTCCAGTCCCAGGCTACCATCTTTAGATCAGCAGGATGAAGCCTAGAAGTTTCAACAAACAAAAGGGCAAGAAGAATCCGCCATGAAAAACCAAGATGTTGGGACTGCCCTATTTAGGAAATATCCTACACAAAGCTTACACTTGAACTCTATTGGGGTTTTTTTCTGGACAACTCAAGCTATTCGTATTTATCTAATTAAAACTAAACAGTGCATGAAATATTAATTTAACGTTTTGTTACAGAAGACAGTTCAAGATTTGGCTTTTTATTTGTTGTAGGGCAACAACATGACCACTGCATTCTGGATCTCAAAATGTAAAGTATGCCGTTTCCGTCATGTTCATAGAACCATCTGGACAATACTGTATAATTGAGCATTGTACTGGTGAAATGGGCCCTAGAAGATATAAATGCATGTATTTCTACATCTGTTCTTTTAATGGTTTGGTTTCCTCTAGAACTCACGTTAAGGAAAAATAAGAATGCCAGTCTTCACCTACTCTTGTACTTTCATAAGAAGTTTGTATGCCTCATTCTTGATGCTCAGTTCTTCCTTGCCCAGCAGGACAGATCTAATGACATGGCAGAGGATATCTTTGGGTGGGTAGTAATAACTGGATACAAACTGTGTCAGGAGATGTAAAGTACCCTGTGGAAAGTTCTCTTCTTTTGTACTGTAGACAATATTCATCCTCCTTAAGGGGATAGGCTGTAATAGATAGAACTGTGAGGAGGATTTCACCATGCTGCAAATTCACAGTTACATAAAATGTATTTTAAAAAAATAAATAAAAAACCCAGTAATTAACAACCCGGCATAATCCATAACTACCTGTTTCATATCTCTTTCTAATTACTAGTAGAACATCTTGCCCTTATCCCAGTGGAACACAACTTCCAGTAATCTCCTGGACTACTGCAATGTTGGGAGATAGCACTTCTTAGCCAGTAGCCACAAACTCAAAGCTTACAAGACAGACTGATCCTGTCTGCTGTAACTTTACAATACTCTTAGGGGTTCCTAAAATTAAATTGTGTTGGTTCTGTACATAACCTCACAGTTATATCTTTCAGCTTTCATTTGCCCTATTTAAACAGCCCCCCCCCCCTGTGTAATAATTACTAAAACAAGCACATGGAAATACAGTCTGGACACTGGAGTAACCACATACATTTTTCATTTTTTTTGACTACCTTCCTGCCTTCTTGT
Organism: Spea bombifrons; assembly: GCF_027358695.1. Classification (NCBI taxonomy): domain Eukaryota; kingdom Metazoa; phylum Chordata; class Amphibia; order Anura; family Pelobatidae; genus Spea; species Spea bombifrons. Next base: position 35,414,789 of record NC_071090.1, on the reverse strand, counting down.
TCTTGCCTCAGCTGCTGGAAAAAGAGGTGATGCACAGGGGGTTTCTTAAAATATCGAAGTTTGTACAGCCAAGCTTTGTTGAAAGTTGGAGTTTCTTCACTGGGACGTGGATTATCATAAGAGTTCTCTGGTGGTAATACTTTAGAAGAGCTTGCTACAGGAATGGACCCAGAATCCATTGTGTCAGAGTCTAGCATTCTTACAGCAGATATTGAAATAGCTTGGGACTGAGACTTTTGGAGGACCTGAGGTTTTTCTGCGGAGGAGTCTATATTTACTTCATAATTAAGACAATCATCTCTGCTTTCAGTAGAACTGTCTAGCTCGCCAAGAGCTTCGGATGCACTCTGTAGGGATTCCATATCACTGTTAACAGTGGTGGTGCTGCTGCTTCCTCCTGTACCTTCTTCAGAAGAACAGCTTTCATCCATGATTATTTTTGAATCTCTATCTGCAATGAATGAGCTTTCCTTGGTTAAACCAGGGTTATTAAAATGGGACTCGGGTTTTATCCACTTAGCAATGAAAGGAGGAGGGCTTTCTTGGTGGTCTTTGGGGAACATCTCTAACATGTCCTCGTTTCCAGTCAAATCGATGACACTGCTGGTCTGGCATGGAGAAATTTCCACTGCAAAGTCTTTTTCAGTCAAATCGATGAGGTCCTGCACAGGCAAAGCAAGATGAATTAAATTATAAAGAACATACAAAACAGTTACAGTTAAACCTTGGGGTGTATTCGCTAAAGAGCCAAGAGAGTCTGCAGGACAGTTGTAGTTTCAGGTCACGGATTTTACTTTACATTAGGAAGAGGCCACTCAGCCTTGGCCCTGTATAAAGGCCAATAATATTTAAATCAGTGAAATTACTTGAAAGTCACCTCATTGATTTAACTATATAATCTTAAAGGATCAGTTCATATCATCTATATATTCTTGTTATTATACAATGCACCAAAATTATTAGGCAGATACAATAAAATTATCTGACATTAGTAACTAGTAACCTAATTGGTAAACTCCACTTTACTAGCGGCTATCTTGGCTCAGTTCGGTATGACCACTATACAGATTGTGATGGCAGGTACAGTATATCATTACACAGATGTCTAGAAAGGTCTGCTAGCTTAATAGCAGTAATGCCACATTAGTATTTATACATGTTTTAGTAAATAGAGAGTTGAGGCAAAGCCAGTGTAAAGGGGAGGTCTAGCTACAATAAGGCATTTGTTGTTATACAAAGCTATTAAATCATACACTTACATATGTATAAACCACTTGGCATAAGTTACAAGTCCTACTACACAAGAAACAGCATGTTTTATATATGATATGATATCTGGTCAAATAGTAACCACACTCAAGTTTATGAATTCAGTGTACAAAAACAACTAAAACCATTATAAATATAAACCTCCCCATGACAGTGCTGCATCGGTATCTGAGATAAAGATTCAAGACAGACGTGGTGTTTTAGTAACGTCAGAGTATACCCTCTCACAGAGGCATTTTTTAAAAGATAGGTGGCGCTCTCGTTGGCTGAACGAAGAACAGCGATTTCAAACCAGCATCATCATTAATACTGCAAACAAACAAAAAAGCGGAGGGTTGTAGGTGGCACATCGTCGCATGAGAAACGAATACAGCTTAATCTAGGGGTATAACAACTGGCAAACTGAGCAATGGTTGGAAGGACCATGAATTAAAGCTACAATATACAGTTTATAGATAGATAAGATAATTGAAAAAATAATTTGAAGTACTCATCACTAAAATGATTCATTATATATTTCTGCTGTATCTTTGGAAGTGTTGACTGAAGTGTTTCAATACTTAGTATAATATTTACATAAACAAGCAATGGTCGTGTTATACAGAAAAGAAGGGATTTTCTGATCACTATTAAATCCCTTTCACCTTAACCTGAAACAATGTTTTGGGACTCATGGATGTATCTGCTTCTCACCAACCATGGCAACACTGGTTTTATATGCGATTTAACCTTCAGAGGAAACGATTAACACAACTGGTAAGGTCTATTTGCCTGGCATTCTAGAGGACAACTGAATAAGCACCTTTTAGTCAGATGATGGTGTATCCTGGAAAAAAATTTTCCTTGAACTCCAACTGCAAACAGACTCTCCAGATGAGACAACTGACCTGAAATTGGGAAAATTTGGACAACTTACTGACCTTAACGTCCCCTTCAAGACATGTTATAAGAAGACCACCATGAGACGCAGAGATCTACCTGCAACTAGAAGACGTCTCCATATCTCCTCTGATATGCTATCTACTCTAACTGTAATCATCTTTACTAAAATACTTACCACTGGACATGTGCTTAAATTACAACTCCCACTACACTATATGGACATCCTGCAACCACAACTGTCACGTTGATAAGTTCAGTGTGGGGAAAAAAAGGCAACTGTTGTACTTTTACCTCAAAATATCCGGTATCTGGGAGCCTCTACTGCAGAGATCAGATGAAGGGGGTACGTTATTTTAGGTATGGAACTTTAGCACAGAGTAATTTTTAAAAAATGAAGCGTTCATTGGCTGAACGATGAATGGCAATTTCAAATTATCATCATACGAAAGCGTAAGACAAGAGGGGTTGTAGGTGGCACATAGAGTCACAGGTCAGTCAGTATCTCTTGGAGAAACTGTCAATGTGCAGGCTGAACAACTGTCACATTGGGCATTGGTTGGAAGGGCCCTTAATTAAAGCGGTGATCCACAGTTTATAGAGAGGGCTTGATGTTAATATGAACCAATAATTTCAATGTAACAGTATTGGACACATTTTACGGATTTTATGAGCCAGATTTATTAAAAACAATCTTGATAGCTCTTGCAATGCTTGCATATTTGGCAAATGTTGCACACGGCAATCAAATTACCATTATAAGAAGCAAAACACAAATGTAAAACTTTATTTCATGGTTTCCCGATAATAGATGAGATTTTTCACATTAATCACAATTCCGGTATATCATTATCCAGACGATGTATCCTCAATGTCCCCCCTCTGCATAGTTTATGATTCAAATAAAAATGCTCTTCCAATACTTCTATTAACACATTGATACAGTATTTTCTCCTTGTATAACGTTACCCCCTACTAGATCACAGTCATTCCAATGCCACCTCACATAATATAGCACAGGGGTGCACAACTCAAACAGGCCGCAAACGTTTGGATATCCTACCCTGAGTGCAGACACCTCAATTAAAGTTGCATTAAGCTACTTGTGATAAATAATACCACATAATACTTCCTGAGCATGTAGTATAAGATCCATAAATCCTAAAAGCCGAGTGTGAAGGGAACCAGAGCTGCAAAGGTTAAATCCTGCATGTTGTTTCTGGTTATACCTCAAAGGTCCAAGCGGAGCTCTGCTGCTGTATGCGAGTAGTAATATAGCTCTTCGTATCAACCAGGAACCAGCTGACACGTGGTTAAAGAGGATTAGTAGAGAAAAAAAAACACAGCCATTTATCCAGCGCAGATCAAACGAGACAAACAGTAAATGGTTAAAATGTGGTATTAGGTTTAGGTATTAAACAGCCAATAAACAATGAAGATTACATTGAACAACATGGATAGCGGCAGGTGAGAAAAAAAAAAAAAAGGCACCCAATGAGGTAAGACTCTTTTTCCAACGAAGACCAATCAAAGGGTATCCTACTCTCTCTCTGATACTCATTGGGGAGCGGCAACCAATAAGGAGAATGCCCATCCTGTCCGTGTTACCCTACCGTGACGTTCAGACGCTGATCCCACGGACACCCTTGTGGATGTAGCATGTAGACAATGTCTGGCACCTTGGGGAGCCTGATAAAAATCCTAATACTAAAAATGACATAATACAGTCATTATAGGTGTAAAAAGGAGTTATAAAGAACATTTGGCCTGTTGATTCAACACAAGATTTGCCACGATCACGAAAAGGGCAGGCAGAGACTTTTAAGTACAATTGTAGTCTCTTGAAGGCGATGTCAATATTTTTTTTATATTTTATATAGCGCCATCATATTCCGCAGCACTGTGCGATGGGTAAGCAGCTATATGTTACGTGGATTTTGGCATTTTGTGGTTTGGTTATTAACGTTGGCGGCTAAGCCTTTCCGGTTGGGCAGCATGGTGCCAGCTTCTCCTGACGAAGCCAGGACCTTCAACTGGCGAAACGTGTTGAGGAGTTTTAAACCTTTTACAAGTAATTTGCATCCTATTTTGTATGTGGAAAATAAAATAATAAAGTAAATAATAAAAGAAGGAATGGAACTTTGTAGTGCCACCAAAAAGGCTTAAAGGGATACTCTGGCCATCATATGCACTTTAATGCATACAGAAGTTGAGAGGTCCATTAGAATTTCTGTGGGGGTCTACCTTGCAAATGTATGGGGGATTCTGCACAATGGTTGTGTCTCACCACCAAGCTATTTTCGTGTAGATGATAGACTTACTAGTAAGTACATATTACGTATATTAACCAGTTTTGACCTTTCCATTTAACATTGTCAGGTATAGGCACAACTACTCAGCACCTGTGGTCAGGGACAGCATTCATGTTCTATTAGTGTATAGTACAATCTAAGCATGGGTTTTGATTTTAGCAGTAGTATTGGTTACCCCTTGCGCACACAAATACAAAAAGCTATTAGAATTGCGGGATTTGCAAGGGTTTCCGAACGTTGAACATTTCACTGTCACTTTTTCGAGCCCCATTTGAAAGATGCAGAGATTAAACTGCTTCTCTCCTATTGACTCACACTTTAGCACTGTGCAAAGGTTTTAGGCAGGTTTGGAAAAATGCTGTAAACTAAGAACGTTTTCAGTAGACCTGTTAATAATTGCAAAGTGGAGAACAGAAGTAAAAGCTAAATCAATCAATATTTGGTGGGACCACCCTTTGCGATCAAAACAGCATCAATTCTTCTAGGTACACTCGCATAGAGTTAAAGAACTTGGCAGGTAGGTTGTTCCAAACATCTTGGAGAGTTGACTACAGTTCTTCTATGGATTTAAGCAACCTCAGCTCCGTCACTCTATACACACACACACACACACTAGCGTATATGCCCGTCATTAATATAGTGTGCGCTGTTTTTCTTCTCTCTTCTTCCATTTCTCTGTCTCTTTTTTCCCTTTCTTTCTTCTCTTAACCTTTTTTCTTTTCTCCCCCCTTTCTCTTTCACATAACTCACTCCCTCATACCTACTACACCTCACTCCGACTTCTTGATTTAGCAAGGCAGGTGAACGTGTCACACATGGGAACTGCGACACTGAGCGCGTAGGGGCCAGTCATAGAGCATCATGGGTACTCTTGATTGGTCCTTGCTTTAAGCGTTCCCACAGTGATAAGGCTATTATAATATAACCTACCGATAATATTGATTTTCAGCAAAAGAACATATGTATGCTCTTAGATCACACTATGTGGGAGGAGTGCGACACAGACTTACATCACGTTCACATTCTGTCCGAACGTTCAGCGCAGAATGTTGGCAATTAGAGAATTTTAAATTGCATTACAAAAGTTACTCCGGTTACCATACAACAGAACCTACATGTTAAAGATATGCAGTTATAGTTTCATCCATTCATAGCAGTGATGCATTATTACAAAGATCTTAACTGCTATGTCCATCATTGTCAGCAAGGAAAAAAAAAGATTTTTAAAATCAAATTTTGGTAGTTTTATACTCCAGCGTATTCGCTCACAAATTTCACACTGATCACTTGGGTAGACTGCGGTAAAGTGACCCTGCAGCTGTTGCAGGATTGCCATTCCCATTAGTCTAAACCATACACAAGGTGGCGGCTGCAAGTGAACCAATTTGCAGGTCACAGACTGATTAGCCGTGATACTCTACACCGGTATATAAACCCTGGATCACATATGTAACATCATTACACCATGTACTGACGTCAGCCAGTGCTTCTATCGGTATGTACTACTTATCGCTCAAGCTTACCGACTTTCTCCTAGACGTTGAGGTGCACGGGTCAGGTGATAGATCCGACTGGTTTATTTCCTGCCTCTCACATCTTTCTGGAACTACTAGATGTTCTCGGTAATCTGTAGCGCTGTCCGAATCCGAGTCGTCCGAGATAACAATAAAATTATTCATACTCCGTTTCCCAAGGATTCCCACTGCATGACACCAGGTGTAACGCCAAACTTTCCCAAAGCTACCTGGAGTAGGAGAGCATAACTCATACACACAGAAAACGATCACTCGACTACCGAGCCGACGGCTCCAGGCACTGCTAGCCGATAGCCGATCACTTCTCGTGCTTTCGCAATGGGATTGGGTGGGTCATTTAGGTTTCTATACAGAACCTTCCCATTCTGCATTGGGAACGGGGTCCCCCGGTTAATTTGTTCGGCTATCGCACGTTATAGTCTTCCGTAACGAAGGGTAGCCGCAAGCTTAAGCTTTAACCCTGCCATTGATATATGAACGCTTCCGTATACTTCCGGAACCGGGCCAAAGTGAAACGAATTGAAGTGTTTGCATCACATTCACACACAGACATATTTATTACCCTTAAACCTGGTTCTATAATGAAAGTATATTAGTAAATCAGGTTACTCAAACAGCCTAATTGTAAATGAAAATAAAAAAGGCAATACTTAGTATATTAATGTAACATTACAAATATACAGTTCTAAAATATTTATCAAATGTTTCAATAATACTTATGAATACCTCCCAAGTGTCTCTTTCAGGCCTGGAGTCCTATTCACAATATTTCCTATGTGTGAGTGTATAGCCGTAAAAGTTGCACATTTACATATTATAATACGTAAAGAAAACTGTTTTTTTTTAAGTTTTACACAATTCTATAAATAGCTTTAAATAGTTCACAAAGCCGCATAAAAAATTTGTCCTCTACCCACACCTCTGATCGCACGGCTTACACATGTGGCTCTACTGCTATTTGACATGTTGAGAGGGATCCACACAGTCCACACATGAGGTTGTAACTTACAATAAAACTCGAATAGTTTACACACTATTAAAAATAGCTTCAAAAGCAGCTCTGTGTTCCACCTCTTGACAAGCCACCTATGGGCAGGTTATCAGGGTCACACAGTTCAGCAGTGACCAGTACACTTTTGTAGCAGGCGCAGCCCGCTAATGGTGTGGACTTGGTATGGATATTTGGTCCAAACATGTAGCATAGATCCGGTACTGGCACAGCATCCTGCTATCACCACTACAGTAAGCTGCTGAACAGACCACTTGGCCGACAATGAGGCTCTCAAACAGGTAATCTTCTAACATAAGGTAGGCAATAAACTGAGGGGCTGCCTGTCAGTTACAATTAATCCCTCCTGCTGTATTACAGTTCTAACCGTGTTTGAATGTGGGAGTGAAACTTCAGTTACACACAAACTGACTCTGGTAATGGAGGGAAACCGCTGCTAATCCGTGATTGATAACAACTCCTTTATAATTATACAAAATCTGGTCCCTGCCTGCACACAAAATATAGGACTATCCCTTTAAAATCATCTAGGCCACTTAGCATCAGTAGTGATATCATAAAGAGAAAATATCCTGACATCACAATGACAAGCACCGATAACTGCTGCAACATTTCACCTACCACAGACACATCTGAGGCTGTGACGGTGCTTCCCCTGCATGAATGGTTTGTCTGCAGATGTGGATCTTGAATACAGTATCAGCCTTACAATCTTCCAAGAGGCAGGACAATCCTTCAAGGCATAGACCCAGAGGTTTCGTGAGTCCAGAGGTAGCCTTTATTTTGGGTTTATTTATGGCATTATTAACAATGAGTTGCTGTATAAGGATTTGTCTGGGAGATTAACTCTAATTTTGTAAAAAGATTAGGGTAAAAGGAAATGGAAAGGAGGGGTAGAAATGGGGTATGCAAAGATCCACATCTATGTGGAACAGCACCTTTAAAGTACTTGTCTGCACAGAACAGGGAACTCCCTTTAACTGTAGAACCACAATAAAATCAACCAATTCTGGTACACATAAATATTACAAAATTGCTTTTTATTTGTAACTTTTTTTTAAAGAGGGATATTTTTGTCATTGAGCGTCAGTCTATTACCTGCTTATTTTGTTTCCAGTCTGAAGTCTGGCAATCAGGGTCACACAGTTTGGGACTCATTCTTATTCTACGCTGCTGTTATCATATAGAAGACTCCCAACTAGTGCTCTTGCTGCCAGTATGTTATGAGGGATATTCCTGCTTCCATGCAGGTGACCCAAGTAAGTAAATCTTTAAATAATAACAAGCCAAGGTTTCCACGAGGACTGGAATTAGAGCCATTTGGTCACTACATGGAGGTAGCAGGATGGGCTATTTAAGGGTTAATATTTAAGTTAATGTAGTTAAAGTTCCCAAGTATGATAATATGTTTATAGGTTGTCAACTGAACACAATCCTGTATACATAACAAGTTTTAGCTGCAAACACGCACAGTCACAGTTCATATTGCTATATTGGCCTAAACAACCTGGTTTTTAATCAATTCATACAGTATTTTCTTTCTATATTTAAACATTATGGTCAGAAGTATATAAATGAAAATGTAAGTTCACACCTGACATGAAGTATGTTAATAGTTCATACTGTATGAAGCAATATACGAGCACAGAAAAGCAAAAAAAAAAGTTTTAATCAAAATCAAGTTATTTCTGAACAAAATGACACTGTGATTCGGAATGTCACATGATATTCAAAATTATTAATGGCACTAATACGATATATACATATACTTATATAAATATATAATGTTTCATTCAGTGTGTTATACGTACGCAAGTACAAATACAAACACTACTTGTACCCACCGCACCTCACTTCATGAGTCCTGTTTTATAATGCACATTACGTGACGCTGCTGGACACTTTAGTAACCGGATGCCTGGGCACAGTTCATCCGCGGTGCCTGTTTCAGCGCACCCCTCCGGACAAACAGAGGGGCTCTTAAAGGAGTGATCAGGAAGTCCGAGACCCTCTGTTCGCCCGGAACCAGTACGCGTGTAGCGGGCGCATCTCTCCAATGGCGTAACTTGGTATGGATGTTTGGTCTGAAGACGTGCCTAAAGGATAGATCTGGTGCTGGTAAGGCATCCTGTAATAATCACAATGAAAAAAACACAAGCCCATTAGACACTAGCTTGGTGAACAGACCACTTGGCTAAACACAAGCCCATTAGACACTAGCTTGGTGAACAGACCACTTGGCTATTAATGAGGTTCTTAAACAGGTCATCTACTAACATAAGGTAGGAAATAAGGTGGGGGCTCTCTGTCAGTTACAGCACATCCCTCCTGCGTCATAAAATTCTAACCTTGTGCCAGCAAAACTTCAGCTACACACAGAAACTGACTCGGGTAATGGAGGGAAACTGCTGCTAATCAGTGACTGATAACAATTCCAGTATAATTATACAAAATCTCATCTGTGCCTGCACACAGAGATCAGCAAATGAGTCCGAAAGATGAGAGTAGGAGAAGGGGTGGTCTTCTTGAATATTGCTGATGTATAGCTGTATCAGCTAAACAGTCCCCCCATGTATCACCCAAATAAAATGAGTATAAAATAAGCTACCTGTATAAATACCGGACAGATTACAGGGACATAGTAAAAATGTTAAAATTGCTCTAGTCCTGTAGTGTAAAAAGTAGTGTCCAGGTCCTTAAGGGGTTAAACTGTTTAAGTCGGTTGGTTGAAACAAACACACTTTTTATATTAATATAATAGTAATGTAGACTGTAAATTATAAGTGTATCTTTTAGATATTGAAATAAACAACAAATTAAATAATAACAGAAAATATGGGACTATCCCTTTAACATCATCTAGGACACTTAGCATCAGTAGTCCATAAAGAGAAAATACTGTGATATCCCAATGGGAAGCACTGATAACTGCTGCATAAACTCCATTTACCCCCAGACACATCTGAGGCTGTGACGGTGTTTCACCTGCATGAAGAGTTTGTCTACAGACTTGGGGCTTGAATGCAGATCCAGCCTTACAATCGCCCAAGAGGCAAGGCAATCCTTCAAGGCATAGACCCAGAGGTTTCGTGAGTCCAGAGGTAGCCTTTATTTTGGTTATATTTATAGAATGTCTAACTTTATCCAAAACACCAATGAGTGTTCTGGCAGATTAACTCTTATTTTTAAAGGGAGGAAGGAAAAAAAGAAATGGAAAGGAGGGGTGGAAATGAGATATGAGGGAATGGGAAAATGTTAAATGAGGGGATGGGAAAGGGAATTACATAATGGGGACAATGGGGAAAGGTGGGCCATATGGGGGTGGGATACGTGGGGAAATGTGAAACATATGGGAAAGGACTGGGAAAAGGGATGAAATGGGGAGGAAAGTTGAAACAAGGGGATGAAAAAGGGAAATGAGGTGATGGATAACAAAAATAGCAGAGGAGATGGAATGGAATATTGAGGAAAATGGGAGGGGAAATCGGATATCAGGAATAAATGGGAGATTGGGGGAAATGGGAAATATGTGGGTGGGGAAGTAAATGAAAAGGGAGATAAAAGAGCAGAGCAAGTATTAGCGAAAGGACAACAGGGGATGAAAGAAAGAAATGGGGAGGGAATGGAAGATGGGGAAATTGGGGTAAAAGAAGAAGAGGGGAATTGGAAGAGGGGGTGAAAGAAGAGGCTAATGGGGGAGATAGAAGAAGCAGGGTACTGAAGTAGAGGGAAATGGAAGTAGAAGAATACAATGATATAGGGAAATTGAGAAGGAACAGATGAAGAGAGACATAGGAGTGTAATACAAGAAGAGGGAAAGGATGGATGTAGGAAGAGAGACATTGGGTATAAGAAGAGGGAAATTGGATGGAAAAAGGTAAATAGGGGATAGAAGGGAAAATGTGGTAAAATAAAAGGGAAACGGGACAGGTGGAAGAAATGGGGAATGGATAAAGAGAGTAATAAGAAAGAAAAAGGATGAAAGAAGAGGGAAATGGGTGGTGGGAAAAGAGGACAACTGGGCATGGAAGAAAAGTGAAATAGGGGGAATGGAAGAAGAAGAAGAAGAGGGAAATAGGGGGAATGGGAGAAGGTGGAGAAAAGACAGGATTGATGAAGACAGAAAGGGGGGAATCGAAGGAGAGAGAGAGTGTAAGAAGAGGGAAAGCAAAATGGGTTGCAATTGAACAAATGGAAAATAAGGGGGGTTGAAGGGGGATGGGGGAAGAAGCAAATTGAAGTGGGAGTGGAAGAACAGGAAAATGGGAGGGATAGGAGAAAAAGAAATGCCACAATGGGATAAAAGAGAAATGGGAAAGAATGGAAGAATAGTGCAATGAAGGAAGAAGATGGAGATGAGGTTGGAAGAAAGGGTTAATACAGGAGGAAGAGAAGTAAAGGGAAACAGAAGAGAGAAGAGAGAAATAAGGGTGAAAGAGAAGAAAATTGAAATAGTGGAATGGAACAAGAGGATTGGGAAATTGGAAAAAGAAAGAGATGATGAAGATGGACAAAGCTGGGTATTGAAGTCGAGGGAAATGGGGGTAGAAGAATATATTATTAGAGGGAAATTGAGAAGGAACAGATAAAGAGAGAAATAGGGGTGTAATAGAAGAAGAGGGTAAAGGAGGGATGTAGGAAGAGATAAATTGGGTATAGGAAGAGGGTATAGGAAGAGGGTATAGGAAGAGGGAATTGGGTAGGTTAAAAAAAACAGAGAAATGGAGCCAGAAGAAGAAAGAAATGTTGGAGAATTTAAAAAAAAAAAAAGAAGAATGGGTGGAATTTAACAAATAAAAAAAGGGGAGTTGAAGAGGGGATGGAAGAAGAGCATAATGGGGGCAATCGAAGAATAGGGAAATTGAGGGGGGGAATGGAAAAAGAGGGAAATGGGAAAGAATGGAAGAGTGTAATGAGGAAATGGGATGGAAGAAAATGGAGATGAGGTTAAAAGAAAGGGGTAATGGAGGTTGAATAGAAGTAAATGGAAACAGAAGAACAGAAGAAGAGAGAGAAAAGGGTGGAACAGAAGAAGATTGAAATAGGGGAATGGAAAGAGTCATTTGGAAAAAGAAGGAAACGAGGGAGATGGAAGAAGTTGGGTATTTAAGTAGATGGAAATGGCAGTAGATTAATAGAGGGAAAAAAGAAGGAATTAATGAAGAGAGAAATAGGGGTGTAACAGAAGAAGAGGGGGAAAAAAAGGGATGTAGAAAGAGAGAAATTGGGTATAAAAAGAGGGAAAGAAGTGGAAAAAGAGGCAAATAAGGGGATGGGAGAAAAATGGGAGAATGTGGAAGAAGAGGGAGATGGGTTATAAGAAAAGGGAAATAGGAGGCGGTGGAAGAAATGGGGGATGGATCTAGAAAGAAAGAGGGAAATGGGTAGTGAAAAAAAGAGGACACCTGAGGATGGAACAAGAGGGGGAATGGTGGGAATAGAAAGATAAGAAGAGATATGGGGTAAAATAAGAGTGAATTGGGATGCATGGAAAAATTAAGGGTGGATGGAAGAAGAGAGAAATGGAGCAAATGGAAGAATTTGGAGCAATGGAAGAAAACGGAAAAGCGGGGGAATAGAAGAAGAAAATTTGGGGAATGGAGGAAGACGGGAAAAGGAGGATTAAATAACTGAGAAGAGGGGGCCAGAAGAACAGAGAGGTGGCAGGGAAAGGAAGAAAAGAAAAATAGGGTGGAATAGAAGACAAGGAAAATAAGGGGGGAGGTGAAACTGAAGGATGGAAGAAAAATGAAATGAAAGAGATGGAAGAAGGATGAAATGAAAGAGATGGAAAAATGCCGAAATTCGCTGAAATGAAAGAAGTCGGAAATCGAGGAAATGGAAGTAAGAAATAGGGAATGGAAGAACAAAGAAATACGGGGTATGGAAGAATAGTGAAATATGGGCTGTGAAAGAAGAAACAAATGTAGGAATAGAAGAAGGAGAAACAAGGTGGATGATAGTAGCAGTGGGAAATGATGGGGTGGAAAAAGATGCCTCTCCCACATCACCTTTCCACTAGCGTCTACACGCCCGCTGCACTCCTTTTACTGGAGGCCAGGGATGAGGCGCAACTCGTGATGGAGTGGTAGCACGGCGTGTGGCGTAGGCAGCAGGGGGAACAACAAAAGGTTGGAGTCACCGGAGCGTACGTGAAGTGGGCCTGGGAGCCTGACAAATAGATTAATAGAGATAAATGGAGACAGAACAGATGAAAAGAGAAATAGGGGTGAATAGAAGAAGAGGGAAAACGAGGGATGTAGGAAGAAGAAGAAGAAGAGGGAAATGGGGGAGAGGGAAATGGGAGGGGTGGAACAAATGGGGGGATGATGAAGAAAGGGTGGAATCCAAGAAGAGAGAAATAGGTTGAAAGAAGAGGGAAATGGGTGGTAGAAAAAGAGGGAATTGGGAGGGGTGGAAAAAAGAAGGGTGGATGAAGATGAGAGAAATTGAGGGAATTTAAAAAGATGGAGTAATGGAAGTAAACTGAAATAGGGAAAATAGAAGAAGCTGAACATTTTGGGAAGAGAGAAATAAGGCTGCAAGGGTGTGGGAAGAACAGAGACATGGCGGGGAAAGGAAGAAAAAAGAAATAGGGTGGAACAGAAGATGAGGAAAATAAGGGGGCAGGTGGAAGTAGGGGATGGAAGAAAAATGAAATGAAAGCGATAATAGGAGATGAAAATCGAGATAATGGAAGGGGTGGAAGAAATAGGGGATGGATAAAGAGAGAGAAATGAGTGCGATGGAAGAAGACAGAAATGGAGGAATGGAAGGACAAGGAATTGGGGAATGATGAAAGAAGATGGAAATTCAGTAATGGAAGAAGTTGGAGTAATGGAAGAAAACTGAAATAGGAAGATGGAAGAATAAGTAAATGGGTGAAATAGGAGAATATGATTTGGGGAAGAGAGAAATAGGGCTGCAATAGAAGAAAAGGAAAATGGGAGAATAGAGGAACAGATGAGTAGGGTGAATGAAATAACAGAGAAGTGGGGCTAGAAGAACAGAGAAATGTAAGAAGAGGAAAATGGGAAACGAAAGATGAGAAACTTGTAAGGGTTGGAACCAAAGGGAAATAATGCATAGAAGAGGGAAATAATGCATAGAAGAGAGAAATAAGGATAGAAAAAGGCAAATGTGCGAATGTAAGAGGGAAATGAGGGTAAATGAAAGAAGAGGGAAATATGGTGGAAGTGAAGAAAAGGTAAATGGTAAATGGAAGAAGATGGAAAGGAAGAATGTAAGAAGTGTAACGTTGGCAACGGAGAAGGAACCCAGTATGCAGAAGATGGTGGTGAATGAGGTAAGTGCTGAAGGTTGAGGGTGACGAACTGCGCCACGGGACATTACAGAAGAGTGTAATGAAGGAAATGTGATGAAGGAATATGGGGTGGAAGAAAAGGGTAATAGACGAACAGAAGAAGAAATACGGGAATGGATTAAGAGAGAAATAAGGGTGGAATAGAAAAAGATTGAAAGAGGGGAATGGAACAAGAGGGTTGGGAAAATGGAAAAGAAAGAAATGGGGGAGATGGAAGAAAGGGGATTGTAGTAGTGGAAAATGAAGGGGGTAGAAATAGAGGACAACAAGGGAAGAGAGAAATGGGGGGGATGGAAGATGGGGAAATGGGGGGTAAAAGAAGAGGGAATTGGAAGAAGAGGCTAATGGGGGAATGGAAGAAAATGGAAATTGAAGTGGGAATGAAAGAAGAGGGAAATAAGAATGATAGAAGAAAAATAAATGGGGAACAGAAGCAAAGAGAAATGGGAAAGAAAGGAAGAAGAGTGTAATGAAGGAAATTGGATGGAAGAAGAGGGAGATGAGGTTGGAAGAAAGGGGCAATGGAGGAGGAATAGAAGTACAGGCAAACAGAGGAACGGAAAAAAAAGAGAAATAAGGGTGGAAGAGAGGAAGATTGAAAGGGGAATGGAACAAGACAATTGGGAAATAGGAAAAAGAAAGAAGTGGGGGAGATAGAAGAAGTGGAGTATTGAAGTAGAGGGAAATGGGGATAGAAGAATAGATTAATATAGGGAAATGGAGAAGGCACAGGGGTGGAATACAAGAAGAGAGATAAGAAGGGGTGTAAGAAGAGAGAAATAGGGTAATGAGGGAAATGGGTGGTGGAAAAAGAGGACAACTGCGGATGGAAGAAGAGAGAAATTAGGGGAATGGAAGAAGAAGAGGGAATGGGGGAGAGGGAAATAGAAGGTGTGGATCATAAGGTGGGAATGGTGAAGAAAGTGTGGAATGAAATAGGTTGAAAGAAGAGGAAAAGGGGTGGTAGAAAAAGAGGGAATTAGGAGGGTTGGACAAAATGAGAGTGGATGAAGATGAGAGAAATGGAGGGAATGAAAGAAGTTGGTCTCACGACTGAGGTCCATGCAGACGACTGTAATGACCCAGAGCGCTCAATGATGGAATTCAGGAGTCACAGTGCAGGAGCAGAGACACAGGGCCTGGTGCAGGGTAACCAAATTCCCCCTGAGTGTTGAGCCATCAGGATTGTGCAGCCACATCCCAGGACCCTGAAATAGCAGTGGGAGGTATCCAGTACAGGTAACAGGATTTAGATATATGCTGCAGGCAATGACAGAAAAGGCAGACCAGAGCCAGAGAAGTAGAAGCAGGTTACAGAATTAAGAATACAGGTTACAGGGACAAGCTAAACACAAGATCAGACAGAAATAGGACAGTACACCCATCCCTCAGGACATGACACCCCTCTAATGGGGCTCAGGACATGACACCCTTCTAATGGGGCTCAGGACAGGACACCCCTCTATCAATGCTCAGGACAGGACACCCCTCTACCAGGGCTCAGGACAGGACACCCCTCTACTTGGGCTCAGGACAGGACACCTGAATGGACATACCTTAAGCTGGACAAACAGAAAACTAAACTGAAACTCAGAGCACACGGGTATAGCACATATAATTATACAAACAAAGGAGGCGCAAAGGAGCAAAGCAAGATCAGAAACACAGCAAGAAGGAAATTCTGGAGAAACTGCATACTGCCTGAAGAGCCTGGCTGAGCCTTCACTCCGAGTGGACGTTACAGTTAGAGTAATGGGAGAAAACTGAAATGGGGGAAATAGAAGAAGATAACAATTTGGGGAAGAGAGAAATAGGGCTGCAATTGAAGAATAGGAAAATAGGGGAATGGATGAAGAGGGGAAGGGGAGTATGAAATAACAGAGAAGTGAGAGTTGGAAGAACAGAGAGATTGCGGGGAAAGAATAGGGTGGAATACAAAAAAATAAGGTGGAATAGAAGAGGAAAATACGGGGAATTTGAACTAGGGGAGGGAAGAAGAATGACATGAAAGAGATGGAAGAAGATAAAAATTGAAGAAATGAAAGAAGGCAGAAAGAGAGGAAATGGAAGAATGAAGAAATAGGGGGATGGAAGAACAGACAGATGCGGCATAGACGAAAAGGGAAATAAGGGTGGTGGAAAAAGAAGCAAATGTAGGAACAGAAGAAGGAGGAACTAGGTGGATGATAGAAGCATTTGGAAATGGGGTGGAAGAAGAGAGAAGTCAGGGGAATGGAGGAAGACAGAAAAAAGGTAAGTAGTAAAAAAAAACATAGAAATGGGGACAAGAAGAAGAAGAGAGAAATGTAAGAAAATGTAAGAAAAGCAAAATGGGTTGCAATTGAACAAATGGAAAATAAGGGGGGTTGAAGGGGGATGGGGGAAGAAGCAAATTGAAGTGGGAGTGGAAGAACAGGAAAATGGGAGGGATAGAAGAAAAAGAAATGCCACAATGGGATAAAAGAGAAATGGGAAAGAATGGAAGAATAGTGCAATGAAGGAAGAAGATGGAGATGAGGTTGGAAGAAAGGGTTAATACAGGAGGAAGAGAAGTAAAGGGAAACAGAAGAGAGAAGAGAGAAATAAGGGTGAAAGAGAAGAAAATTGAAATAGTGGAATGGAACAAGAGGATTGGGAAATTGGAAAAAGAAAGAGATGATGAAGATGGACAAAGCTGGGTATTGAAGTCGAGGGAAATGGGGGTAGAAGAATAGATTATTAGAGGGAAATTGAGAAGGAACAGATAAAGAGAGAAATAGGGGTGTAATAGAAGAAGAGGGTAAAGGAGGGATGTAGGAAGAGATAAATTGGGTATAGGAAGAGGGTATAGGAAGAGGGAATTGGGTAGGTTAAAAAAAACAGAGAAATGGAGCCAGAAGAAGAAAGAAATGTTGGAGAATTTAAAAAAAACAAAAAAAACGTAGAATGGGTGGAATTTAACAAATAAAAAAAGGGGAGTTGAAGAGGGGATGGAAGAAGAGCATAATGGGGGCAATCGAAGAAAAGGGAAATTGAGGGGGGGAATGGAAAAAGAGGGAAATGGGAAAGAATGGAAGAGTGTAATGAGGAAATGGGATGGAAGAAAATGGAGATGAGGTTAAAAGAAAGGGGTAATGGAGGTTGAATAGAAGTAAATGGAAACAGAAGAACAGAAGAAGAGAGAGAAAAGGGTGGAACAGAAGAAGATTGAAATAGGGGAATGGAAAGAGTCATTTGGAAAAAGAAGGAAACGAGGGAGATGGAAGAAGTTGGGTATTTAAGTAGATGGAAATGGCAGTAGATTAATAGAGGGAAAAAAGAAGGAATTAATGAAGAGAGAAATAGGGGTGTAACAGAAGAAGAGGGGGAAAAAAAGGGATGTAGAAAGAGAGAAATTGGGTATAAAAAGAGGGAAAGAAGTGGAAAAAGAGGCAAATAAGGGGATGGGAGAAAAATGGGAGAATGTGGAAGAAGAGGGAGATGGGTTATAAGAAAAGGGAAATAGGAGGCGGTGGAAGAAATGGGGGATGGATCTAGAAAGAAAGAGGGAAATGGGTAGTGAAAAAAAGAGGACACCTGAGGATGGAACAAGAGGGGGAATGGTGGGAATAGAAAGATAAGAAGAGATATGGGGTAAAATAAGAGTGAATTGGGATGCATGGAAAAATTAAGGGTGGATGGAAGAAGAGAGAAATGGAGCAAATGGAAGAATTTGGAGCAATGGAAGAAAACGGAAAAGCGGGGGAATAGAAGAAGAAAATTTGGGGAATGGAGGAAGACGGGAAAAGGAGGATTAAATAACTGAGAAGAGGGGGCCAGAAGAACAGAGAGGTGGCAGGGAAAGGAAGAAAAGAAAAATAGGGTGGAATAGAAGACAAGGAAAATAAGGGGGGAGGTGAAACTGAAGGATGGAAGAAAAATGAAATGAAAGAGATGGAAGAAGGATGAAATGAAAGAGATGGAAAAATGCCGAAATTCGCTGAAATGAAAGAAGTCGGAAATCGAGGAAATGGAAGTAAGAAATAGGGAATGGAAGAACAAAGAAATACGGGGTATGGAAGAATAGTGAAATATGGGCTGTGAAAGAAGAAACAAATGTAGGAATAGAAGAAGGAGAAACAAGGTGGATGATAGTAGCAGTGGGAAATGATGGGGTGGAAAAAGATGCCTCTCCCACATCACCTTTCCACTAGCGTCTACACGCCCGCTGCACTCCTTTTACTGGAGGCCAGGGATGAGGCGCAACTCGTGATGGAGCGGTAGCACGGCGTGTGGCGTAGGCAGCAGGGGGAACAACAAAAGGTTGGAGTCACCGGAGCGTACGTGAAGTGGGCCTGGGAGCCTGACAAATAGATTAATAGAGATAAATGGAGACAGAACAGATGAAAAGAGAAATAGGGGTGAATAGAAGAAGAGGGAAAACGAGGGATGTAGGAAGAAGAAGAAGAAGAGGGAAATGGGGGAGAGGGAAATGGGAGGGGTGGAACAAATAGGGGGATGATGAAGAAAGGGTGGAATCCAAGAAGAGAGAAATAGGTTGAAAGAAGAGGGAAATGGGTGGTAGAAAAAGAGGGAATTGGGAGGGGTGGAAAAAACAAGGGTGAATGAAGATGAGAGAAATTGAGGGAATTTAAAAAGATGGAGTAATGGAAGTAAACTGAAATAGGGAAAATAGAAGAAGCTGAACATTTTGGGAAGAGAGAAATAAGGCTGCAAGGGTGTGGGAAGAACAGAGACATGGCGGGGAAAGGAAGAAAAAAGAAATAGGGTGGAACAGAAGATGAGGAAAATAAGGGGGCAGGTGGAAGTAGGGGATGGAAGAAAAATGAAATGAAAGCGATAATAGGAGATGAAAATCGAGATAATGGAAGGGGTGGAAGAAATAGGGGATGGATAAAGAGAGAGAAATGAGTGCGATGGAAGAAGACAGAAATGGAGGAATGGAAGGACAAGGAATTGGGGAATGATGAAAGAAGATGGAAATTCAGTAATGGAAGAAGTTGGAGTAATGGAAGAAAACTGAAATAGGAAGATGGAAGAATAAGTAAATGGGTGAAATAGGAGAATATGATTTGGGGAAGAGAGAAATAGGGCTGCAATAGAAGAAAAGGAAAATGGGAGAATAGAGGAACAGATGAGTAGGGTGAATGAAATAACAGAGAAGTGGGGCTAGAAGAACAGAGAAATGTAAGAAGAGGAAAATGGGAAACGAAAGATGAGAAACTTGTAAGGGTTGGAACCAAAGGGAAATAATGCATAGAAGAGGGAAATAATGCATAGAAGAGAGAAATGAGGATAGAAAAAGGCAAATGTGCGAATGTAAGAGGGAAATGAGGGTAAATGAAAGAAGAGGGAAATATGGTGGAAGTGAAGAAAAGGTAAATGGTAAATGGAAGAAGATGGAAAGGAAGAATGTAAGAAGTGTAACGTTGGCAACGGAGAAGGAACCCAGTATGCAGAAGATGGTGGTGAATGAGGTAAGTGCTGAAGGTTGAGGGTGACGAACTGCGCCACGGGACATTACAGAAGAGTGTAATGAAGGAAATGTGATGAAGGAATATGGGGTGGAAGAAAAGGGTAATAGACGAACAGAAGAAGAAATACGGGAATGGATTAAGAGAGAAATAAGGGTGGAATAGAAAAAGATTGAAAGAGGGGAATGGAACAAGAGGGTTGGGAAAATGGAAAAGAAAGAAATGGGGGAGATGGAAGAAAGGGGATTGTAGTAGTGGAAAATGAAGGGGGTAGAAATAGAGGACAACAAGGGAAGAGAGAAATGGGGGGGATGGAAGATGGGGAAATGGGGGGTAAAAGAAGAGGGAATTGGAAGAAGAGGCTAATGGGGGAATGGAAGAAAATGGAAATTGAAGTGGGAATGAAAGAAGAGGGAAATAAGAATGATAGAAGAAAAATAAATGGGGAACAGAAGCAAAGAGAAATGGGAAAGAAAGGAAGAAGAGTGTAATGAAGGAAATTGGATGGAAGAAGAGGGAGATGAGGTTGGAAGAAAGGGGCAATGGAGGAGGAATAGAAGTACAGGCAAACAGAGGAACGGAAAAAAAAGAGAAATAAGGGTGGAAGAGAGGAAGATTGAAAGGGGAATGGAACAAGACAATTGGGAAATAGGAAAAAGAAAGAAGTGGGGGAGATAGAAGAAGTGGAGTATTGAAGTAGAGGGAAATGGGGATAGAAGAATAGATTAATATAGGGAAATGGAGAAGGCACAGGGGTGGAATACAAGAAGAGAGATAAGAAGGGGTGTAAGAAGAGAGAAATAGGGTAATGAGGGAAATGGGTGGTGGAAAAAGAGGACAACTGCGGATGGAAGAAGAGAGAAATTAGGGGAATGGAAGAAGAAGAGGGAATGGGGGAGAGGGAAATAGAAGGTGTGGATCATAAGGTGGGAATGGTGAAGAAAGTGTGGAATGAAATAGGTTGAAAGAAGAGGAAAAGGGGTGGTAGAAAAAGAGGGAATTAGGAGGGTTTGACAAAATGAGAGTGGATGAAGATGAGAGAAATGGAGGGAATGAAAGAAGTTGGTCTCACGACTGAGGTCCATGCAGACGACTGTAATGACCCAGAGCGCTCAATGATGGAATTCAGGAGTCACAGTGCAGGAGCAGAGACACAGGGCCTGGTGCAGGGTAACCAAATTCCCCCTGAGTGTTGAGCCATCAGGATTGTGCAGCCACATCCCAGGACCCTGAAATAGCAGTGGGAGGTATCCAGTACAGGTAACAGGATTTAGATATATGCTGCAGGCAATGACAGAAAAGGCAGACCAGAGCCAGAGAAGTAGAAGCAGGTTACAGAATTAAGAATACAGGTTACAGGGACAAGCTAAACACAAGATCAGACAGAAATAGGACAGTACACCCATCCCTCAGGACATGACACCCCTCTAATGGGGCTCAGGACATGACACCCTTCTAATGGGGCTCAGGACAGGACACCCCTCTATCAATGCTCAGGACAGGACACCCCTCTACCAGGGCTCAGGACAGGACACCCCTCTACTTGGGCTCAGGACAGGACACCTGAATGGACATACCTTAAGCTGGACAAACAGAAAACTAAACTGAAACTCAGAGCACACGGGTATAGCACATATAATTATACAAACAAAGGAGGCGCAAAGGAGCAAAGCAAGATCAGAAACACAGCAAGAAGGAAATTCTGGAGAAACTGCATACTGCCTGAAGAGCCTGGCTGAGCCTTCACTCCGAGTGGACGTTACAGTTAGAGTAATGGGAGAAAACTGAAATGGGGGAAATAGAAGAAGATAACAATTTGGGGAAGAGAGAAATAGGGCTGCAATTGAAGAATAGGAAAATAGGGGAATGGATGAAGAGGGGAAGGGGAGTATGAAATAACAGAGAAGTGAGAGTTGGAAGAACAGAGAGATTGCGGGGAAAGAATAGGGTGGAATACAAAAAAATAAGGTGGAATAGAAGAGGAAAATACGGGGAATTTGAACTAGGGGAGGGAAGAAGAATGACATGAAAGAGATGGAAGAAGATAAAAATTGAAGAAATGAAAGAAGGCAGAAAGAGAGGAAATGGAAGAATGAAGAAATAGGGGGATGGAAGAACAGACAGATGCGGCATAGACGAAAAGGGAAATAAGGGTGGTGGAAAAAGAAGCAAATGTAGGAACAGAAGAAGGAGGAACTAGGTGGATGATAGAAGCATTTGGAAATGGGGTGGAAGAAGAGAGAAGTCAGGGGAATGGAGGAAGACAGAAAAAAGGTAAGTAGTAAAAAAAAACATAGAAATGGGGACAAGAAGAAGAAGAGAGAAATGTAAGAAAATGTAAGAAAAGCAAAATGGGTTGCAATTGAACAAATGGAAAATAAGGGGGGTTGAAGGGGGATGGGGGAAGAAGCAAATTGAAGTGGGAGTGGAAGAACAGGAAAATGGGAGGGATAGAAGAAAAAGAAATGCCACAATGGGATAAAAGAGAAATGGGAAAGAATGGAAGAATAGTGCAATGAAGGAAGAAGATGGAGATGAGGTTGGAAGAAAGGGTTAATACAGGAGGAAGAGAAGTAAAGGGAAACAGAAGAGAGAAGAGAGAAATAAGGGTGAAAGAGAAGAAAATTGAAATAGTGGAATGGAACAAGAGGATTGGGAAATTGGAAAAAGAAAGAGATGATGAAGATGGACAAAGCTGGGTATTGAAGTCGAGGGAAATGGGGGTAGAAGAATAGATTATTAGAGGGAAATTGAGAAGGAACAGATAAAGAGAGAAATAGGGGTGTAATAGAAGAAGAGGGTAAAGGAGGGATGTAGGAAGAGATAAATTGGGTATAGGAAGAGGGTATAGGAAGAGGGAATTGGGTAGGTTAAAAAAAACAGAGAAATGGAGCCAGAAGAAGAAAGAAATGTTGGAGAATTTAAAAAAAACAAAAAAAACGTAGAATGGGTGGAATTTAACAAATAAAAAAAGGGGAGTTGAAGAGGGGATGGAAGAAGAGCATAATGGGGGCAATCGAAGAAAAGGGAAATTGAGGGGGGGAATGGAAAAAGAGGGAAATGGGAAAGAATGGAAGAGTGTAATGAGGAAATGGGATGGAAGAAAATGGAGATGAGGTTAAAAGAAAGGGGTAATGGAGGTTGAATAGAAGTAAATGGAAACAGAAGAACAGAAGAAGAGAGAGAAAAGGGTGGAACAGAAGAAGATTGAAATAGGGGAATGGAAAGAGTCATTTGGAAAAAGAAGGAAACGAGGGAGATGGAAGAAGTTGGGTATTTAAGTAGATGGAAATGGCAGTAGATTAATAGAGGGAAAAAAGAAGGAATTAATGAAGAGAGAAATAGGGGTGTAACAGAAGAAGAGGGGGAAAAAAAGGGATGTAGAAAGAGAGAAATTGGGTATAAAAAGAGGGAAAGAAGTGGAAAAAGAGGCAAATAAGGGGATGGGAGAAAAATGGGAGAATGTGGAAGAAGAGGGAGATGGGTTATAAGAAAAGGGAAATAGGAGGCGGTGGAAGAAATGGGGGATGGATCTAGAAAGAAAGAGGGAAATGGGTAGTGAAAAAAAGAGGACACCTGAGGATGGAACAAGAGGGGGAATGGTGGGAATAGAAAGATAAGAAGAGATATGGGGTAAAATAAGAGTGAATTGGGATGCATGGAAAAATTAAGGGTGGATGGAAGAAGAGAGAAATGGAGCAAATGGAAGAATTTGGAGCAATGGAAGAAAACGGAAAAGCGGGGGAATAGAAGAAGAAAATTTGGGGAATGGAGGAAGACGGGAAAAGGAGGATTAAATAACTGAGAAGAGGGGGCCAGAAGAACAGAGAGGTGGCAGGGAAAGGAAGAAAAGAAAAATAGGGTGGAATAGAAGACAAGGAAAATAAGGGGGGAGGTGAAACTGAAGGATGGAAGAAAAATGAAATGAAAGAGATGGAAGAAGGATGAAATGAAAGAGATGGAAAAATGCCGAAATTCGCTGAAATGAAAGAAGTCGGAAATCGAGGAAATGGAAGTAAGAAATAGGGAATGGAAGAACAAAGAAATACGGGGTATGGAAGAATAGTGAAATATGGGCTGTGAAAGAAGAAACAAATGTAGGAATAGAAGAAGGAGAAACAAGGTGGATGATAGTAGCAGTGGGAAATGATGGGGTGGAAAAAGATGCCTCTCCCACATCACCTTTCCACTAGCGTCTACACGCCCGCTGCACTCCTTTTACTGGAGGCCAGGGATGAGGCGCAACTCGTGATGGAGCGGTAGCACGGCGTGTGGCGTAGGCAGCAGGGGGAACAACAAAAGGTTGGAGTCACCGGAGCGTACGTGAAGTGGGCCTGGGAGCCTGACAAATAGATTAATAGAGATAAATGGAGACAGAACAGATGAAAAGAGAAATAGGGGTGAATAGAAGAAGAGGGAAAACGAGGGATGTAGGAAGAAGAAGAAGAAGAGGGAAATGGGGGAGAGGGAAATGGGAGGGGTGGAACAAATGGGGGGATGATGAAGAAAGGGTGGAATCCAAGAAGAGAGAAATAGGTTGAAAGAAGAGGGAAATGGGTGGTAGAAAAAGAGGGAATTGGGAGGGGTGGAAAAAACAAGGGTGAATGAAGATGAGAGAAATTGAGGGAATTTAAAAAGATGGAGTAATGGAAGTAAACTGAAATAGGGAAAATAGAAGAAGCTGAACATTTTGGGAAGAGAGAAATAAGGCTGCAAGGGTGTGGGAAGAACAGAGACATGGCGGGGAAAGGAAGAAAAAAGAAATAGGGTGGAACAGAAGATGAGGAAAATAAGGGGGCAGGTGGAAGTAGGGGATGGAAGAAAAATGAAATGAAAGCGATAATAGGAGATGAAAATCGAGATAATGGAAGGGGTGGAAGAAATAGGGGATGGATAAAGAGAGAGAAATGAGTGCGATGGAAGAAGACAGAAATGGAGGAATGGAAGGACAAGGAATTGGGGAATGATGAAAGAAGATGGAAATTCAGTAATGGAAGAAGTTGGAGTAATGGAAGAAAACTGAAATAGGAAGATGGAAGAATAAGTAAATGGGTGAAATAGGAGAATATGATTTGGGGAAGAGAGAAATAGGGCTGCAATAGAAGAAAAGGAAAATGGGAGAATAGAGGAACAGATGAGTAGGGTGAATGAAATAACAGAGAAGTGGGGCTAGAAGAACAGAGAAATGTAAGAAGAGGAAAATGGGAAACGAAAGATGAGAAACTTGTAAGGGTTGGAACCAAAGGGAAATAATGCATAGAAGAGGGAAATAATGCATAGAAGAGAGAAATAAGGATAGAAAAAGGCAAATGTGCGAATGTAAGAGGGAAATGAGGGTAAATGAAAGAAGAGGGAAATATGGTGGAAGTGAAGAAAAGGTAAATGGTAAATGGAAGAAGATGGAAAGGAAGAATGTAAGAAGTGTAACGTTGGCAACGGAGAAGGAACCCAGTATGCAGAAGATGGTGGTGAATGAGGTAAGTGCTGAAGGTTGAGGGTGACGAACTGCGCCACGGGACATTACAGAAGAGTGTAATGAAGGAAATGTGATGAAGGAATATGGGGTGGAAGAAAAGGGTAATAGACGAACAGAAGAAGAAATACGGGAATGGATTAAGAGAGAAATAAGGGTGGAATAGAAAAAGATTGAAAGAGGGGAATGGAACAAGAGGGTTGGGAAAATGGAAAAGAAAGAAATGGGGGAGATGGAAGAAAGGGGATTGTAGTAGTGGAAAATGAAGGGGGTAGAAATAGAGGACAACAAGGGAAGAGAGAAATGGGGGGGATGGAAGATGGGGAAATGGGGGGTAAAAGAAGAGGGAATTGGAAGAAGAGGCTAATGGGGGAATGGAAGAAAATGGAAATTGAAGTGGGAATGAAAGAAGAGGGAAATAAGAATGATAGAAGAAAAATAAATGGGGAACAGAAGCAAAGAGAAATGGGAAAGAAAGGAAGAAGAGTGTAATGAAGGAAATTGGATGGAAGAAGAGGGAGATGAGGTTGGAAGAAAGGGGCAATGGAGGAGGAATAGAAGTACAGGCAAACAGAGGAACGGAAAAAAAAGAGAAATAAGGGTGGAAGAGAGGAAGATTGAAAGGGGAATGGAACAAGACAATTGGGAAATAGGAAAAAGAAAGAAGTGGGGGAGATAGAAGAAGTGGAGTATTGAAGTAGAGGGAAATGGGGATAGAAGAATAGATTAATATAGGGAAATGGAGAAGGCACAGGGGTGGAATACAAGAAGAGAGATAAGAAGGGGTGTAAGAAGAGAGAAATAGGGTAATGAGGGAAATGGGTGGTGGAAAAAGAGGACAACTGCGGATGGAAGAAGAGAGAAATTAGGGGAATGGAAGAAGAAGAGGGAATGGGGGAGAGGGAAATAGAAGGTGTGGATCATAAGGTGGGAATGGTGAAGAAAGTGTGGAATGAAATAGGTTGAAAGAAGAGGAAAAGGGGTGGTAGAAAAAGAGGGAATTAGGAGGGTTGGACAAAATGAGAGTGGATGAAGATGAGAGAAATGGAGGGAATGAAAGAAGTTGGTCTCACGACTGAGGTCCATGCAGACGACTGTAATGACCCAGAGCGCTCAATGATGGAATTCAGGAGTCACAGTGCAGGAGCAGAGACACAGGGCCTGGTGCAGGGTAACCAAATTCCCCCTGAGTGTTGAGCCATCAGGATTGTGCAGCCACATCCCAGGACCCTGAAATAGCAGTGGGAGGTATCCAGTACAGGTAACAGGATTTAGATATATGCTGCAGGCAATGACAGAAAAGGCAGACCAGAGCCAGAGAAGTAGAAGCAGGTTACAGAATTAAGAATACAGGTTACAGGGACAAGCTAAACACAAGATCAGACAGAAATAGGACAGTACACCCATCCCTCAGGACATGACACCCCTCTAATGGGGCTCAGGACATGACACCCTTCTAATGGGGCTCAGGACAGGACACCCCTCTATCAATGCTCAGGACAGGACACCCCTCTACCAGGGCTCAGGACAGGACACCCCTCTACTTGGGCTCAGGACAGGACACCTGAATGGACATACCTTAAGCTGGACAAACAGAAAACTAAACTGAAACTCAGAGCACACGGGTATAGCACATATAATTATACAAACAAAGGAGGCGCAAAGGAGCAAAGCAAGATCAGAAACACAGCAAGAAGGAAATTCTGGAGAAACTGCATACTGCCTGAAGAGCCTGGCTGAGCCTTCACTCCGAGTGGACGTTACAGTTAGAGTAATGGGAGAAAACTGAAATGGGGGAAATAGAAGAAGATAACAATTTGGGGAAGAGAGAAATAGGGCTGCAATTGAAGAATAGGAAAATAGGGGAATGGATGAAGAGGGGAAGGGGAGTATGAAATAACAGAGAAGTGAGAGTTGGAAGAACAGAGAGATTGCGGGGAAAGAATAGGGTGGAATACAAAAAAATAAGGTGGAATAGAAGAGGAAAATACGGGGAATTTGAACTAGGGGAGGGAAGAAGAATGACATGAAAGAGATGGAAGAAGATAAAAATTGAAGAAATGAAAGAAGGCAGAAAGAGAGGAAATGGAAGAATGAAGAAATAGGGGGATGGAAGAACAGACAGATGCGGCATAGACGAAAAGGGAAATAAGGGTGGTGGAAAAAGAAGCAAATGTAGGAACAGAAGAAGGAGGAACTAGGTGGATGATAGAAGCATTTGGAAATGGGGTGGAAGAAGAGAGAAGTCAGGGGAATGGAGGAAGACAGAAAAAAGGTAAGTAGTAAAAAAAAACATAGAAATGGGGACAAGAAGAAGAAGAGAGAAATGTAAGAAAATGTAAGAAAAGCAAAATGGGTTGCAATTGAACAAATGGAAAATAAGGGGGGTTGAAGGGGGATGGGGGAAGAAGCAAATTGAAGTGGGAGTGGAAGAACAGGAAAATGGGAGGGATAGAAGAAAAAGAAATGCCACAATGGGATAAAAGAGAAATGGGAAAGAATGGAAGAATAGTGCAATGAAGGAAGAAGATGGAGATGAGGTTGGAAGAAAGGGTTAATACAGGAGGAAGAGAAGTAAAGGGAAACAGAAGAGAGAAGAGAGAAATAAGGGTGAAAGAGAAGAAAATTGAAATAGTGGAATGGAACAAGAGGATTGGGAAATTGGAAAAAGAAAGAGATGATGAAGATGGACAAAGCTGGGTATTGAAGTCGAGGGAAATGGGGGTAGAAGAATAGATTATTAGAGGGAAATTGAGAAGGAACAGATAAAGAGAGAAATAGGGGTGTAATAGAAGAAGAGGGTAAAGGAGGGATGTAGGAAGAGATAAATTGGGTATAGGAAGAGGGTATAGGAAGAGGGAATTGGGTAGGTTAAAAAAAACAGAGAAATGGAGCCAGAAGAAGAAAGAAATGTTGGAGAATTTAAAAAAAACAAAAAAAACGTAGAATGGGTGGAATTTAACAAATAAAAAAAGGGGAGTTGAAGAGGGGATGGAAGAAGAGCATAATGGGGGCAATCGAAGAAAAGGGAAATTGAGGGGGGGAATGGAAAAAGAGGGAAATGGGAAAGAATGGAAGAGTGTAATGAGGAAATGGGATGGAAGAAAATGGAGATGAGGTTAAAAGAAAGGGGTAATGGAGGTTGAATAGAAGTAAATGGAAACAGAAGAACAGAAGAAGAGAGAGAAAAGGGTGGAACAGAAGAAGATTGAAATAGGGGAATGGAAAGAGTCATTTGGAAAAAGAAGGAAACGAGGGAGATGGAAGAAGTTGGGTATTTAAGTAGATGGAAATGGCAGTAGATTAATAGAGGGAAAAAAGAAGGAATTAATGAAGAGAGAAATAGGGGTGTAACAGAAGAAGAGGGGGAAAAAAAGGGATGTAGAAAGAGAGAAATTGGGTATAAAAAGAGGGAAAGAAGTGGAAAAAGAGGCAAATAAGGGGATGGGAGAAAAATGGGAGAATGTGGAAGAAGAGGGAGATGGGTTATAAGAAAAGGGAAATAGGAGGCGGTGGAAGAAATGGGGGATGGATCTAGAAAGAAAGAGGGAAATGGGTAGTGAAAAAAAGAGGACACCTGAGGATGGAACAAGAGGGGGAATGGTGGGAATAGAAAGATAAGAAGAGATATGGGGTAAAATAAGAGTGAATTGGGATGCATGGAAAAATTAAGGGTGGATGGAAGAAGAGAGAAATGGAGCAAATGGAAGAATTTGGAGCAATGGAAGAAAACGGAAAAGCGGGGGAATAGAAGAAGAAAATTTGGGGAATGGAGGAAGACGGGAAAAGGAGGATTAAATAACTGAGAAGAGGGGGCCAGAAGAACAGAGAGGTGGCAGGGAAAGGAAGAAAAGAAAAATAGGGTGGAATAGAAGACAAGGAAAATAAGGGGGGAGGTGAAACTGAAGGATGGAAGAAAAATGAAATGAAAGAGATGGAAGAAGGATGAAATGAAAGAGATGGAAAAATGCCGAAATTCGCTGAAATGAAAGAAGTCGGAAATCGAGGAAATGGAAGTAAGAAATAGGGAATGGAAGAACAAAGAAATACGGGGTATGGAAGAATAGTGAAATATGGGCTGTGAAAGAAGAAACAAATGTAGGAATAGAAGAAGGAGAAACAAGGTGGATGATAGTAGCAGTGGGAAATGATGGGGTGGAAAAAGATGCCTCTCCCACATCACCTTTCCACTAGCGTCTACACGCCCGCTGCACTCCTTTTACTGGAGGCCAGGGATGAGGCGCAACTCGTGATGGAGCGGTAGCACGGCGTGTGGCGTAGGCAGCAGGGGGAACAACAAAAGGTTGGAGTCACCGGAGCGTACGTGAAGTGGGCCTGGGAGCCTGACAAATAGATTAATAGAGATAAATGGAGACAGAACAGATGAAAAGAGAAATAGGGGTGAATAGAAGAAGAGGGAAAACGAGGGATGTAGGAAGAAGAAGAAGAAGAGGGAAATGGGGGAGAGGGAAATGGGAGGGGTGGAACAAATGGGGGGATGATGAAGAAAGGGTGGAATCCAAGAAGAGAGAAATAGGTTGAAAGAAGAGGGAAATGGGTGGTAGAAAAAGAGGGAATTGGGAGGGGTGGAAAAAACAAGGGTGAATGAAGATGAGAGAAATTGAGGGAATTTAAAAAGATGGAGTAATGGAAGTAAACTGAAATAGGGAAAATAGAAGAAGCTGAACATTTTGGGAAGAGAGAAATAAGGCTGCAAGGGTGTGGGAAGAACAGAGACATGGCGGGGAAAGGAAGAAAAAAGAAATAGGGTGGAACAGAAGATGAGGAAAATAAGGGGGCAGGTGGAAGTAGGGGATGGAAGAAAAATGAAATGAAAGCGATAATAGGAGATGAAAATCGAGATAATGGAAGGGGTGGAAGAAATAGGGGATGGATAAAGAGAGAGAAATGAGTGCGATGGAAGAAGACAGAAATGGAGGAATGGAAGGACAAGGAATTGGGGAATGATGAAAGAAGATGGAAATTCAGTAATGGAAGAAGTTGGAGTAATGGAAGAAAACTGAAATAGGAAGATGGAAGAATAAGTAAATGGGTGAAATAGGAGAATATGATTTGGGGAAGAGAGAAATAGGGCTGCAATAGAAGAAAAGGAAAATGGGAGAATAGAGGAACAGATGAGTAGGGTGAATGAAATAACAGAGAAGTGGGGCTAGAAGAACAGAGAAATGTAAGAAGAGGAAAATGGGAAACGAAAGATGAGAAACTTGTAAGGGTTGGAACCAAAGGGAAATAATGCATAGAAGAGGGAAATAATGCATAGAAGAGAGAAATGAGGATAGAAAAAGGCAAATGTGCGAATGTAAGAGGGAAATGAGGGTAAATGAAAGAAGAGGGAAATATGGTGGAAGTGAAGAAAAGGTAAATGGTAAATGGAAGAAGATGGAAAGGAAGAATGTAAGAAGTGTAACGTTGGCAACGGAGAAGGAACCCAGTATGCAGAAGATGGTGGTGAATGAGGTAAGTGCTGAAGGTTGAGGGTGACGAACTGCGCCACGGGACATTACAGAAGAGTGTAATGAAGGAAATGTGATGAAGGAATATGGGGTGGAAGAAAAGGGTAATAGACGAACAGAAGAAGAAATACGGGAATGGATTAAGAGAGAAATAAGGGTGGAATAGAAAAAGATTGAAAGAGGGGAATGGAACAAGAGGGTTGGGAAAATGGAAAAGAAAGAAATGGGGGAGATGGAAGAAAGGGGATTGTAGTAGTGGAAAATGAAGGGGGTAGAAATAGAGGACAACAAGGGAAGAGAGAAATGGGGGGGATGGAAGATGGGGAAATGGGGGGTAAAAGAAGAGGGAATTGGAAGAAGAGGCTAATGGGGGAATGGAAGAAAATGGAAATTGAAGTGGGAATGAAAGAAGAGGGAAATAAGAATGATAGAAGAAAAATAAATGGGGAACAGAAGCAAAGAGAAATGGGAAAGAAAGGAAGAAGAGTGTAATGAAGGAAATTGGATGGAAGAAGAGGGAGATGAGGTTGGAAGAAAGGGGCAATGGAGGAGGAATAGAAGTACAGGCAAACAGAGGAACGGAAAAAAAAGAGAAATAAGGGTGGAAGAGAGGAAGATTGAAAGGGGAATGGAACAAGACAATTGGGAAATAGGAAAAAGAAAGAAGTGGGGGAGATAGAAGAAGTGGAGTATTGAAGTAGAGGGAAATGGGGATAGAAGAATAGATTAATATAGGGAAATGGAGAAGGCACAGGGGTGGAATACAAGAAGAGAGATAAGAAGGGGTGTAAGAAGAGAGAAATAGGGTAATGAGGGAAATGGGTGGTGGAAAAAGAGGACAACTGCGGATGGAAGAAGAGAGAAATTAGGGGAATGGAAGAAGAAGAGGGAATGGGGGAGAGGGAAATAGAAGGTGTGGATCATAAGGTGGGAATGGTGAAGAAAGTGTGGAATGAAATAGGTTGAAAGAAGAGGAAAAGGGGTGGTAGAAAAAGAGGGAATTAGGAGGGTTTGACAAAATGAGAGTGGATGAAGATGAGAGAAATGGAGGGAATGAAAGAAGTTGGTCTCACGACTGAGGTCCATGCAGACGACTGTAATGACCCAGAGCGCTCAATGATGGAATTCAGGAGTCACAGTGCAGGAGCAGAGACACAGGGCCTGGTGCAGGGTAACCAAATTCCCCCTGAGTGTTGAGCCATCAGGATTGTGCAGCCACATCCCAGGACCCTGAAATAGCAGTGGGAGGTATCCAGTACAGGTAACAGGATTTAGATATATGCTGCAGGCAATGACAGAAAAGGCAGACCAGAGCCAGAGAAGTAGAAGCAGGTTACAGAATTAAGAATACAGGTTACAGGGACAAGCTAAACACAAGATCAGACAGAAATAGGACAGTACACCCATCCCTCAGGACATGACACCCCTCTAATGGGGCTCAGGACATGACACCCTTCTAATGGGGCTCAGGACAGGACACCCCTCTATCAATGCTCAGGACAGGACACCCCTCTACCAGGGCTCAGGACAGGACACCCCTCTACTTGGGCTCAGGACAGGACACCTGAATGGACATACCTTAAGCTGGACAAACAGAAAACTAAACTGAAACTCAGAGCACACGGGTATAGCACATATAATTATACAAACAAAGGAGGCGCAAAGGAGCAAAGCAAGATCAGAAACACAGCAAGAAGGAAATTCTGGAGAAACTGCATACTGCCTGAAGAGCCTGGCTGAGCCTTCACTCCGAGTGGACGTTACAGTTAGAGTAATGGGAGAAAACTGAAATGGGGGAAATAGAAGAAGATAACAATTTGGGGAAGAGAGAAATAGGGCTGCAATTGAAGAATAGGAAAATAGGGGAATGGATGAAGAGGGGAAGGGGAGTATGAAATAACAGAGAAGTGAGAGTTGGAAGAACAGAGAGATTGCGGGGAAAGAATAGGGTGGAATACAAAAAAATAAGGTGGAATAGAAGAGGAAAATACGGGGAATTTGAACTAGGGGAGGGAAGAAGAATGACATGAAAGAGATGGAAGAAGATAAAAATTGAAGAAATGAAAGAAGGCAGAAAGAGAGGAAATGGAAGAATGAAGAAATAGGGGGATGGAAGAACAGACAGATGCGGCATAGACGAAAAGGGAAATAAGGGTGGTGGAAAAAGAAGCAAATGTAGGAACAGAAGAAGGAGGAACTAGGTGGATGATAGAAGCATTTGGAAATGGGGTGGAAGAAGAGAGAAGTCAGGGGAATGGAGGAAGACAGAAAAAAGGTAAGTAGTAAAAAAAAACATAGAAATGGGGACAAGAAGAAGAAGAGAGAAATGTAAGAAAATGTAAGAAAAGCAAAATGGGTTGCAATTGAACAAATGGAAAATAAGGGGGGTTGAAGGGGGATGGGGGAAGAAGCAAATTGAAGTGGGAGTGGAAGAACAGGAAAATGGGAGGGATAGAAGAAAAAGAAATGCCACAATGGGATAAAAGAGAAATGGGAAAGAATGGAAGAATAGTGCAATGAAGGAAGAAGATGGAGATGAGGTTGGAAGAAAGGGTTAATACAGGAGGAAGAGAAGTAAAGGGAAACAGAAGAGAGAAGAGAGAAATAAGGGTGAAAGAGAAGAAAATTGAAATAGTGGAATGGAACAAGAGGATTGGGAAATTGGAAAAAGAAAGAGATGATGAAGATGGACAAAGCTGGGTATTGAAGTCGAGGGAAATGGGGGTAGAAGAATAGATTATTAGAGGGAAATTGAGAAGGAACAGATAAAGAGAGAAATAGGGGTGTAATAGAAGAAGAGGGTAAAGGAGGGATGTAGGAAGAGATAAATTGGGTATAGGAAGAGGGTATAGGAAGAGGGAATTGGGTAGGTTAAAAAAAACAGAGAAATGGAGCCAGAAGAAGAAAGAAATGTTGGAGAATTTAAAAAAAACAAAAAAAACGTAGAATGGGTGGAATTTAACAAATAAAAAAAGGGGAGTTGAAGAGGGGATGGAAGAAGAGCATAATGGGGGCAATCGAAGAAAAGGGAAATTGAGGGGGGGAATGGAAAAAGAGGGAAATGGGAAAGAATGGAAGAGTGTAATGAGGAAATGGGATGGAAGAAAATGGAGATGAGGTTAAAAGAAAGGGGTAATGGAGGTTGAATAGAAGTAAATGGAAACAGAAGAACAGAAGAAGAGAGAGAAAAGGGTGGAACAGAAGAAGATTGAAATAGGGGAATGGAAAGAGTCATTTGGAAAAAGAAGGAAACGAGGGAGATGGAAGAAGTTGGGTATTTAAGTAGATGGAAATGGCAGTAGATTAATAGAGGGAAAAAAGAAGGAATTAATGAAGAGAGAAATAGGGGTGTAACAGAAGAAGAGGGGGAAAAAAAGGGATGTAGAAAGAGAGAAATTGGGTATAAAAAGAGGGAAAGAAGTGGAAAAAGAGGCAAATAAGGGGATGGGAGAAAAATGGGAGAATGTGGAAGAAGAGGGAGATGGGTTATAAGAAAAGGGAAATAGGAGGCGGTGGAAGAAATGGGGGATGGATCTAGAAAGAAAGAGGGAAATGGGTAGTGAAAAAAAGAGGACACCTGAGGATGGAACAAGAGGGGGAATGGTGGGAATAGAAAGATAAGAAGAGATATGGGGTAAAATAAGAGTGAATTGGGATGCATGGAAAAATTAAGGGTGGATGGAAGAAGAGAGAAATGGAGCAAATGGAAGAATTTGGAGCAATGGAAGAAAACGGAAAAGCGGGGGAATAGAAGAAGAAAATTTGGGGAATGGAGGAAGACGGGAAAAGGAGGATTAAATAACTGAGAAGAGGGGGCCAGAAGAACAGAGAGGTGGCAGGGAAAGGAAGAAAAGAAAAATAGGGTGGAATAGAAGACAAGGAAAATAAGGGGGGAGGTGAAACTGAAGGATGGAAGAAAAATGAAATGAAAGAGATGGAAGAAGGATGAAATGAAAGAGATGGAAAAATGCCGAAATTCGCTGAAATGAAAGAAGTCGGAAATCGAGGAAATGGAAGTAAGAAATAGGGAATGGAAGAACAAAGAAATACGGGGTATGGAAGAATAGTGAAATATGGGCTGTGAAAGAAGAAACAAATGTAGGAATAGAAGAAGGAGAAACAAGGTGGATGATAGTAGCAGTGGGAAATGATGGGGTGGAAAAAGATGCCTCTCCCACATCACCTTTCCACTAGCGTCTACACGCCCGCTGCACTCCTTTTACTGGAGGCCAGGGATGAGGCGCAACTCGTGATGGAGCGGTAGCACGGCGTGTGGCGTAGGCAGCAGGGGGAACAACAAAAGGTTGGAGTCACCGGAGCGTACGTGAAGTGGGCCTGGGAGCCTGACAAATAGATTAATAGAGATAAATGGAGACAGAACAGATGAAAAGAGAAATAGGGGTGAATAGAAGAAGAGGGAAAACGAGGGATGTAGGAAGAAGAAGAAGAAGAGGGAAATGGGGGAGAGGGAAATGGGAGGGGTGGAACAAATGGGGGGATGATGAAGAAAGGGTGGAATCCAAGAAGAGAGAAATAGGTTGAAAGAAGAGGGAAATGGGTGGTAGAAAAAGAGGGAATTGGGAGGGGTGGAAAAAACAAGGGTGAATGAAGATGAGAGAAATTGAGGGAATTTAAAAAGATGGAGTAATGGAAGTAAACTGAAATAGGGAAAATAGAAGAAGCTGAACATTTTGGGAAGAGAGAAATAAGGCTGCAAGGGTGTGGGAAGAACAGAGACATGGCGGGGAAAGGAAGAAAAAAGAAATAGGGTGGAACAGAAGATGAGGAAAATAAGGGGGCAGGTGGAAGTAGGGGATGGAAGAAAAATGAAATGAAAGCGATAATAGGAGATGAAAATCGAGATAATGGAAGGGGTGGAAGAAATAGGGGATGGATAAAGAGAGAGAAATGAGTGCGATGGAAGAAGACAGAAATGGAGGAATGGAAGGACAAGGAATTGGGGAATGATGAAAGAAGATGGAAATTCAGTAATGGAAGAAGTTGGAGTAATGGAAGAAAACTGAAATAGGAAGATGGAAGAATAAGTAAATGGGTGAAATAGGAGAATATGATTTGGGGAAGAGAGAAATAGGGCTGCAATAGAAGAAAAGGAAAATGGGAGAATAGAGGAACAGATGAGTAGGGTGAATGAAATAACAGAGAAGTGGGGCTAGAAGAACAGAGAAATGTAAGAAGAGGAAAATGGGAAACGAAAGATGAGAAACTTGTAAGGGTTGGAACCAAAGGGAAATAATGCATAGAAGAGGGAAATAATGCATAGAAGAGAGAAATGAGGATAGAAAAAGGCAAATGTGCGAATGTAAGAGGGAAATGAGGGTAAATGAAAGAAGAGGGAAATATGGTGGAAGTGAAGAAAAGGTAAATGGTAAATGGAAGAAGATGGAAAGGAAGAATGTAAGAAGTGTAACGTTGGCAACGGAGAAGGAACCCAGTATGCAGAAGATGGTGGTGAATGAGGTAAGTGCTGAAGGTTGAGGGTGACGAACTGCGCCACGGGACATTACAGAAGAGTGTAATGAAGGAAATGTGATGAAGGAATATGGGGTGGAAGAAAAGGGTAATAGACGAACAGAAGAAGAAATACGGGAATGGATTAAGAGAGAAATAAGGGTGGAATAGAAAAAGATTGAAAGAGGGGAATGGAACAAGAGGGTTGGGAAAATGGAAAAGAAAGAAATGGGGGAGATGGAAGAAAGGGGATTGTAGTAGTGGAAAATGAAGGGGGTAGAAATAGAGGACAACAAGGGAAGAGAGAAATGGGGGGGATGGAAGATGGGGAAATGGGGGGTAAAAGAAGAGGGAATTGGAAGAAGAGGCTAATGGGGGAATGGAAGAAAATGGAAATTGAAGTGGGAATGAAAGAAGAGGGAAATAAGAATGATAGAAGAAAAATAAATGGGGAACAGAAGCAAAGAGAAATGGGAAAGAAAGGAAGAAGAGTGTAATGAAGGAAATTGGATGGAAGAAGAGGGAGATGAGGTTGGAAGAAAGGGGCAATGGAGGAGGAATAGAAGTACAGGCAAACAGAGGAACGGAAAAAAAAGAGAAATAAGGGTGGAAGAGAGGAAGATTGAAAGGGGAATGGAACAAGACAATTGGGAAATAGGAAAAAGAAAGAAGTGGGGGAGATAGAAGAAGTGGAGTATTGAAGTAGAGGGAAATGGGGATAGAAGAATAGATTAATATAGGGAAATGGAGAAGGCACAGGGGTGGAATACAAGAAGAGAGATAAGAAGGGGTGTAAGAAGAGAGAAATAGGGTAATGAGGGAAATGGGTGGTGGAAAAAGAGGACAACTGCGGATGGAAGAAGAGAGAAATTAGGGGAATGGAAGAAGAAGAGGGAATGGGGGAGAGGGAAATAGAAGGTGTGGATCATAAGGTGGGAATGGTGAAGAAAGTGTGGAATGAAATAGGTTGAAAGAAGAGGAAAAGGGGTGGTAGAAAAAGAGGGAATTAGGAGGGTTTGACAAAATGAGAGTGGATGAAGATGAGAGAAATGGAGGGAATGAAAGAAGTTGGTCTCACGACTGAGGTCCATGCAGACATCTGTAATGACCCAGAGCGCTCAATGATGGAATTCAGGAGTCACAGTGCAGGAGCAGAGACACAGGGCCTGGTGCAGGGTAACCAAATTCCCCCTGAGTGTTGAGCCATCAGGATTGTGCAGCCACATCCCAGGACCCTGAAATAGCAGTGGGAGGTATCCAGTACAGGTAACAGGATTTAGATATATGCTGCAGGCAATGACAGAAAAGGCAGACCAGAGCCAGAGAAGTAGAAGCAGGTTACAGAATTAAGAATACAGGTTACAGGGACAAGCTAAACACAAGATCAGACAGAAATAGGACAGTACACCCATCCCTCAGGACATGACACCCCTCTAATGGGGCTCAGGACATGACACCCTTCTAATGGGGCTCAGGACAGGACACCCCTCTATCAATGCTCAGGACAGGACACCCCTCTACCAGGGCTCAGGACAGGACACCCCTCTACTTGGGCTCAGGACAGGACACCTGAATGGACATACCTTAAGCTGGACAAACAGAAAACTAAACTGAAACTCAGAGCACACGGGTATAGCACATATAATTATACAAACAAAGGAGGCGCAAAGGAGCAAAGCAAGATCAGAAACACAGCAAGAAGGAAATTCTGGAGAAACTGCATACTGCCTGAAGAGCCTGGCTGAGCCTTCACTCCGAGTGGACGTTACAGTTAGAGTAATGGGAGAAAACTGAAATGGGGGAAATAGAAGAAGATAACAATTTGGGGAAGAGAGAAATAGGGCTGCAATTGAAGAATAGGAAAATAGGGGAATGGATGAAGAGGGGAAGGGGAGTATGAAATAACAGAGAAGTGAGAGTTGGAAGAACAGAGAGATTGCGGGGAAAGAATAGGGTGGAATACAAAAAAATAAGGTGGAATAGAAGAGGAAAATACGGGGAATTTGAACTAGGGGAGGGAAGAAGAATGACATGAAAGAGATGGAAGAAGATAAAAATTGAAGAAATGAAAGAAGGCAGAAAGAGAGGAAATGGAAGAATGAAGAAATAGGGGGATGGAAGAACAGACAGATGCGGCATAGACGAAAAGGGAAATAAGGGTGGTGGAAAAAGAAGCAAATGTAGGAACAGAAGAAGGAGGAACTAGGTGGATGATAGAAGCATTTGGAAATGGGGTGGAAGAAGAGAGAAGTCAGGGGAATGGAGGAAGACAGAAAAAAGGTAAGTAGTAAAAAAAAACATAGAAATGGGGACAAGAAGAAGAAGAGAGAAATGTAAGAAAATGTAAGAAAAGCAAAATGGGTTGCAATTGAACAAATGGAAAATAAGGGGGGTTGAAGGGGGATGGGGGAAGAAGCAAATTGAAGTGGGAGTGGAAGAACAGGAAAATGGGAGGGATAGAAGAAAAAGAAATGCCACAATGGGATAAAAGAGAAATGGGAAAGAATGGAAGAATAGTGCAATGAAGGAAGAAGATGGAGATGAGGTTGGAAGAAAGGGTTAATACAGGAGGAAGAGAAGTAAAGGGAAACAGAAGAGAGAAGAGAGAAATAAGGGTGAAAGAGAAGAAAATTGAAATAGTGGAATGGAACAAGAGGATTGGGAAATTGGAAAAAGAAAGAGATGATGAAGATGGACAAAGCTGGGTATTGAAGTCGAGGGAAATGGGGGTAGAAGAATAGATTATTAGAGGGAAATTGAGAAGGAACAGATAAAGAGAGAAATAGGGGTGTAATAGAAGAAGAGGGTAAAGGAGGGATGTAGGAAGAGATAAATTGGGTATAGGAAGAGGGTATAGGAAGAGGGAATTGGGTAGGTTAAAAAAAACAGAGAAATGGAGCCAGAAGAAGAAAGAAATGTTGGAGAATTTAAAAAAAACAAAAAAAACGTAGAATGGGTGGAATTTAACAAATAAAAAAAGGGGAGTTGAAGAGGGGATGGAAGAAGAGCATAATGGGGGCAATCGAAGAAAAGGGAAATTGAGGGGGGGAATGGAAAAAGAGGGAAATGGGAAAGAATGGAAGAGTGTAATGAGGAAATGGGATGGAAGAAAATGGAGATGAGGTTAAAAGAAAGGGGTAATGGAGGTTGAATAGAAGTAAATGGAAACAGAAGAACAGAAGAAGAGAGAGAAAAGGGTGGAACAGAAGAAGATTGAAATAGGGGAATGGAAAGAGTCATTTGGAAAAAGAAGGAAACGAGGGAGATGGAAGAAGTTGGGTATTTAAGTAGATGGAAATGGCAGTAGATTAATAGAGGGAAAAAAGAAGGAATTAATGAAGAGAGAAATAGGGGTGTAACAGAAGAAGAGGGGGAAAAAAAGGGATGTAGAAAGAGAGAAATTGGGTATAAAAAGAGGGAAAGAAGTGGAAAAAGAGGCAAATAAGGGGATGGGAGAAAAATGGGAGAATGTGGAAGAAGAGGGAGATGGGTTATAAGAAAAGGGAAATAGGAGGCGGTGGAAGAAATGGGGGATGGATCTAGAAAGAAAGAGGGAAATGGGTAGTGAAAAAAAGAGGACACCTGAGGATGGAACAAGAGGGGGAATGGTGGGAATAGAAAGATAAGAAGAGATATGGGGTAAAATAAGAGTGAATTGGGATGCATGGAAAAATTAAGGGTGGATGGAAGAAGAGAGAAATGGAGCAAATGGAAGAATTTGGAGCAATGGAAGAAAACGGAAAAGCGGGGGAATAGAAGAAGAAAATTTGGGGAATGGAGGAAGACGGGAAAAGGAGGATTAAATAACTGAGAAGAGGGGGCCAGAAGAACAGAGAGGTGGCAGGGAAAGGAAGAAAAGAAAAATAGGGTGGAATAGAAGACAAGGAAAATAAGGGGGGAGGTGAAACTGAAGGATGGAAGAAAAATGAAATGAAAGAGATGGAAGAAGGATGAAATGAAAGAGATGGAAAAATGCCGAAATTCGCTGAAATGAAAGAAGTCGGAAATCGAGGAAATGGAAGTAAGAAATAGGGAATGGAAGAACAAAGAAATACGGGGTATGGAAGAATAGTGAAATATGGGCTGTGAAAGAAGAAACAAATGTAGGAATAGAAGAAGGAGAAACAAGGTGGATGATAGTAGCAGTGGGAAATGATGGGGTGGAAAAAGATGCCTCTCCCACATCACCTTTCCACTAGCGTCTACACGCCCGCTGCACTCCTTTTACTGGAGGCCAGGGATGAGGCGCAACTCGTGATGGAGCGGTAGCACGGCGTGTGGCGTAGGCAGCAGGGGGAACAACAAAAGGTTGGAGTCACCGGAGCGTACGTGAAGTGGGCCTGGGAGCCTGACAAATAGATTAATAGAGATAAATGGAGACAGAACAGATGAAAAGAGAAATAGGGGTGAATAGAAGAAGAGGGAAAACGAGGGATGTAGGAAGAAGAAGAAGAAGAGGGAAATGGGGGAGAGGGAAATGGGAGGGGTGGAACAAATGGGGGGATGATGAAGAAAGGGTGGAATCCAAGAAGAGAGAAATAGGTTGAAAGAAGAGGGAAATGGGTGGTAGAAAAAGAGGGAATTGGGAGGGGTGGAAAAAACAAGGGTGAATGAAGATGAGAGAAATTGAGGGAATTTAAAAAGATGGAGTAATGGAAGTAAACTGAAATAGGGAAAATAGAAGAAGCTGAACATTTTGGGAAGAGAGAAATAAGGCTGCAAGGGTGTGGGAAGAACAGAGACATGGCGGGGAAAGGAAGAAAAAAGAAATAGGGTGGAACAGAAGATGAGGAAAATAAGGGGGCAGGTGGAAGTAGGGGATGGAAGAAAAATGAAATGAAAGCGATAATAGGAGATGAAAATCGAGATAATGGAAGGGGTGGAAGAAATAGGGGATGGATAAAGAGAGAGAAATGAGTGCGATGGAAGAAGACAGAAATGGAGGAATGGAAGGACAAGGAATTGGGGAATGATGAAAGAAGATGGAAATTCAGTAATGGAAGAAGTTGGAGTAATGGAAGAAAACTGAAATAGGAAGATGGAAGAATAAGTAAATGGGTGAAATAGGAGAATATGATTTGGGGAAGAGAGAAATAGGGCTGCAATAGAAGAAAAGGAAAATGGGAGAATAGAGGAACAGATGAGTAGGGTGAATGAAATAACAGAGAAGTGGGGCTAGAAGAACAGAGAAATGTAAGAAGAGGAAAATGGGAAACGAAAGATGAGAAACTTGTAAGGGTTGGAACCAAAGGGAAATAATGCATAGAAGAGGGAAATAATGCATAGAAGAGAGAAATGAGGATAGAAAAAGGCAAATGTGCGAATGTAAGAGGGAAATGAGGGTAAATGAAAGAAGAGGGAAATATGGTGGAAGTGAAGAAAAGGTAAATGGTAAATGGAAGAAGATGGAAAGGAAGAATGTAAGAAGTGTAACGTTGGCAACGGAGAAGGAACCCAGTATGCAGAAGATGGTGGTGAATGAGGTAAGTGCTGAAGGTTGAGGGTGACGAACTGCGCCACGGGACATTACAGAAGAGTGTAATGAAGGAAATGTGATGAAGGAATATGGGGTGGAAGAAAAGGGTAATAGACGAACAGAAGAAGAAATACGGGAATGGATTAAGAGAGAAATAAGGGTGGAATAGAAAAAGATTGAAAGAGGGGAATGGAACAAGAGGGTTGGGAAAATGGAAAAGAAAGAAATGGGGGAGATGGAAGAAAGGGGATTGTAGTAGTGGAAAATGAAGGGGGTAGAAATAGAGGACAACAAGGGAAGAGAGAAATGGGGGGGATGGAAGATGGGGAAATGGGGGGTAAAAGAAGAGGGAATTGGAAGAAGAGGCTAATGGGGGAATGGAAGAAAATGGAAATTGAAGTGGGAATGAAAGAAGAGGGAAATAAGAATGATAGAAGAAAAATAAATGGGGAACAGAAGCAAAGAGAAATGGGAAAGAAAGGAAGAAGAGTGTAATGAAGGAAATTGGATGGAAGAAGAGGGAGATGAGGTTGGAAGAAAGGGGCAATGGAGGAGGAATAGAAGTACAGGCAAACAGAGGAACGGAAAAAAAAGAGAAATAAGGGTGGAAGAGAGGAAGATTGAAAGGGGAATGGAACAAGACAATTGGGAAATAGGAAAAAGAAAGAAGTGGGGGAGATAGAAGAA
The DNA here is from genome assembly GCF_027358695.1 of Spea bombifrons. Classification (NCBI taxonomy): domain Eukaryota; kingdom Metazoa; phylum Chordata; class Amphibia; order Anura; family Pelobatidae; genus Spea; species Spea bombifrons. The sequence goes on along the minus strand of NC_071090.1, from coordinate 35,372,429 downwards.
GTGGAGTATTGAAGTAGAGGGAAATGGGGATAGAAGAATAGATTAATATAGGGAAATGGAGAAGGCACAGGGGTGGAATACAAGAAGAGAGATAAGAAGGGGTGTAAGAAGAGAGAAATAGGGTAATGAGGGAAATGGGTGGTGGAAAAAGAGGACAACTGCGGATGGAAGAAGAGAGAAATTAGGGGAATGGAAGAAGAAGAGGGAATGGGGGAGAGGGAAATAGAAGGTGTGGATCATAAGGTGGGAATGGTGAAGAAAGTGTGGAATGAAATAGGTTGAAAGAAGAGGAAAAGGGGTGGTAGAAAAAGAGGGAATTAGGAGGGTTTGACAAAATGAGAGTGGATGAAGATGAGAGAAATGGAGGGAATGAAAGAAGTTGGTCTCACGACTGAGGTCCATGCAGACGACTGTAATGACCCAGAGCGCTCAATGATGGAATTCAGGAGTCACAGTGCAGGAGCAGAGACACAGGGCCTGGTGCAGGGTAACCAAATTCCCCCTGAGTGTTGAGCCATCAGGATTGTGCAGCCACATCCCAGGACCCTGAAATAGCAGTGGGAGGTATCCAGTACAGGTAACAGGATTTAGATATATGCTGCAGGCAATGACAGAAAAGGCAGACCAGAGCCAGAGAAGTAGAAGCAGGTTACAGAATTAAGAATACAGGTTACAGGGACAAGCTAAACACAAGATCAGACAGAAATAGGACAGTACACCCATCCCTCAGGACATGACACCCCTCTAATGGGGCTCAGGACATGACACCCTTCTAATGGGGCTCAGGACAGGACACCCCTCTATCAATGCTCAGGACAGGACACCCCTCTACCAGGGCTCAGGACAGGACACCCCTCTACTTGGGCTCAGGACAGGACACCTGAATGGACATACCTTAAGCTGGACAAACAGAAAACTAAACTGAAACTCAGAGCACACGGGTATAGCACATATAATTATACAAACAAAGGAGGCGCAAAGGAGCAAAGCAAGATCAGAAACACAGCAAGAAGGAAATTCTGGAGAAACTGCATACTGCCTGAAGAGCCTGGCTGAGCCTTCACTCCGAGTGGACGTTACAGTTAGAGTAATGGGAGAAAACTGAAATGGGGGAAATAGAAGAAGATAACAATTTGGGGAAGAGAGAAATAGGGCTGCAATTGAAGAATAGGAAAATAGGGGAATGGATGAAGAGGGGAAGGGGAGTATGAAATAACAGAGAAGTGAGAGTTGGAAGAACAGAGAGATTGCGGGGAAAGAATAGGGTGGAATACAAAAAAATAAGGTGGAATAGAAGAGGAAAATACGGGGAATTTGAACTAGGGGAGGGAAGAAGAATGACATGAAAGAGATGGAAGAAGATAAAAATTGAAGAAATGAAAGAAGGCAGAAAGAGAGGAAATGGAAGAATGAAGAAATAGGGGGATGGAAGAACAGACAGATGCGGCATAGACGAAAAGGGAAATAAGGGTGGTGGAAAAAGAAGCAAATGTAGGAACAGAAGAAGGAGGAACTAGGTGGATGATAGAAGCATTTGGAAATGGGGTGGAAGAAGAGAGAAGTCAGGGGAATGGAGGAAGACAGAAAAAAGGTAAGTAGTAAAAAAAAAACATAGAAATGGGGACAAGAAGAAGAAGAGAGAAATGTAAGAAAATGTAAGAAAAGCAAAATGGGTTGCAATTGAACAAATGGAAAATAAGGGGGGTTGAAGGGGGATGGGGGAAGAAGCAAATTGAAGTGGGAGTGGAAGAACAGGAAAATGGGAGGGATAGAAGAAAAAGAAATGCCACAATGGGATAAAAGAGAAATGGGAAAGAATGGAAGAATAGTGCAATGAAGGAAGAAGATGGAGATGAGGTTGGAAGAAAGGGTTAATACAGGAGGAAGAGAAGTAAAGGGAAACAGAAGAGAGAAGAGAGAAATAAGGGTGAAAGAGAAGAAAATTGAAATAGTGGAATGGAACAAGAGGATTGGGAAATTGGAAAAAGAAAGAGATGATGAAGATGGACAAAGCTGGGTATTGAAGTCGAGGGAAATGGGGGTAGAAGAATAGATTATTAGAGGGAAATTGAGAAGGAACAGATAAAGAGAGAAATAGGGGTGTAATAGAAGAAGAGGGTAAAGGAGGGATGTAGGAAGAGATAAATTGGGTATAGGAAGAGGGTATAGGAAGAGGGAATTGGGTAGGTTAAAAAAAACAGAGAAATGGAGCCAGAAGAAGAAAGAAATGTTGGAGAATTTAAAAAAAACAAAAAAAACGTAGAATGGGTGGAATTTAACAAATAAAAAAAGGGGAGTTGAAGAGGGGATGGAAGAAGAGCATAATGGGGGCAATCGAAGAAAAGGGAAATTGAGGGGGGGAATGGAAAAAGAGGGAAATGGGAAAGAATGGAAGAGTGTAATGAGGAAATGGGATGGAAGAAAATGGAGATGAGGTTAAAAGAAAGGGGTAATGGAGGTTGAATAGAAGTAAATGGAAACAGAAGAACAGAAGAAGAGAGAGAAAAGGGTGGAACAGAAGAAGATTGAAATAGGGGAATGGAAAGAGTCATTTGGAAAAAGAAGGAAACGAGGGAGATGGAAGAAGTTGGGTATTTAAGTAGATGGAAATGGCAGTAGATTAATAGAGGGAAAAAAGAAGGAATTAATGAAGAGAGAAATAGGGGTGTAACAGAAGAAGAGGGGGAAAAAAAGGGATGTAGAAAGAGAGAAATTGGGTATAAAAAGAGGGAAAGAAGTGGAAAAAGAGGCAAATAAGGGGATGGGAGAAAAATGGGAGAATGTGGAAGAAGAGGGAGATGGGTTATAAGAAAAGGGAAATAGGAGGCGGTGGAAGAAATGGGGGATGGATCTAGAAAGAAAGAGGGAAATGGGTAGTGAAAAAAAGAGGACACCTGAGGATGGAACAAGAGGGGGAATGGTGGGAATAGAAAGATAAGAAGAGATATGGGGTAAAATAAGAGTGAATTGGGATGCATGGAAAAATTAAGGGTGGATGGAAGAAGAGAGAAATGGAGCAAATGGAAGAATTTGGAGCAATGGAAGAAAACGGAAAAGCGGGGGAATAGAAGAAGAAAATTTGGGGAATGGAGGAAGACGGGAAAAGGAGGATTAAATAACTGAGAAGAGGGGGCCAGAAGAACAGAGAGGTGGCAGGGAAAGGAAGAAAAGAAAAATAGGGTGGAATAGAAGACAAGGAAAATAAGGGGGGAGGTGAAACTGAAGGATGGAAGAAAAATGAAATGAAAGAGATGGAAGAAGGATGAAATGAAAGAGATGGAAAAATGCCGAAATTCGCTGAAATGAAAGAAGTCGGAAATCGAGGAAATGGAAGTAAGAAATAGGGAATGGAAGAACAAAGAAATACGGGGTATGGAAGAATAGTGAAATATGGGCTGTGAAAGAAGAAACAAATGTAGGAATAGAAGAAGGAGAAACAAGGTGGATGATAGTAGCAGTGGGAAATGATGGGGTGGAAAAAGATGCCTCTCCCACATCACCTTTCCACTAGCGTCTACACGCCCACTGCACTCCTTTTACTGGAGGCCAGGGATGAGGCGCAACTCGTGATGGAGCGGTAGCACGGCGTGTGGCGTAGGCAGCAGGGGGAACAACAAAAGGTTGGAGTCACCGGAGCGTACGTGAAGTGGGCCTGGGAGCCTGACAAATAGATTAATAGAGATAAATGGAGACAGAACAGATGAAAAGAGAAATAGGGGTGAATAGAAGAAGAGGGAAAACGAGGGATGTAGGAAGAAGAAGAAGAAGAGGGAAATGGGGGAGAGGGAAATGGGAGGGGTGGAACAAATGGGGGGATGATGAAGAAAGGGTGGAATCCAAGAAGAGAGAAATAGGTTGAAAGAAGAGGGAAATGGGTGGTAGAAAAAGAGGGAATTGGGAGGGGTGGAAAAAACAAGGGTGGATGAAGATGAGAGAAATTGAGGGAATTTAAAAAGATGGAGTAATGGAAGAAAACTGAAATAGGGAAAATAGAAGAAGCTGAAAATTTTGGGAAGAGAGAAATAAGGCTGCAAGGGTGTGGGAAGAACAGAGACATGGCGGGGAAAGGAAGAAAAAAGAAATAGGGTGGAACAGAAGATGAGGAAAATAAGGGGGCAGGTGGAAGTAGGGGATGGAAGAAAAATGAAATGAAAGCGATAATAGGAGATGAAAATCGAGATAATGGAAGGGGTGGAAGAAATAGGGGATGGATAAAGAGAGAGAAATGAGTGCGATGGAAGAAGACAGAAATGGAGGAATGGAAGGACAAGGAATTGGGGAATGATGAAAGAAGATGGAAATTCAGTAATGGAAGAAGTTGGAGTAATGGAAGAAAACTGAAATAGGAAGATGGAAGAATAAGTAAATGGGTGAAATAGGAGAATATGATTTGGGGAAGAGAGAAATAGGGCTGCAATAGAAGAAAAGGAAAATGGGAGAATAGAGGAACAGATGAGTAGGGTGAATGAAATAACAGAGAAGTGGGGCTAGAAGAACAGAGAAATGTAAGAAGAGGAAAATGGGAAACGAAAGATGAGAAACTTGTAAGGGTTGGAACCAAAGGGAAATAATGCATAGAAGAGGGAAATAATGCATAGAAGAGAGAAATGAGGATAGAAAAAGGCAAATGTGCGAATGTAAGAGGGAAATGAGGGTAAATGAAAGAAGAGGGAAATATGGTGGAAGTGAAGAAAAGGTAAATGGTAAATGGAAGAAGATGGAAAGGAAGAATGTAAGAAGTGTAACGTTGGCAACGGAGAAGGAACCCAGTATGCAGAAGATGGTGGTGAATGAGGTAAGTGCTGAAGGTTGAGGGTGACGAACTGCGCCACGGGACATTACAGAAGAGTGTAATGAAGGAAATGTGATGAAGGAATATGGGGTGGAAGAAAAGGGTAATAGACGAACAGAAGAAGAAATACGGGAATGGATTAAGAGAGAAATAAGGGTGGAATAGAAAAAGATTGAAAGAGGGGAATGGAACAAGAGGGTTGGGAAAATGGAAAAGAAAGAAATGGGGGAGATGGAAGAAAGGGGATTGTAGTAGTGGAAAATGAAGGGGGTAGAAATAGAGGACAACAAGGGAAGAGAGAAATGGGGGGGGGTGGAAGATGGGGAAATGGGGGGTAAAAGAAGAGGGAATTGGAAGAAGAGGCTAATGGGGGAATGGAAGAAAATGGAAATTGAAGTGGGAATGAAAGAAGAGGGAAATAAGAATGATAGAAGAAAAATAAATGGGGAACAGAAGCAAAGAGAAATGGGAAAGAAAGGAAGAAGAGTGTAATGAAGGAAATTGGATGGAAGAAGAGGGAGATGAGGTTGGAAGAAAGGGGCAATGGAGGAGGAATAGAAGTACAGGCAAACAGAGGAACGGAAAAAAAAGAGAAATAAGGGTGGAAGAGAGGAAGATTGAAAGGGGAATGGAACAAGACAATTGGGAAATAGGAAAAAGAAAGAAGTGGGGGAGATAGAAGAAGTGGGGTATTGAAGTAGAGGGAAATGGGGATAGAAGAATAGATTAATATAGGGAAATGGAGAAGGCACAGGGGTGGAATACAAGAAGAGAGATAAGAAGGGGTGTAAGAAGAGAGAAATAGGGTAATGAGGGAAATGGGTGGTGGAAAAAGAGGACAACTGCGGATGGAAGAAGAGAGAAATTAGGGGAATGGAAGAAGAAGAGGGAATGGGGGAGAGGGAAATAGAAGGTGTGGATCATAAGGTGGGAATGGTGAAGAAAGTGTGGAATGAAATAGGTTGAAAGAAGAGGAAAAGGGGTGGTAGAAAAAGAGGGAATTAGGAGGGTTGGACAAAATGAGAGTGGATGAAGATGAGAGAAATGGAGGGAATGAAAGAAGTTGGTCTCACGACTGAGGTCCATGCAGACGACTGTAATGACCCAGAGCGCTCAATGATGGAATTCAGGAGTCACAGTGCAGGAGCAGAGACACAGGGCCTGGTGCAGGGTAACCAAATTCCCCCTGAGTGTTGAGCCATCAGGATTGTGCAGCCACATCCCAGGACCCTGAAATAGAAGTGGGAGGTATCCAGTACAGGTAACAGGATTTAGATATATGCTGCAGGCAATGACAGAAAAGGCAGACCAGAGCCAGAGAAGTAGAAGCAGGTTACAGAATTAAGAATACAGGTTACAGGGACAAGCTAAACACAAGATCAGACAGAAATAGGACAGTACACCCATCCCTCAGGACATGACACCCCTCTAATGGGGCTCAGGACATGACACCCTTCTAATGGGGCTCAGGACAGGACACCCCTCTATCAATGCTCAGGACAGGACACCCCTCTACCAGGGCTCAGGACAGGACACCCCTCTACTTGGGCTCAGGACAGGACACCTGAATGGACATACCTTAAGCTGGACAAACAGAAAACTAAACTGAAACTCAGAGCACACGGGTATAGCACATATAATTATACAAACAAAGGAGGCGCAAAGGAGCAAAGCAAGATCAGAAACACAGCAAGAAGGAAATTCTGGAGAAACCGCATACTGCCTGAAGAGCCTGGCTGAGCCTTCACTCCGAGTGGACGTTACAGTTAGAGTAATGGGAGAAAACTGAAATGGGGGAAATAGAAGAAGATAACAATTTGGGGAAGAGAGAAATAGGGCTGCAATTGAAGAATAGGAAAATAGGGGAATGGATGAAGAGGGGAAGGGGAGTATGAAATAACAGAGAAGTGAGAGTTGGAAGAACAGAGAGATTGCGGGGAAAGAATAGGGTGGAATACAAAAAAATAAGGTGGAATAGAAGAGGAAAATACGGGGAATTTGAACTAGGGGAGGGAAGAAGAATGACATGAAAGAGATGGAAGAAGATAAAAATTGAAGAAATGAAAGAAGGCAGAAAGAGAGGAAATGGAAGAATGAAGAAATAGGGGGATGGAAGAACAGACAGATGCGGCATAGACGAAAAGGGAAATAAGGGTGGTGGAAAAAGAAGCAAATGTAGGAACAGAAGAAGGAGGAACTAGGTGGATGATAGAAGCATTTGGAAATGGGGTGGAAGAAGAGAGAAGTCAGGGGAATGGAGGAAGACAGAAAAAAGGTAAGTAGTAAAAAAAAAACATAGAAATGGGGACAAGAAGAAGAAGAGAGAAATGTAAGAAAATGTAAGAAAAGCAAAATGGGTTGCAATTGAACAAATGGAAAATAAGGGGGGTTGAAGGGGGATGGGGGAAGAAGCAAATTGAAGTGGGAGTGGAAGAACAGGAAAATGGGAGGGATAGAAGAAAAAGAAATGCCACAATGGGATAAAAGAGAAATGGGAAAGAATGGAAGAATAGTGCAATGAAGGAAGAAGATGGAGATGAGGTTGGAAGAAAGGGTTAATACAGGAGGAAGAGAAGTAAAGGGAAACAGAAGAGAGAAGAGAGAAATAAGGGTGAAAGAGAAGAAAATTGAAATAGTGGAATGGAACAAGAGGATTGGGAAATTGGAAAAAGAAAGAGATGATGAAGATGGACAAAGCTGGGTATTGAAGTCGAGGGAAATGGGGGTAGAAGAATAGATTATTAGAGGGAAATTGAGAAGGAACAGATAAAGAGAGAAATAGGGGTGTAATAGAAGAAGAGGGTAAAGGAGGGATGTAGGAAGAGATAAATTGGGTATAGGAAGAGGGTATAGGAAGAGGGAATTGGGTAGGTTAAAAAAAACAGAGAAATGGAGCCAGAAGAAGAAAGAAATGTTGGAGAATTTAAAAAAAACAAAAAAAACGTAGAATGGGTGGAATTTAACAAATAAAAAAAGGGGAGTTGAAGAGGGGATGGAAGAAGAGCATAATGGGGGCAATCGAAGAAAAGGGAAATTGAGGGGGGGAATGGAAAAAGAGGGAAATGGGAAAGAATGGAAGAGTGTAATGAGGAAATGGGATGGAAGAAAATGGAGATGAGGTTAAAAGAAAGGGGTAATGGAGGTTGAATAGAAGTAAATGGAAACAGAAGAACCGAAGAAGAGAGAGAAAAGGGTGGAACAGAAGAAGATTGAAATAGGGGAATGGAAAGAGTCATTTGGAAAAAGAAGGAAACGAGGGAGATGGAAGAAGTTGGGTATTTAAGTAGATGGAAATGGCAGTAGATTAATAGAGGGAAAAAAGAAGGAATTAATGAAGAGAGAAATAGGGGTGTAACAGAAGAAGAGGGGGAAAAAAAGGGATGTAGAAAGAGAGAAATTGGGTATAAAAAGAGGGAAAGAAGTGGAAAAAGAGGCAAATAAGGGGATGGGAGAAAAATGGGAGAATGTGGAAGAAGAGGGAGATGGGTTATAAGAAAAGGGAAATAGGAGGCGGTGGAAGAAATGGGGGATGGATCTAGAAAGAAAGAGGGAAATGGGTAGTGAAAAAAAGAGGACACCTGAGGATGGAACAAGAGGGGGAATGGTGGGAATAGAAAGATAAGAAGAGATATGGGGTAAAATAAGAGTGAATTGGGATGCATGGAAAAATTAAGGGTGGATGGAAGAAGAGAGAAATGGAGCAAATGGAAGAATTTGGAGCAATGGAAGAAAACGGAAAAGCGGGGGAATAGAAGAAGAAAATTTGGGGAATGGAGGAAGACGGGAAAAGGAGGATTAAATAACTGAGAAGAGGGGGCCAGAAGAACAGAGAGGTGGCAGGGAAAGGAAGAAAAGAAAAATAGGGTGGAATAGAAGACAAGGAAAATAAGGGGGGAGGTGAAACTGAAGGATGGAAGAAAAATGAAATGAAAGAGATGGAAGAAGGATGAAATGAAAGATGGAAAAATGCCGAAATTCGCTGAAATGAAAGAAGTCGGAAATCGAGGAAATGGAAGTAAGAAACAGGGAATGGAAGAACAAAGAAATACGGGGTATGGAAGAATAGTGAAATATGGGCTGTGAAAGAAGAAACAAATGTAGGAATAGAAGAAGGAGAAACAAGGTGGATGATAGTAGCAGTGGGAAATGATGGGGTGGAAAAAGATGCCTCTCCCACATCACCTTTCCACTAGCGTCTACACGCCCACTGCACTCCTTTTACTGGAGGCCAGGGATGAGGCGCAACTCGTGATGGAGCGGTAGCACGGCGTGTGGCGTAGGCAGCAGGGGGAACAACAAAAGGTTGGAGTCACCGGAGCGTACGTGAAGTGGGCCTGGGAGCCTGACAAATAGATTAATAGAGATAAATGGAGACAGAACAGATGAAAAGAGAAATAGGGGTGAATAGAAGAAGAGGGAAAACGAGGGATGTAGGAAGAAGAAGAAGAAGAGGGAAATGGGGGAGAGGGAAATGGGAGGGGTGGAACAAATGGGGGGATGATGAAGAAAGGGTGGAATCCAAGAAGAGAGAAATAGGTTGAAAGAAGAGGGAAATGGGTGGTAGAAAAAGAGGGAATTGGGAGGGGTGGAAAAAACAAGGGTGGATGAAGATGAGAGAAATTGAGGGAATTTAAAAAGATGGAGTAATGGAAGAAAACTGAAATAGGGAAAATAGAAGAAGCTGAAAATTTTGGGAAGAGAGAAATAAGGCTGCAAGTGTGTGGGAAGAACAGAGACATGGCGGGGAAAGGAAGAAAAAAGAAATAGGGTGGAACAGAAGATGAGGAAAATAAGGGGGCAGGTGGAAGTAGGGGATGGAAGAAAAATGAAATGAAAGCGATAATAGGAGATGAAAATCGAGATAATGGAAGGGGTGGAAGAAATAGGGGATGGATAAAGAGAGAGAAATGAGTGCGATGGAAGAAGACAGAAATGGAGGAATGGAAGGACAAGGAATTGGGGAATGATGAAAGAAGATGGAAATTCAGTAATGGAAGAAGTTGGAGTAATGGAAGAAAACTGAAATAGGAAGATGGAAGAATAAGTAAATGGGTGAAATAGGAGAATATGATTTGGGGAAGAGAGAAATAGGGCTGCAATAGAAGAAAAGGAAAATGGGAGAATAGAGGAACAGATGAGTAGGGTGAATGAAATAACAGAGAAGTGGGGCTAGAAGAACAGAGAAATGTAAGAAGAGGAAAATGGGAAACGAAAGATGAGAAACTTGTAAGGGTTGGAACCAAAGGGAAATAATGCATAGAAGAGGGAAATAATGCATAGAAGAGAGAAATGAGGATAGAAAAAGGCAAATGTGCGAATGTAAGAGGGAAATGAGGGTAAATGAAAGAAGAGGGAAATATGGTGGAAGTGAAGAAAAGGTAAATGGTAAATGGAAGAAGATGGAAAGGAAGAATGTAAGAAGTGTAACGTTGGCAACGGAGAAGGAACCCAGTATGCAGAAGATGGTGGTGAATGAGGTAAGTGCTGAAGGTTGAGGGTGACGAACTGCGCCACGGGACATTACAGAAGAGTGTAATGAAGGAAATGTGATGAAGGAATATGGGGTGGAAGAAAAGGGTAATAGACGAACAGAAGAAGAAATACGGGAATGGATTAAGAGAGAAATAAGGGTGGAATAGAAAAAGATTGAAAGAGGGGAATGGAACAAGAGGGTTGGGAAAATGGAAAAGAAAGAAATGGGGGAGATGGAAGAAAGGGGATTGTAGTAGTGGAAAATGAAGGGGGTAGAAATAGAGGACAACAAGGGAAGAGAGAAATGGGGGGGTGGAAGATGGGGAAATGGGGGGTAAAAGAAGAGGGAATTGGAAGAAGAGGCTAATGGGGGAATGGAAGAAAATGGAAATTGAAGTGGGAATGAAAGAAGAGGGAAATAAGAATGATAGAAGAAAAATAAATGGGGAACAGAAGCAAAGAGAAATGGGAAAGAAAGGAAGAAGAGTGTAATGAAGGAAATTGGATGGAAGAAGAGGGAGATGAGGTTGGAAGAAAGGGGCAATGGAGGAGGAATAGAAGTACAGGCAAACAGAGGAACGGAAAAAAAAGAGAAATAAGGGTGGAAGAGAGGAAGATTGAAAGGGGAATGGAACAAGACAATTGGGAAATAGGAAAAAGAAAGAAGTGGGGGAGATAGAAGAAGTGGAGTATTGAAGTAGAGGGAAATGGGGATAGAAGAATAGATTAATATAGGGAAATGGAGAAGGCACAGGGGTGGAATACAAGAAGAGAGATAAGAAGGGGTGTAAGAAGAGAGAAATAGGGTAATGAGGGAAATGGGTGGTGGAAAAAGAGGACAACTGCGGATGGAAGAAGAGAGAAATTAGGGGAATGGAAGAAGAAGAGGGAATGGGGGAGAGGGAAATAGAAGGTGTGGATCATAAGGTGGGAATGGTGAAGAAAGTGTGGAATGAAATAGGTTGAAAGAAGAGGAAAAGGGGTGGTAGAAAAAGAGGGAATTAGGAGGGTTGGACAAAATGAGAGTGGATGAAGATGAGAGAAATGGAGGGAATGAAAGAAGTTGGTCTCACGACTGAGGTCCATGCAGACGACTGTAATGACCCAGAGCGCTCAATGATGGAATTCAGGAGTCACAGTGCAGGAGCAGAGACACAGGGCCTGGTGCAGGGTAACCAAATTCCCCCTGAGTGTTGAGCCATCAGGATTGTGCAGCCACATCCCAGGACCCTGAAATAGCAGTGGGAGGTATCCAGTACAGGTAACAGGATTTAGATATATGCTGCAGGCAATGACAGAAAAGGCAGACCAGAGCCAGAGAAGTAGAAGCAGGTTACAGAATTAAGAATACAGGTTACAGGGACAAGCTAAACACAAGATCAGACAGAAATAGGACAGTACACCCATCCCTCAGGACATGACACCCCTCTAATGGGGCTCAGGACATGACACCCTTCTAATGGGGCTCAGGACAGGACACCCCTCTATCAATGCTCAGGACAGGACACCCCTCTACCAGGGCTCAGGACAGGACACCCCTCTACTTGGGCTCAGGACAGGACACCTGAATGGACATACCTTAAGCTGGACAAACAGAAAACTAAACTGAAACTCAGAGCACACGGGTATAGCACATATAATTATACAAACAAAGGAGGCGCAAAGGAGCAAAGCAAGATCAGAAACACAGCAAGAAGGAAATTCTGGAGAAACCGCATACTGCCTGAAGAGCCTGGCTGAGCCTTCACTCCGAGTGGATGTTACAGTTAGAGTAATGGGAGAAAACTGAAATGGGGGAAATAGAAGAAGATAACAATTTGGGGAAGAGAGAAATAGGGCTGCAATTGAAGAATAGGAAAATAGGGGAATGGATGAAGAGGGGAAGGGGAGTATGAAATAACAGAGAAGTGAGAGTTGGAAGAACAGAGAGATTGCGGGGAAAGAATAGGGTGGAATACAAAAAAATAAGGTGGAATAGAAGAGGAAAATACGGGGAATTTGAACTAGGGGAGGGAAGAAGAATGACATGAAAGAGATGGAAGAAGATAAAAATTGAAGAAATGAAAGAAGGCAGAAAGAGAGGAAATGGAAGAATGAAGAAATAGGGGGATGGAAGAACAGACAGATGCGGCATAGACGAAAAGGGAAATAAGGGTGGTGGAAAAAGAAGCAAATGTAGGAACAGAAGAAGGAGGAACTAGGTGGATGATAGAAGCATTTGGAAATGGGGTGGAAGAAGAGAGAAGTCAGGGGAATGGAGGAAGACAGAAAAAAGGTAAGTAGTAAAAAAAAAAAAACATAGAAATGGGGACAAGAAGAAGAAGAGAGAAATGTAAGAAAATGTAAGAAAAGCAAAATGGGTTGCAATTGAACAAATGGAAAATAAGGGGGGTTGAAGGGGGATGGGGGAAGAAGCAAATTGAAGTGGGAGTGGAAGAACAGGAAAATGGGAGGGATAGAAGAAAAAGAAATGCCACAATGGGATAAAAGAGAAATGGGAAAGAATGGAAGAATAGTGCAATGAAGGAAGAAGATGGAGATGAGGTTGGAAGAAAGGGTTAATACAGGAGGAAGAGAAGTAAAGGGAAACAGAAGAGAGAAGAGAGAAATAAGGGTGAAAGAGAAGAAAATTGAAATAGTGGAATGGAACAAGAGGATTGGGAAATTGGAAAAAGAAAGAGATGATGAAGATGGACAAAGCTGGGTATTGAAGTCGAGGGAAATGGGGGTAGAAGAATATATTATTAGAGGGAAATTGAGAAGGAACAGATAAAGAGAGAAATAGGGGTGTAATAGAAGAAGAGGGTAAAGGAGGGATGTAGGAAGAGATAAATTGGGTATAGGAAGAGGGTATAGGAAGAGGGAATTGGGTAGGTTAAAAAAAACAGAGAAATGGAGCCAGAAGAAGAAAGAAATGTTGGAGAATTTAAAAAAAAAAAAAAACGTAGAATGGGTGGAATTTAACAAATAAAAAAAGGGGAGTTGAAGAGGGGATGGAAGAAGAGCATAATGGGGGCAATCGAAGAAAAGGGAAATTGAGGGGGGGAATGGAAAAAGAGGGAAATGGGAAAGAATGGAAGAGTGTAATGAGGAAATGGGATGGAAGAAAATGGAGATGAGGTTAAAAGAAAGGGGTAATGGAGGTTGAATAGAAGTAAATGGAAACAGAAGAACCGAAGAAGAGAGAGAAAAGGGTGGAACAGAAGAAGATTGAAATAGGGGAATGGAAAGAGTCATTTGGAAAAAGAAGGAAACGAGGGAGATGGAAGAAGTTGGGTATTTAAGTAGATGGAAATGGCAGTAGATTAATAGAGGGAAAAAAGAAGGAATTAATGAAGAGAGAAATAGGGGTGTAACAGAAGAAGAGGGGGAAAAAAAGGGATGTAGAAAGAGAGAAATTGGGTATAAAAAGAGGGAAAGAAGTGGAAAAAGAGGCAAATAAGGGGATGGGAGAAAAATGGGAGAATGTGGAAGAAGAGGGAGATGGGTTATAAGAAAAGGGAAATAGGAGGCGGTGGAAGAAATGGGGGATGGATCTAGAAAGAAAGAGGGAAATGGGTAGTGAAAAAAAGAGGACACCTGAGGATGGAACAAGAGGGGGAATGGTGGGAATAGAAAGATAAGAAGAGATATGGGGTAAAATAAGAGTGAATTGGGATGCATGGAAAAATTAAGGGTGGATGGAAGAAGAGAGAAATGGAGCAAATGGAAGAATTTGGAGCAATGGAAGAAAACGGAAAAGCGGGGGAATAGAAGAAGAAAATTTGGGGAATGGAGGAAGATGGGAAAAGGAGGATTAAATAACTGAGAAGAGGGGGCCAGAAGAACAGAGAGGTGGCAGGGAAAGGAAGAAAAGAAAAATAGGGTGGAATAGAAGACAAGGAAAATAAGGGGGGAGGTGAAACTGAAGGATGGAAGAAAAATGAAATGAAAGAGATGGAAGAAGGATGAAATGAAAGAGATGGAAAAATGCCGAAATTCGCTGAAATGAAAGAAGTCGGAAATCGAGGAAATGGAAGTAAGAAATAGGGAATGGAAGAACAAAGAAATACGGGGTATGGAAGAATAGTGAAATATGGGCTGTGAAAGAAGAAACAAATGTAGGAATAGAAGAAGGAGAAACAAGGTGGATGATAGTAGCAGTGGGAAATGATGGGGTGGAAAAAGATGCCTCTCCCACATCACCTTTCCACTAGCGTCTACACGCCCGCTGCACTCCTTTTACTGGAGGCCAGGGATGAGGCGCAACTCGTGATGGAGCGGTAGCACGGCGTGTGGCGTAGGCAGCAGGGGGAACAACAAAAGGTTGGAGTCACCGGAGCGTACGTGAAGTGGGCCTGGGAGCCTGACAAATAGATTAATAGAGATAAATGGAGACAGAACAGATGAAAAGAGAAATAGGGGTGAATAGAAGAAGAGGGAAAACGAGGGATGTAGGAAGAAGAAGAAGAAGAGGGAAATGGGGGAGAGGGAAATGGGAGGGGTGGAACAAATGGGGGGATGATGAAGAAAGGGTGGAATCCAAGAAGAGAGAAATAGGTTGAAAGAAGAGGGAAATGGGTGGTAGAAAAAGAGGGAATTGGGAGGGGTGGAAAAAACAAGGGTGGATGAAGATGAGAGAAATTGAGGGAATTTAAAAAGATGGAGTAATGGAAGTAAACTGAAATAGGGAAAATAGAAGAAGCTGAACATTTTGGGAAGAGAGAAATAAGGCTGCAAGGGTGTGGGAAGAACAGAGACATGGCGGGGAAAGGAAGAAAAAAGAAATAGGGTGGAACAGAAGATGAGGAAAATAAGGGGGCAGGTGGAAGTAGGGGATGGAAGAAAAATGAAATGAAAGCGATAATAGGAGATGAAAATCGAGATAATGGAAGGGGTGGAAGAAATAGGGGATGGATAAAGAGAGAGAAATGAGTGCGATGGAAGAAGACAGAAATGGAGGAATGGAAGGACAAGGAATTGGGGAATGATGAAAGAAGATGGAAATTCAGTAATGGAAGAAGTTGGAGTAATGGAAGAAAACTGAAATAGGAAGATGGAAGAATAAGTAAATGGGTGAAATAGGAGAATATGATTTGGGGAAGAGAGAAATAGGGCTGCAATAGAAGAAAAGGAAAATGGGAGAATAGAGGAACAGATGAGTAGGGTGAATGAAATAACAGAGAAGTGGGGCTAGAAGAACAGAGAAATGTAAGAAGAGGAAAATGGGAAACGAAAGATGAGAAACTTGTAAGGGTTGGAACCAAAGGGAAATAATGCATAGAAGAGGGAAATAATGCATAGAAGAGAGAAATGAGGATAGAAAAAGGCAAATGTGCGAATGTAAGAGGGAAATGAGGGTAAATGAAAGAAGAGGGAAATATGGTGGAAGTGAAGAAAAGGTAAATGGTAAATGGAAGAAGATGGAAAGGAAGAATGTAAGAAGTGTAACGTTGGCAACGGAGAAGGAACCCAGTATGCAGAAGATGGTGGTGAATGAGGTAAGTGCTGAAGGTTGAGGGTGACGAACTGCGCCACGGGACATTACAGAAGAGTGTAATGAAGGAAATGTGATGAAGGAATATGGGGTGGAAGAAAAGGGTAATAGACGAACAGAAGAAGAAATACGGGAATGGATTAAGAGAGAAATAAGGGTGGAATAGAAAAAGATTGAAAGAGGGGAATGGAACAAGAGGGTTGGGAAAATGGAAAAGAAAGAAATGGGGGAGATGGAAGAAAGGGGATTGTAGTAGTGGAAAATGAAGGGGGTAGAAATAGAGGACAACAAGGGAAGAGAGAAATGGGGGGGGTGGAAGATGGGGAAATGGGGGGTAAAAGAAGAGGGAATTGGAAGAAGAGGCTAATGGGGGAATGGAAGAAAATGGAAATTGAAGTGGGAATGAAAGAAGAGGGAAATAAGAATGATAGAAGAAAAATAAATGGGGAACAGAAGCAAAGAGAAATGGGAAAGAAAGGAAGAAGAGTGTAATGAAGGAAATTGGATGGAAGAAGAGGGAGATGAGGTTGGAAGAAAGGGGCAATGGAGGAGGAATAGAAGTACAGGCAAACAGAGGAACGGAAAAAAAAGAGAAATAAGGGTGGAAGAGAGGAAGATTGAAAGGGGAATGGAACAAGACAATTGGGAAATAGGAAAAAGAAAGAAGTGGGGGAGATAGAAGAAGTGGAGTATTGAAGTAGAGGGAAATGGGGATAGAAGAATAGATTAATATAGGGAAATGGAGAAGGCACAGGGGTGGAATACAAGAAGAGAGATAAGAAGGGGTGTAAGAAGAGAGAAATAGGGTAATGAGGGAAATGGGTGGTGGAAAAAGAGGACAACTGCGGATGGAAGAAGAGAGAAATTAGGGGAATGGAAGAAGAAGAGGGAATGGGGGAGAGGGAAATAGAAGGTGTGGATCATAAGGTGGGAATGGTGAAGAAAGTGTGGAATGAAATAGGTTGAAAGAAGAGGAAAAGGGGTGGTAGAAAAAGAGGGAATTAGGAGGGTTGGACAAAATGAGAGTGGATGAAGATGAGAGAAATGGAGGGAATGAAAGAAGTTGGTCTCACGACTGAGGTCCATGCAGACGACTGTAATGACCCAGAGCGCTCAATGATGGAATTCAGGAGTCACAGTGCAGGAGCAGAGACACAGGGCCTGGTGCAGGGTAACCAAATTCCCCCTGAGTGTTGAGCCATCAGGATTGTGCAGCCACATCCCAGGACCCTGAAATAGCAGTGGGAGGTATCCAGTACAGGTAACAGGATTTAGATATATGCTGCAGGCAATGACAGAAAAGGCAGACCAGAGCCAGAGAAGTAGAAGCAGGTTACAGAATTAAGAATACAGGTTACAGGGACAAGCTAAACACAAGATCAGACAGAAATAGGACAGTACACCCATCCCTCAGGACATGACACCCCTCTAATGGGGCTCAGGACATGACACCCTTCTAATGGGGCTCAGGACAGGACACCCCTCTATCAATGCTCAGGACAGGACACCCCTCTACCAGGGCTCAGGACAGGACACCCCTCTACTTGGGCTCAGGACAGGACACCTGAATGGACATACCTTAAGCTGGACAAACAGAAAACTAAACTGAAACTCAGAGCACACGGGTATAGCACATATAATTATACAAACAAAGGAGGCGCAAAGGAGCAAAGCAAGATCAGAAACACAGCAAGAAGGAAATTCTGGAGAAACCGCATACTGCCTGAAGAGCCTGGCTGAGCCTTCACTCCGAGTGGACGTTACAGTTAGAGTAATGGGAGAAAACTGAAATGGGGGAAATAGAAGAAGATAACAATTTGGGGAAGAGAGAAATAGGGCTGCAATTGAAGAATAGGAAAATAGGGGAATGGATGAAGAGGGGAAGGGGAGTATGAAATAACAGAGAAGTGAGAGTTGGAAGAACAGAGAGATTGCGGGGAAAGAATAGGGTGGAATACAAAAAAATAAGGTGGAATAGAAGAGGAAAATACGGGGAATTTGAACTAGGGGAGGGAAGAAGAATGACATGAAAGAGATGGAAGAAGATAAAAATTGAAGAAATGAAAGAAGGCAGAAAGAGAGGAAATGGAAGAATGAAGAAATAGGGGGATGGAAGAACAGACAGATGCGGCATAGACGAAAAGGGAAATAAGGGTGGTGGAAAAAGAAGCAAATGTAGGAACAGAAGAAGGAGGAACTAGGTGGATGATAGAAGCATTTGGAAATGGGGTGGAAGAAGAGAGAAGTCAGGGGAATGGAGGAAGACAGAAAAAAGGTAAGTAGTAAAAAAAAAAACATAGAAATGGGGACAAGAAGAAGAAGAGAGAAATGTAAGAAAATGTAAGAAAAGCAAAATGGGTTGCAATTGAACAAATGGAAAATAAGGGGGGTTGAAGGGGGATGGGGGAAGAAGCAAATTGAAGTGGGAGTGGAAGAACAGGAAAATGGGAGGGATAGAAGAAAAAGAAATGCCACAATGGGATAAAAGAGAAATGGGAAAGAATGGAAGAATAGTGCAATGAAGGAAGAAGATGGAGATGAGGTTGGAAGAAAGGGTTAATACAGGAGGAAGAGAAGTAAAGGGAAACAGAAGAGAGAAGAGAGAAATAAGGGTGAAAGAGAAGAAAATTGAAATAGTGGAATGGAACAAGAGGATTGGGAAATTGGGAAAAAGAAAGAGATGATGAAGATGGACAAAGCTGGGTATTGAAGTCGAGGGAAATGGGGGTAGAAGAATAGATTATTAGAGGGAAATTGAGAAGGAACAGATAAAGAGAGAAATAGGGGTGTAATAGAAGAAGAGGGTAAAGGAGGGATGTAGGAAGAGATAAATTGGGTATAGGAAGAGGGTATAGGAAGAGGGAATTGGGTAGGTTAAAAAAAAACAGAGAAATGGAGCCAGAAGAAGAAAGAAATGTTGGAGAATTTAAAAAAAAAAAAAAAAAAACGTAGAATGGGTGGAATTTAACAAATAAAAAAAGGGGAGTTGAAGAGGGGATGGAAGAAGAGCATAATGGGGGCAATCGAAGAAAAGGGAAATTGAGGGGGGGAATGGAAAAAGAGGGAAATGGGAAAGAATGGAAGAGTGTAATGAGGAAATGGGATGGAAGAAAATGGAGATGAGGTTAAAAGAAAGGGGTAATGGAGGTTGAATAGAAGTAAATGGAAACAGAAGAACCGAAGAAGAGAGAGAAAAGGGTGGAACAGAAGAAGATTGAAATAGGGGAATGGAAAGAGTCATTTGGAAAAAGAAGGAAACGAGGGAGATGGAAGAAGTTGGGTATTTAAGTAGATGGAAATGGCAGTAGATTAATAGAGGGAAAAAAGAAGGAATTAATGAAGAGAGAAATAGGGGTGTAACAGAAGAAGAGGGGGGAAAAAAGGGATGTAGAAAGAGAGAAATTGGGTATAAAAAGAGGGAAAGAAGTGGAAAAAGAGGCAAATAAGGGGATGGGAGAAAAATGGGAGAATGTGGAAGAAGAGGGAGATGGGTTATAAGAAAAGGGAAATAGGAGGCGGTGGAAGAAATGGGGGATGGATCTAGAAAGAAAGAGGGAAATGGGTAGTGAAAAAAAGAGGACACCTGAGGATGGAACAAGAGGGGGAATGGTGGGAATAGAAAGATAAGAAGAGATATGGGGTAAAATAAGAGTGAATTGGGATGCATGGAAAAATTAAGGGTGGATGGAAGAAGAGAAAAATGGAGCAAATGGAAGAATTTGGAGCAATGGAAGAAAACGGAAAAGCGGGGGAATAGAAGAAGAAAATTTGGGGAATGGAGGAAGACGGGAAAAGGAGGATTAAATAACTGAGAAGAGGGGGCCAGAAGAACAGAGAGGTGGCAGGGAAAGGAAGAAAAGAAAAATAGGGTGGAATAGAAGACAAGGAAAATAAGGGGGGAGGTGAAACTGAAGGATGGAAGAAAAATGAAATGAAAGAGATGGAAGAAGGATGAAATGAAAGAGATGGAAAAATGCCGAAATTCGCTGAAATGAAAGAAGTCGGAAATCGAGGAAATGGAAGTAAGAAATAGGGAATGGAAGAACAAAGAAATACGGGGTATGGAAGAATAGTGAAATATGGGCTGTGAAAGAAGAAACAAATGTAGGAATAGAAGAAGGAGAAACAAGGTGGATGATAGTAGCAGTGGGAAATGATGGGGTGGAAAAAGATGCCTCTCCCACATCACCTTTCCACTAGCGTCTACACGCCCACTGCACTCCTTTTACTGGAGGCCAGGGATGAGGCGCAACTCGTGATGGAGCGGTAGCACGGCGTGTGGCGTAGGCAGCAGGGGGAACAACAAAAGGTTGGAGTCACCGGAGCGTACGTGAAGTGGGCCTGGGAGCCTGACAAATAGATTAATAGAGATAAATGGAGACAGAACAGATGAAAAGAGAAATAGGGGTGAATAGAAGAAGAGGGAAAACGAGGGATGTAGGAAGAAGAAGAAGAAGAGGGAAATGGGGGAGAGGGAAATGGGAGGGGTGGAACAAATGGGGGGATGATGAAGAAAGGGTGGAATCCAAGAAGAGAGAAATAGGTTGAAAGAAGAGGGAAATGGGTGGTAGAAAAAGAGGGAATTGGGAGGGGTGGAAAAAACAAGGGTGGATGAAGATGAGAGAAATTGAGGGAATTTAAAAAGATGGAGTAATGGAAGAAAACTGAAATAGGGAAAATAGAAGAAGCTGAACATTTTGGGAAGAGAGAAATAAGGCTGCAAGGGTGTGGGAAGAACAGAGACATGACGGGGAAAGGAAGAAAAAAGAAATAGGGTGGAACAGAAGATGAGGAAAATAAGGGGGCAGGTGGAAGTAGGGGATGGAAGAAAAATGAAATGAAAGCGATAATAGGAGATGAAAATCGAGATAATGGAAGGGGTGGAAGAAATAGGGGATGGATAAAGAGAGAGAAATGAGTGCGATGGAAGAAGACAGAAATGGAGGAATGGAAGGACAAGGAATTGGGGAATGATGAAAGAAGATGGAAATTCAGTAATGGAAGAAGTTGGAGTAATGGAAGAAAACTGAAATAGGAAGATGGAAGAATAAGTAAATGGGTGAAATAGGAGAATATGATTTGGGGAAGAGAGAAATAGGGCTGCAATAGAAGAAAAGGAAAATGGGAGAATAGAGGAACAGATGAGTAGGGTGAATGAAATAACAGAGAAGTGGGGCTAGAAGAACAGAGAAATGTAAGAAGAGGAAAATGGGAAACGAAAGATGAGAAACTTGTAAGGGTTGGAACCAAAGGGAAATAATGCATAGAAGAGGGAAATAATGCATAGAAGAGAGAAATGAGGATAGAAAAAGGCAAATGTGCGAATGTAAGAGGGAAATGAGGGTAAATGAAAGAAGAGGGAAATATGGTGGAAGTGAAGAAAAGGTAAATGGTAAATGGAAGAAGATGGAAAGGAAGAATGTAAGAAGTGTAACGTTGGCAACGGAGAAGGAACCCAGTATGCAGAAGATGGTGGTGAATGAGGTAAGTGCTGAAGGTTGAGGGTGACGAACTGCGCCACGGGACATTACAGAAGAGTGTAATGAAGGAAATGTGATGAAGGAATATGGGGTGGAAGAAAAGGGTAATAGACGAACAGAAGAAGAAATACGGGAATGGATTAAGAGAGAAATAAGGGTGGAATAGAAAAAGATTGAAAGAGGGGAATGGAACAAGAGGGTTGGGAAAATGGAAAAGAAAGAAATGGGGGAGATGGAAGAAAGGGGATTGTAGTAGTGGAAAATGAAGGGGGTAGAAATAGAGGACAACAAGGGAAGAGAGAAATGGGGGGGATGGAAGATGGGGAAATGGGGGGTAAAAGAAGAGGGAATTGGAAGAAGAGGCTAATGGGGGAATGGAAGAAAATGGAAATTGAAGTGGGAATGAAAGAAGAGGGAAATAAGAATGATAGAAGAAAAATAAATGGGGAACAGAAGCAAAGAGAAATGGGAAAGAAAGGAAGAAGAGTGTAATGAAGGAAATTGGATGGAAGAAGAGGGAGATGAGGTTGGAAGAAAGGGGCAATGGAGGAGGAATAGAAGTACAGGCAAACAGAGGAACGGAAAAAAAAGAGAAATAAGGGTGGAAGAGAGGAAGATTGAAAGGGGAATGGAACAAGACAATTGGGAAATAGGAAAAAGAAAGAAGTGGGGGAGATAGAAGAAGTGGAGTATTGAAGTAGAGGGAAATGGAGATAGAAGAATAGATTAATATAGGGAAATGGAGAAGGCACAGGGGTGGAATACAAGAAGAGAGATAAGAAGGGGTGTAAGAACAGAGAAATAGGGTAATGAGGGAAATGGGTGGTGGAAAAAGAGGACAACTGCGGATGGAAGAAGAGAGAAATTAGGGGAATGGAAGAAGAAGAGGGAATGGGGGAGAGGGAAATAGAAGGTGTGGATCATAAGGTGGGAATGGTGAAGAAAGTGTGGAATGAAATAGGTTGAAAGAAGAGGAAAAGGGGTGGTAGAAAAAGAGGGAATTAGGAGGGTTGGACAAAATGAGAGTGGATGAAGATGAGAGAAATGGAGGGAATGAAAGAAGTTGGTCTCACGACTGAGGTCCATGCAGACGACTGTAATGACCCAGAGCGCTCAATGATGGAATTCAGGAGTCACAGTGCAGGAGCAGAGACACAGGGCCTGGTGCAGGGTAACCAAATTCCCCCTGAGTGTTGAGCCATCAGGATTGTGCAGCCACATCCCAGGACCCTGAAATAGCAGTGGGAGGTATCCAGTACAGGTAACAGGATTTAGATATATGCTGCAGGCAATGACAGAAAAGGCAGACCAGAGCCAGAGAAGTAGAAGCAGGTTACAGAATTAAGAATACAGGTTACAGGGACAAGCTAAACACAAGATCAGACAGAAATAGGACAGTACACCCATCCCTCAGGACATGACACCCCTCTAATGGGGCTCAGGACATGACACCCTTCTAATGGGGCTCAGGACAGGACACCCCTCTATCAATGCTCAGGACAGGACACCCCTCTACCAGGGCTCAGGACAGGACACCCCTCTACTTGGGCTCAGGACAGGACACCTGAATGGACATACCTTAAGCTGGACAAACAGAAAACTAAACTGAAACTCAGAGCACACGGGTATAGCACATATAATTATACAAACAAAGGAGGCGCAAAGGAGCAAAGAAAGATCAGAAACACAGCAAGAAGGAAATTCTGGAGAAACCGCATACTGCCTGAAGAGCCTGGCTGAGCCTTCACTCCGAGTGGACGTTACAGTTAGAGTAATGGGAGAAAACTGAAATGGGGGAAATAGAAGAAGATAACAATTTGGGGAAGAGAGAAATAGGGCTGCAATTGAAGAATAGGAAAATAGGGGAATGGATGAAGAGGGGAAGGGGAGTATGAAATAACAGAGAAGTGAGAGTTGGAAGAACAGAGAGATTGCGGGGAAAGAATAGGGTGGAATACAAAAAAATAAGGTGGAATAGAAGAGGAAAATACGGGGAATTTGAACTAGGGGAGGGAAGAAGAATGACATGAAAGAGATGGAAGAAGATAAAAATTGAAGAAATGAAAGAAGGCAGAAAGAGAGGAAATGGAAGAATGAAGAAATAGGGGGATGGAAGAACAGACAGATGCGGCATAGACGAAAAGGGAAATAAGGGTGGTGGAAAAAGAAGCAAATGTAGGAACAGAAGAAGGAGGAACTAGGTGGATGATAGAAGCATTTGGAAATGGGGTGGAAGAAGAGAGAAGTCAGGGGAATGGAGGAAGACAGAAAAAAGGTAAGTAGTAAAAAAAAAAACATAGAAATGGGGACAAGAAAAGAAGAGAGAAATGTAAGAAAATGTAAGAAAATGTAAGAAAAGCAAAATGGGTTGCAATTGAACAAATGGAAAATAAGGGGGGTTGAAGGGGGATGGGGGAAGAAGCAAATTGAAGTGGGAGTGGAAGAACAGGAAAATGGGAGGGATAGAAGAAAAAGAAATGCCACAATGGGATAAAAGAGAAATGGGAAAGAATGGAAGAATAGTGCAATGAAGGAAGAAGATGGAGATGAGGTTGGAAGAAAGGGTTAATACAGGAGGAAGAGAAGTAAAGGGAAACAGAAGAGAGAAGAGAGAAATAAGGGTGAAAGAGAAGAAAATTGAAATAGTGGAATGGAACAAGAGGATTGGGAAATTGGAAAAAGAAAGAGATGATGAAGATGGACAAAGCTGGGTATTGAAGTCGAGGGAAATGGGGGTAGAAGAATAGATTATTAGAGGGAAATTCAGAAGGAACAGATAAAGAGAGAAATAGGGGTGTAATAGAAGAAGAGGGTAAAGGAGGGATGTAGGAAGAGATAAATTGGGTATAGGAAGAGGGTATAGGAAGAGGGAATTGGGTAGGTTAAAAAAAACAGAGAAATGGAGCCAGAAGAAGAAAGAAATGTTGGAGAATTTAAAAAAAAAAAAAAAAACGTAGAATGGGTGGAATTTAACAAATAAAAAAAGGGGAGTTGAAGAGGGGATGGAAGAAGAGCATAATGGGGGCAATCGAAGAAAAGGGAAATTGAGGGGGGGAATGGAAAAAGAGGGAAATGGGAAAGAATGGAAGAGTGTAATGAGGAAATGGGATGGAAGAAAATGGAGATGAGGTTAAAAGAAAGGGGTAATGGAGGTTGAATAGAAGTAAATGGAAACAGAAGAACAGAAGAAGAGAGAGAAAAGGGTGGAACAGAAGAAGATTGAAATAGGGGAATGGAAAGAGTCATTTGGAAAAAGAAGGAAACGAGGGAGATGGAAGAAGTTGGGTATTTAAGTAGATGGAAATGGCAGTAGATTAATAGAGGGAAAAAAGAAGGAATTAATGAAGAGAGAAATAGGGGTGTAACAGAAGAAGAGGGGGAAAAAAAGGGATGTAGAAAGAGAGAAATTGGGTATAAAAAGAGGGAAAGAAGTGGAAAAAGAGGCAAATAAGGGGATGGGAGAAAAATGGGAGAATGTGGGAGAAAAATGGGAGAATGTGGAAGAAGAGGGAGATGGGTTATAAGAAAAGGGAAATAGGAGGCGGTGGAAGAAATGGGGGATGGATCTAGAAAGAAAGAGGGAAATGGGTAGTGAAAAAAAGAGGACACCTGAGGATGGAACAAGAGGGGGAATGGTGGGAATAGAAAGATAAGAAGAGATATGGGGTAAAATAAGAGTGAATTGGGATGCATGGAAAAATTAAGGGTGGATGGAAGAAGAGAGAAATGGAGCAAATGGAAGAATTTGGAGCAATGGAAGAAAACGGAAAAGCGGGGGAATAGAAGAAGAAAATTTGGGGAATGGAGGAAGACGGGAAAAGGAGGATTAAATAACTGAGAAGAGGGGGCCAGAAGAACAGAGAGGTGGCAGGGAAAGGAAGAAAAGAAAAATAGGGTGGAATAGAAGACAAGGAAAATAAGGGGGGAGGTGAAACTGAAGGATGGAAGAAAAATGAAATGAAAGAGATGGAAGAAGGATGAAATGAAAGAGATGGAAAAATGCCGAAATTCGCTGAAATGAAAGAAGTCGGAAATCGAGGAAATGGAAGTAAGAAATAGGGAATGGAAGAACAAAGAAATACGGGGTATGGAAGAATAGTGAAATATGGGCTGTGAAAGAAGAAACAAATGTAGGAATAGAAGAAGGAGAAACAAGGTGGATGATAGTAGCAGTGGGAAATGATGGGGTGGAAAAAGATGCCTCTCCCACATCACCTTTCCACTAGCGTCTACACGCCCGCTGCACTCCTTTTACTGGAGGTCAGGGATGAGGCGCAACTCGTGATGGAGCGGTAGCACGGCGTGTGGCGTAGGCAGCAGGGGGAACAACAAAAGGTTGGAGTCACCGGAGCGTACGTGAAGTGGGCCTGGGAGCCTGACAAATAGATTAATAGAGATAAATGGAGACAGAACAGATGAAAAGAGAAATAGGGGTGAATAGAAGAAGAGGGAAAACGAGGGATGTAGGAAGAAGAAGAAGAAGAGGGAAATGGGGGAGAGGGAAATGGGAGGGGTGGAACAAATGGGGGGATGATGAAGAAAGGGTGGAATCCAAGAAGAGAGAAATAGGTTGAAAGAAGAGGGAAATGGGTGGTAGAAAAAGAGGGAATTGGGAGGGGTGGAAAAAACAAGGGTGGATGAAGATGAGAGAAATTGAGGGAATTTAAAAAGATGGAGTAATGGAAGTAAACTGAAATAGGGAAAATAGAAGAAGCTGAACATTTTGGGAAGAGAGAAATAAGGCTGCAAGGGTGTGGGAAGAACAGAGACATGGCGGGGAAAGGAAGAAAAAAGAAATAGGGTGGAACAGAAGATGAGGAAAATAAGGGGGCAGGTGGAAGTAGGGGATGGAAGAAAAATGAAATGAAAGCGATAATAGGAGATGAAAATCGAGATAATGGAAGGGGTGGAAGAAATAGGGGATGGATAAAGAGAGAGAAATGAGTGCGATGGAAGAAGACAGAAATGGAGGAATGGAAGGACAAGGAATTGGGGAATGATGAAAGAAGATGGAAATTCAGTAATGGAAGAAGTTGGAGTAATGGAAGAAAACTGAAATAGGAAGATGGAAGAATAAGTAAATGGGTGAAATAGGAGAATATGATTTGGGGAAGAGAGAAATAGGGCTGCAATAGAAGAAAAGGAAAATGGGAGAATAGAGGAACAGATGAGTAGGGTGAATGAAATAACAGAGAAGTGGGGCTAGAAGAACAGAGAAATGTAAGAAGAGGAAAATGGGAAACGAAAGATGAGAAACTTGTAAGGGTTGGAACCAAAGGGAAATAATGCATAGAAGAGGGAAATAATGCATAGAAGAGAGAAATGAGGATAGAAAAAGGCAAATGTGCGAATGTAAGAGGGAAATGAGGGTAAATGAAAGAAGAGGGAAATATGGTGGAAGTGAAGAAAAGGTAAATGGTAAATGGAAGAAGATGGAAAGGAAGAATGTAAGAAGTGTAACGTTGGCAACGGAGAAGGAACCCAGTATGCAGAAGATGGTGGTGAATGAGGTAAGTGCTGAAGGTTGAGGGTGACGAACTGCGCCACGGGACATTACAGAAGAGTGTAATGAAGGAAATGTGATGAAGGAATATGGGGTGGAAGAAAAGGGTAATAGACGAACAGAAGAAGAAATACGGGAATGGATTAAGAGAGAAATAAGGGTGGAATAGAAAAAGATTGAAAGAGGGGAATGGAACAAGAGGGTTGGGAAAATGGAAAAGAAAGAAATGGGGGAGATGGAAGAAAGGGGATTGTAGTAGTGGAAAATGAAGGGGGTAGAAATAGAGGACAACAAGGGAAGAGAGAAATGGGGGGGGTGGAAGATGGGGAAATGGGGGGTAAAAGAAGAGGGAATTGGAAGAAGAGGCTAATGGGGGAATGGAAGAAAATGGAAATTGAAGTGGGAATGAAAGAAGAGGGAAATAAGAATGATAGAAGAAAAATAAATGGGGAACAGAAGCAAAGAGAAATGGGAAAGAAAGGAAGAAGAGTGTAATGAAGGAAATTGGATGGAAGAAGAGGGAGATGAGGTTGGAAGAAAGGGGCAATGGAGGAGGAATAGAAGTACAGGCAAACAGAGGAACGGAAAAAAAAGAGAAATAAGGGTGGAAGAGAGGAAGATTGAAAGGGGAATGGAACAAGACAATTGGGAAATAGGAAAAAGAAAGAAGTGGGGGAGATAGAAGAAGTGGAGTATTGAAGTAGAGGGAAATGGGGATAGAAGAATAGATTAATATAGGGAAATGGAGAAGGCACAGGGGTGGAATACAAGAAGAGAGATAAGAAGGGGTGTAAGAAGAGAGAAATAGGGTAATGAGGGAAATGGGTGGTGGAAAAAGAGGACAACTGCGGATGGAAGAAGAGAGAAATTAGGGGAATGGAAGAAGAAGAGGGAATGGGGGAGAGGGAAATAGAAGGTGTGGATCATAAGGTGGGAATGGTGAAGAAAGTGTGGAATGAAATAGGTTGAAAGAAGAGGAAAAGGGGTGGTAGAAAAAGAGGGAATTAGGAGGGTTGGACAAAATGAGAGTGGATGAAGATGAGAGAAATGGAGGGAATGAAAGAAGTTGGTCTCACGACTGAGGTCCATGCAGACGACTGTAATGACCCAGAGCGCTCAATGATGGAATTCAGGAGTCACAGTGCAGGAGCAGAGACACAGGGCCTGGTGCAGGGTAACCAAATTCCCCCTGAGTGTTGAGCCATCAGGATTGTGCAGCCACATCCCAGGACCCTGAAATAGCAGTGGGAGGTATCCAGTACAGGTAACAGGATTTAGATATATGCTGCAGGCAATGACAGAAAAGGCAGACCAGAGCCAGAGAAGTAGAAGCAGGTTACAGAATTAAGAATACAGGTTACAGGGACAAGCTAAACACAAGATCAGACAGAAATAGGACAGTACACCCATCCCTCAGGACATGACACCCCTCTAATGGGGCTCAGGACATGACACCCTTCTAATGGGGCTCAGGACAGGACACCCCTCTATCAATGCTCAGGACAGGACACCCCTCTACCAGGGCTCAGGACAGGACACCCCTCTACTTGGGCTCAGGACAGGACACCTGAATGGACATACCTTAAGCTGGACAAACAGAAAACTAAACTGAAACTCAGAGCACACGGGTATAGCACATATAATTATACAAACAAAGGAGGCGCAAAGGAGCAAAGCAAGATCAGAAACACAGCAAGAAGGAAATTCTGGAGAAACCGCATACTGCCTGAAGAGCCTGGCTGAGCCTTCACTCCGAGTGGACGTTACAGTTAGAGTAATGGGAGAAAACTGAAATGGGGGAAATAGAAGAAGATAACAATTTGGGGAAGAGAGAAATAGGGCTGCAATTGAAGAATAGGAAAATAGGGGAATGGATGAAGAGGGGAAGGGGAGTATGAAATAACAGAGAAGTGAGAGTTGGAAGAACAGAGAGATTGCGGGGAAAGAATAGGGTGGAATACAAAAAAATAAGGTGGAATAGAAGAGGAAAATACGGGGAATTTGAACTAGGGGAGGGAAGAAGAATGACATGAAAGAGATGGAAGAAGATAAAAATTGAAGAAATGAAAGAAGGCAGAAAGAGAGGAAATGGAAGAATGAAGAAATAGGGGGATGGAAGAACAGACAGATGCGGCATAGACGAAAAGGGAAATAAGGGTGGTGGAAAAAGAAGCAAATGTAGGAACAGAAGAAGGAGGAACTAGGTGGATGATAGAAGCATTTGGAAATGGGGTGGAAGAAGAGAGAAGTCAGGGGAATGGAGGAAGACAGAAAAAAGGTAAGTAGTAAAAAAAAAAACATAGAAATGGGGACAAGAAGAAGAAGAGAGAAATGTAAGAAAATGTAAGAAAAGCAAAATGGGTTGCAATTGAACAAATGGAAAATAAGGGGGGTTGAAGGGGGATGGGGGAAGAAGCAAATTGAAGTGGGAGTGGAAGAACAGGAAAATGGGAGGGATAGAAGAAAAAGAAATGCCACAATGGGATAAAAGAGAAATGGGAAAGAATGGAAGAATAGTGCAATGAAGGAAGAAGATGGAGATGAGGTTGGAAGAAAGGGTTAATACAGGAGGAAGAGAAGTAAAGGGAAACAGAAGAGAGAAGAGAGAAATAAGGGTGAAAGAGAAGAAAATTGAAATAGTGGAATGGAACAAGAGGATTGGGAAATTGGGAAAAAGAAAGAGATGATGAAGATGGACAAAGCTGGGTATTGAAGTCGAGGGAAATGGGGGTAGAAGAATAGATTATTAGAGGGAAATTGAGAAGGAACAGATAAAGAGAGAAATAGGGGTGTAATAGAAGAAGAGGGTAAAGGAGGGATGTAGGAAGAGATAAATTGGGTATAGGAAGAGGGTATAGGAAGAGGGAATTGGGTAGGTTAAAAAAAAACAGAGAAATGGAGCCAGAAGAAGAAAGAAATGTTGGAGAATTTAAAAAAAAAAAAAAAAAACGTAGAATGGGTGGAATTTAACAAATAAAAAAAGGGGAGTTGAAGAGGGGATGGAAGAAGAGCATAATGGGGGCAATCGAAGAAAAGGGAAATTGAGGGGGGGAATGGAAAAAGAGGGAAATGGGAAAGAATGGAAGAGTGTAATGAGGAAATGGGATGGAAGAAAATGGAGATGAGGTTAAAAGAAAGGGGTAATGGAGGTTGAATAGAAGTAAATGGAAACAGAAGAACAGAAGAAGAGAGAGAAAAGGGTGGAACAGAAGAAGATTGAAATAGGGGAATGGAAAGAGTCATTTGGAAAAAGAAGGAAACGAGGGAGATGGAAGAAGTTGGGTATTTAAGTAGATGGAAATGGCAGTAGATTAATAGAGGGAAAAAAGAAGGAATTAATGAAGAGAGAAATAGGGGTGTAACAGAAGAAGAGGGGGGAAAAAAGGGATGTAGAAAGAGAGAAATTGGGTATAAAAAGAGGGAAAGAAGTGGAAAAAGAGGCAAATAAGGGGATGGGAGAAAAATGGGAGAATGTGGAAGAAGAGGGAGATGGGTTATAAGAAAAGGGAAATAGGAGGCGGTGGAAGAAATGGGGGATGGATCTAGAAAGAAAGAGGGAAATGGGTAGTGAAAAAAAGAGGACACCTGAGGATGGAACAAGAGGGGGAATGGTGGGAATAGAAAGATAAGAAGAGATATGGGGTAAAATAAGAGTGAATTGGGATGCATGGAAAAATTAAGGGTGGATGGAAGAAGAGAAAAATGGAGCAAATGGAAGAATTTGGAGCAATGGAAGAAAACGGAAAAGCGGGGGAATAGAAGAAGAAAATTTGGGGAATGGAGGAAGACGGGAAAAGGAGGATTAAATAACTGAGAAGAGGGGGCCAGAAGAACAGAGAGGTGGCAGGGAAAGGAAGAAAAGAAAAATAGGGTGGAATAGAAGACAAGGAAAATAAGGGGGGAGGTGAAACTGAAGGATGGAAGAAAAATGAAATGAAAGAGATGGAAGAAGGATGAAATGAAAGAGATGGAAAAATGCCGAAATTCGCTGAAATGAAAGAAGTCGGAAATCGAGGAAATGGAAGTAAGAAATAGGGAATGGAAGAACAAAGAAATACGGGGTATGGAAGAATAGTGAAATATGGGCTGTGAAAGAAGAAACAAATGTAGGAATAGAAGAAGGAGAAACAAGGTGGATGATAGTAGCAGTGGGAAATGATGGGGTGGAAAAAGATGCCTCTCCCACATCACCTTTCCACTAGCGTCTACACGCCCACTGCACTCCTTTTACTGGAGGCCAGGGATGAGGCGCAACTCGTGATGGAGCGGTAGCACGGCGTGTGGCGTAGGCAGCAGGGGGAACAACAAAAGGTTGGAGTCACCGGAGCGTACGTGAAGTGGGCCTGGGAGCCTGACAAATAGATTAATAGAGATAAATGGAGACAGAACAGATGAAAAGAGAAATAGGGGTGAATAGAAGAAGAGGGAAAACGAGGGATGTAGGAAGAAGAAGAAGAAGAGGGAAATGGGGGAGAGGGAAATGGGAGGGGTGGAACAAATGGGGGGATGATGAAGAAAGGGTGGAATCCAAGAAGAGAGAAATAGGTTGAAAGAAGAGGGAAATGGGTGGTAGAAAAAGAGGGAATTGGGAGGGGTGGAAAAAACAAGGGTGGATGAAGATGAGAGAAATTGAGGGAATTTAAAAAGATGGAGTAATGGAAGAAAACTGAAATAGGGAAAATAGAAGAAGCTGAAAATTTTGGGAAGAGAGAAATAAGGCTGCAAGGGTGTGGGAAGAACAGAGACATGGCGGGGAAAGGAAGAAAAAAGAAATAGGGTGGAACAGAAGATGAGGAAAATAAGGGGGCAGGTGGAAGTAGGGGATGGAAGAAAAATGAAATGAAAGCGATAATAAGAGATGAAAATCGAGATAATGGAAGGGGTGGAAGAAATAGGGGATGGATAAAGAGAGAGAAATGAGTGCGATGGAAGAAGACAGAAATGGAGGAATGGAAGGACAAGGAATTGGGGAATGATGAAAGAAGATGGAAATTCAGTAATGGAAG
This sequence comes from Spea bombifrons, assembly GCF_027358695.1. Taxonomy (NCBI): domain Eukaryota; kingdom Metazoa; phylum Chordata; class Amphibia; order Anura; family Pelobatidae; genus Spea; species Spea bombifrons. The sequence continues at coordinate 35,340,700 of NC_071090.1, read as the reverse complement.
AAGTTGGAGTAATGGAAGAAAACTGAAATAGGAAGATGGAAGAATAAGTAAATGGGTGAAATAGGAGAATATGATTTGGGGAAGAGAGAAATAGGGCTGCAATAGAAGAAAAGGAAAATGGGAGAATAGAGGAACAGATGAGTAGGGTGAATGAAATAACAGAGAAGTGGGGCTAGAAGAACAGAGAAATGTAAGAAGAGGAAAATGGGAAACGAAAGATGAGAAACTTGTAAGGGTTGGAACCAAAGGGAAATAATGCATAGAAGAGGGAAATAATGCATAGAAGAGAGAAATGAGGATAGAAAAAGGCAAATGTGCGAATGTAAGAGGGAAATGAGGGTAAATGAAAGAAGAGGGAAATATGGTGGAAGTGAAGAAAAGGTAAATGGTAAATGGAAGAAGATGGAAAGGAAGAATGTAAGAAGTGTAACGTTGGCAACGGAGAAGGAACCCAGTATGCAGAAGATGGTGGTGAATGAGGTAAGTGCTGAAGGTTGAGGGTGACGAACTGCGCCACGGGACATTACAGAAGAGTGTAATGAAGGAAATGTGATGAAGGAATATGGGGTGGAAGAAAAGGGTAATAGACGAACAGAAGAAGAAATACGGGAATGGATTAAGAGAGAAATAAGGGTGGAATAGAAAAAGATTGAAAGAGGGGAATGGAACAAGAGGGTTGGGAAAATGGAAAAGAAAGAAATGGGGGAGATGGAAGAAAGGGGATTGTAGTAGTGGAAAATGAAGGGGGTAGAAATAGAGGACAACAAGGGAAGAGAGAAATGGGGGGGGATGGAAGATGGGGAAATGGGGGGTAAAAGAAGAGGGAATTGGAAGAAGAGGCTAATGGGGGAATGGAAGAAAATGGAAATTGAAGTGGCAATGAAAGAAGAGGGAAATAAGAATGATAGAAGAAAAATAAATGGGGAACAGAAGCAAAGAGAAATGGGAAAGAAAGGAAGAAGAGTGTAATGAAGGAAATTGGATGGAAGAAGAGGGAGATGAGGTTGGAAGAAAGGGGCAATGGAGGAGGAATAGAAGTACAGGCAAACAGAGGAACGGAAAAAAAAGAGAAATAAGGGTGGAAGAGAGGAAGATTGAAAGGGGAATGGAACAAGACAATTGGGAAATAGGAAAAAGAAAGAAGTGGGGGAGATAGAAGAAGTGGAGTATTGAAGTAGAGGGAAATGGGGATAGAAGAATAGATTAATATAGGGAAATGGAGAAGGCACAGGGGTGGAATACAAGAAGAGAGATAAGAAGGGGTGTAAGAAGAGAGAAATAGGGTAATGAGGGAAATGGGTGGTGGAAAAAGAGGACAACTGCGGATGGAAGAAGAGAGAAATTAGGGGAATGGAAGAAGAAGAGGGAATGGGGGAGAGGGAAATGGAAGGTGTGGATCATAAGGTGGGAATGGTGAAGAAAGTGTGGAATGAAATAGGTTGAAAGAAGAGGAAAAGGGGTGGTAGAAAAAGAGGGAATTAGGAGGGTTGGACAAAATGAGAGTGGATGAAGGTGAGAGAAATGGAGGGAATGAAAGAAGTTGGTCTCACGACTGAGGTCCATGCAGACGACTGTAATGACCCAGAGCGCTCAATTATGGAATTCAGGAGTCACAGTGCAGGAGCAGAGACACAGGGCCTGGTGCAGGGTAACCAAATTCCCCCTGAGTGTTGAGCCATCAGGATTGTGCAGCCACATCCCCGGACCCTGAAATAGCAGTGGGAGGTATCCAGTACAGGTAACAGGATTTAGATATATGCTGCAGGCAATGACAGAAAAGGCAGACCAGAGCCAGAGAAGTAGAAGCAGGTTACAGAATTAAGAATACAGGTTACAGGGACAAGCTAAACACAAGATCAGACAGAAATAGGACAGTACATCCATCCCTCAGGACATGACACCCCTCTAATGGGGCTCAGGACATGACACCCTTCTAATGGGGCTCAGGACAAGACACCCCTCTGTCAATGCTCAGGACAAGACACCCCTCTACCAGGGCTCAGGACAGGACACCCCTCTACTTGGGCTCAGGACAGGACACCTGAATGGACATACCTTAAGCTGGACAAACAGAAAACTAAACTGAAACTCAGAGCACACGGGTATAGCACATATAATTATACAAACAAAGGAGGCGCAAAGGAGCAAAGCAAGATCAGAAACACAGCAAGAAGGAAATTCTGGAGAAACCGCATACTGCCTGAAGAGCCTGGCTGAGCCTTCACTCCGAGTGGACGTTACAGTAAGAGTAATGGGAGAAAACTGAAATGGGGGAAATAGAAGAAGATAACAATTTGGGGAAGAGAGAAATAGGGCTGCAATTGAAGAAAAGGAAAATAGGGGAATGGATGAAGAGGGGAAGGGGAGTATGAAATAACAGAGAAGTGAGAGTTGGAAGAACAGAGAGATGGCGGGGAAAGAATAGGGTGGAATACAAAACAATAGGGTGGAATAGAAGAGGAAAATACGGGGAATTCGAACTAGGGGAGGGAAGAAGAATGACATGAAAGAGATGGAAGAAGATGAAAATTGAAGAAATGAAAGAAGGCAGAAATAGAGGAAATGGAAGAATGAAGAAATAGGGGGATGGAAGAACAGACAGATGCGGCATAGACGAAAAGGGAAATAAGGGTGGTGGAAAAAGAAGCAAATGTAGGAACAGAAGAAGGAGGAACTAGGTGGATGATAGAAGCATTTGGAAATGGGGTGGAAGAAGAGAGAAGTCAGGGGAATGGAGGAAGACAGAAAAAGGGTAAGTAGTAAAAAAAACATAGAAATGGGGATAAGAAGAAGAAGAGAGAAATGGAAGAAAATATAAGAAAAGCAAAATGGGTTGCAATTGAACATATGGAAAATAAGGGGGGTTGAAGGGGGATGGGGGAAGAAGCAAATTGAAGTGGGAGTGGAAGAACAGGAAAATGGGAGGGATAGAAGAAAAAGAAATGCCACAATGGGAAAAAAGAGAAATGGGAAAGAATGGAAGAATAGTGCAATGAAGGAAGAAGATGGAGATGAGGTTGGAAAGAAAGGGGTTAATATAGGAGGAAAAGAAGTAAAGGGAAACAGAAGAGAGAAAAGAGAAATAAGGGTGAAACAGAAAAAAATTGAAATAGTGGAATGGAACAAGAGGATTGGGAAATTGGAAAAAGAAAGAGATGATGGAGATGGACAAAGCTGGGTATTGAAGTCGAGGGATATGGGGGTAGAAGAATAGATTATTAGAGGGAAATTGAGAAGGAACAGATGAAGAGAGAAATAGGGGTGTAATAGAAGAAGAGGGTAAAAGAGGGATGTAGGAAGAGATAAATTGGATATAGGAAGAGGGAACTGGGTGGGTTAAAAAAAACAGAAATGGAGCCAGAAGAAGAAAGAAATGTTGGAGAATGTAAAAAAAACGTAGAATGGGTGGAATTTAACAAATAAAAAAAGGGGAGTTGAAGAGGGGATGGAAGAAGAGGATAATGGGGGCAATTGAAGAAAAGGGAAATTGAGGGGGGAATGGAAAAAGAGGGAAATGGGAAAGAATGGAAGAGTGTAATGAGGAAATGGGATGGAAGAAAATGGAGATGAGGTTGAAAGAAAGGGGTAATGGAGGAGGAATAGAAGTAAATGGAAACAGAAGGACAGAAGAAGAGAGAGAAAAGGGTGGAACAGAAGAAGATTGAAATAGGGCAATGGAAAGAGTCATTTGGAAAAAGAAGGAAACGAGGGAGATGGAAGAAGTTGGGTATTTAAGTAGATGGAAATGGCAGTAGATTAATAGAGGGAAAAAAGAAGGAATTAATGAAGAGAGAAATAGGGGTGTAACAGAAGAAGAGGGGGAAAAAAAGGGATGTAGAAAGAGAGAAATTGGGTATAAAAAGAGGGAAAGGAGTGGAAAAAGAGGCAAATAGGGGATGGGAGAAAAATGGGAGAATGTGGAAGAAGAGGGAGATGGGTTATAAGAAAAGGGAAATAGGAGGCGGTGGAAGAAGTGGGGGATGGATCAAGAAAGAAAGAGGGAAATGGGTAGTGAAAAAAAGAGGACACCTGGGGATGGAACAAGAGGGAAATGGTGGGAATAGAAAGATAAGAAGAGATATGGGGTAAAATAAGAGTGAATTGGGATGCATGGAAAAATTAAGGGTGGATGGAAGAAGAGAGAAATGGAGCAAATGGAAGAATTTGGAGCAATGGAAGAAAACGGAAAAGCGGGGGAATAGAAGAGGAAAATTTGGGGAATGGAGGAAGACAGGAAAAGGAGGATTAAATAACCGAGACGTGGGGGCCAGAAGAACAGAGAGATGGCAGGGAAAGGAAGAAAAGAAAAATAGGGTGGAATAGAAGACAAGGAAAATAAGGGGGGAGGTGAAACTGGGGGATGGAAGAAAAATGAAATGAAAGAGATGGAAGAAGGATGAAATGAAAGAGATGGAAAAATGACGAAATTCGCCGAAATGAAAGAAGTCGGAAATCGAGGAAATGGAAGTAAGAAATAGGGGAATGGAATAACAAAGAAATGCGGGGTATGGAAGAATAGTGAAATATGGGCTGTGAAAGAAGAAACAATTGTAGGAATAGAAGAAGGAGAAACAAGGTGGATGATAGTAGCAGTGGGAAATGATGGGGTGGAAAAAGATGCCTCTCCCACATCACCTTTCCACTAGCGTCTACGGATGTCAGGACACGCCCGCTGCACTCTTTTTACTGGAGGCCAGGGATGAGGCCCAACTCGTGATGGAGCGGTAGCACAGCGTGTGGCGTAGGCAGCAGGGGGAACAACAAAATGTTGGAGTCACCGGAGCGTACGTGAAGTGGGCCTGGGAGCCTGACAAAAAGATTAATAGAGATAAATGGAGACGGAACAGATGAAAAGAGAAATAGGGGTGAATAGAAGAAGAGGGAAAATGAGGGATGTAGGAAGAAGAAGAAGAAGAAGAGGGAAATGGGGGAGAGGGAAATGGGAGGGGTGGAACAAATGGGGGGATGATGAAGAAAGGGTGGAATCCAAGAAGAGAGAAATAGGTTGAAAGAAGAGGGAAATGGGTGGTAGAAAAAGAGGGAATTGGGAGGGGTGGAAAAAACAAGGGTGGATGAAGATGAGAGAAATTGAGGGAATTTAAAAAGATGGAGTAATGGAAGAAAACTGAAATAGGGAAAATAGAAGAAGCTGAAAATTTTGGGAAGAGAGAAATAAGGCTGCAAGGGGGTGGGAAGAACAAAGACATGGCGGGGAAAGGAAGAAAAAAGAAATAGGGTGGAACAGAAGATTAGGAAAATAAGGGGGGCAGGTGGAAGTAGGGGATGGAAGAAAAATGAAATGAAAGTGATAATAGGAGATGAAAATCGAGATAATGGAAGGGGTGGAAGAAATAGGGGATGGATAAAGAGAGAGAAATGAGTGCGATGGAAGAAGACAGAAATGGAGGAATGGAAGGACAGGGAATTGGGGAATGATGAAAGAAGATGGAAATTCAGTAATGGAAGAAGTTGGAGTAATGGAAGGAAACTGAAATAAGAAGATGGAAGAATAAGTAAATGGGTGAAATTGGAGAATATGATTTAGGGAAGAGAGAAATAGGGCTGCAATAGAAGAAAAGGAAAATGGGAGAATAGAGGAACAGAGGAGTATGGTGAATGAAATAACAGAGAAGTGGGGCTAGAAGAACAGAGAAATGTAAGAAGAGGAAAATGGGAAACGAAACATGAGAAACTTGTAAGGGTTGGAACCAAAGGGGAATAATGCATAGAAGAGAGAAATGAGGATAGAAAAAGGCAAATGTGCGAATGTAAGAGGCAAATGAGGGTAAATGAAAGAAGAGGGAAATATGGTGGAAGTGAAGAAAAGGTAAATGGTAAAGGGAAGAAGATGGAAAGGAAGAATGTAAGAAGTGTAACGTTGGCAACGGAGAAGGAACCCAGTATGCAGAAGATGGTGGTGAATGAGGTAAGTGCTGAGGGTTGAGGGTCACCACGAACTGCGCCACGGGACATGACAGAAGAGTGTAATGAAGGAAATGTGATGAAGGAATATGGGGTGGAAGAAAGGGGTAATAGACGAACAGAAGAAGAAATACGGGAATGGGTTAAGAGAGAAATAAGGGTGGAATAGAAAAAGATTGAAAGAGGGGAATGGAACAAGAGGGTTGGGAAAATGGAAAAGAAAGAAATGGGGGAGATGGAAGAAAGGGGATTGTAGTAGAGGAAAATGAAGGGGTAGAAATAGAGGACAACAAGGGAAGAGAGAAATGGGGGGGAATGGAAGATGGGGAAATGGGGGGTAAAAGAAGAGGGAATTGGAAGAAGAGGCTAATGGGGAAATGGAAGAAAAAGGAAATTGAAGTGGGAATGAAAGAAGAGGGAATTGGGTGGTAGAAAAAGAGGGAATTGGCAGGGTGGAAAAAACTAGGTAGGATGAAGATGAGAGAGAAATTGAGGGAATTTAAAAAGATGGAGTAATGGAAGAAAACTGAAATAGGGAAAATAGAAGAAGCTGAAAATTTTGGGAAGAGAGAAATAAGGCTGCAAGGGGGTGGGAAGAAGAGAGACATGGCGGGGAAAGGAAGGTAAAAGAAATAGGGTGGAACAGAAGATGAGGAAAATAAGGGGGCAGGTGGAAGTGGGAGATGGAAGAAGAATGAAATGAAAGAGATAATAGGAGATGAAAATAGAAATAATGGAAGAAGATTGATATTGGGGGTGGAAGAAGAGAGAAATGGGGATGGAACTAAAGGGAAATAGGGGTAAAAGATAAAGAATATGGAATAATGGAAGAAGAGGAAAATGGGGTTTGGGAGAAGAAACTGGGAGATGTAATGGAGGAAGAGAGAAATTAAAATGGAAGAAGAGGAAAATGGGGGATGGAGGAAGAAGGAAATGGGGTACTGTAAGAAGAAAGAAATGAAGTTGAATAGAAAAAGAGATAAATGGGATAGAAGATGAAATGGGGTAGTAGAAATGGGAAATGGTGGTGGGATAATATATGGGGGATAGTAGAAAAGGCAAATGGGGGTATGGAAAAAAGAAAGAAATCGGGGTAAAAGGAGAGGAAAACGTGAGGCGATGGAAGAAAGAGAAATGGGGGGATGAAGGAAGAGAGAAATGGGAATGGAAGAAGAGCAAAATGCTATGGAATAGAAAATAAGATACACGATCTGGTAGAATAGGCCAAATGGGGGAGTGGAAGAAGAGGGATATGGGGATAAAAGAAGAGAGACATGGGGGTGGGTGGAAGAAGAGAGAAAGGGAGTGATGGAGAAAGAGGGAAAGGGGAGAATGGAAGAAGAGATAAATGTGGAAGAAGAGGAAAATGGAGGGGTGAAAGAAATATGGGATGGATGAAGAGAGAGAAATGGAATGGAAGAAGACAGAAGTGGAGTAATAGAAGGAAATGGAATTGGGTAATGGTGAAAGAAGATGGCAATTTGGTAATGGAAGAAAGAGAAGTGGGGTGATGGAAGAAGAAGTAAATGGGGGGAAATGGAAGAAGATTATGATTTTGGGAAGAGAGAAATAGGGCTGCAATAGAAGCACAGAAAAGCGGGGAAATAGAGGAACAGATGAGTGGGGTGAATGAAATAACATGGTGTGGAACTGACGAAAAGGAAACTGAAAAAAATTGAAGAAGAAATGAATAGGGGGATGGAAGAAGAGAGAAATCGGGGATCGAAGAAGTGGGATATAGAGGATAGAGGAAGAGAGAAATGGAAATGGAAGAAGACGAAAATGCAATTGAATAGAAAAAGAGATAAATTAGGCATAATAAGAGACAAATGAGAGGATAGATTGGGATAAATGATAAGAGGAATGGGACAGGTGAATAGAAAAAGAGATAAATGAGATGGAAGAAGGGATAATGGGGGAGAAGTGGAGGAAGAGGAAAATTAGGATGGGAGAGGCAAATGGGGCATGGAAGAAGACATAAATGGGGAGAATGGAAGAAGAAATAAATGGGGTGGAAAAAGAGGAAAATAGCGTGGAAAAAAGAGGGATATTGGCGATGAAAGAAGAGGGAACTGAGGAAATGGAAAAAGAAGAGGCAAATTGGAGTTAAAGAAGAGGGAAATGGGAGGTCGAATAAATAGGGAAATAATGAAGAGAGAAATAAGAGGGATGGAACAAGAGAGAAATAGAGGGAATGGAAGGACAGGGAAATGGGGCTGATGAAAGAAGAGGAAGAAAAGAGAAGACAGGGGATGGACTAAGAGGGAAAATGAGGCATAGAAGAAGTTGAAGTAATCTGTAATATCATTTTAGTATTCTACATTGGTAGGAACAGAATCAAGGAGGAGTGAGTATTCAACGATGTGTATTGTAACAGTTATGCAATTTAATGATACTTGATCAGCAAGCAGGTTCAGTAACAGACTCTGTTACATACAGAGTTAATAGTACTGAAGGAAAGTCCAGGTAGTGAGCCCAGAGTATTGTTATTATACCTGAGGATAATGAGAGGGGGAGTCCTGGTAGCTGTCTCTCAGAAGGGCTGTAGTGCAGTATTGCAAATGAGCTGGAAAGTATCTAGGAGGCGGAACAAACAGAGCAGTCAGCTGGAGATCCAATGGAGCAGGTAAGTAGCAATATTTAAACAGTCTCTTTAAGGTAAAGGGGTAAACAGCGTTACGAGGGACCAAATCAGCAGGCAATCAGATAAACTTGAGTAGAAGCTAAGCGGTCTGATAAAGGAGAATACTTTGCACGGTGCACAACTAGCACAACAGGAATGTAAACGAGGATGAAGTCCAGAGGTCTGTAAACGGGATTCAGTCAGCGTTGTACAATGAGCTGTGGGCAAAAGGGAAATCCTTATAGCAGTCCAGGTAAGTAACAGAGAAGATGATGCAGGGAGCTTCGTTCAGGACAAGGAGATGGTTAAACAGACAAGTCTTTAGAAAATACAGCTCCGGTCTGAGCGGTGGGGCCCTTCCTTGGATCACCTGTAGAAACTAGGTACTCGCGCAGCACTTTTGTTAAGACAATTGAAGTGCCCAGAACCACTCCCTAATGAGGTTTAAATAGGAAGTGATCACATTAGGCATTGATTACTTAAAGGAAATAGGAAAATTGGAATGGAAGAAGAGGGAAATTGAGGGATTAAAAAAGAGAGAATTTGAGTAATGGAAATGGGGAGGTGGCAGAAGATGGAAATGGAAGAATGTAAGAAGAGGGAAATGGGGTTAATGGAAGAATAGAAAAATAGGGAATGAAAGAAAGAAATTTGGAGAATGGAAGGAGAAACTCAAAATTAAAAGATGGAAATGGAATGGAGGAAAGGGTAATGGCAATGAAATAACAGAAATGGGGGCTGGAAGAAGAGTAAAATGGGATGGAATGGAGGTAAATGGACGGATGTGGGGTTTGGAAGAAGAGGGAAATGGGGATGAATAGAAGAAGAGGGAAATAGAGAAGATGAAAGAAGATGCAAATCGAGGAAATGGAAGAAGATGAAAATTGGGGCTGGTGAAAGAAGAAGAAAATAAGGGTGGAAGAAGAGAGAAACAGGGAATGTAAGATAAAGGAAAGGGGATGAAAGAAGAGGGGAATAGAAAAAGTTGAAATGAGGGGTAGAAGCAGAGGAAAATGTTGTTAATATAAGAAGAAGGAAATAGGGGATGAATATAAGAAGAGGGAATTGGGAGGAACAGAAGAAGAGAGAAATAGGGGTGAAATAGAAAAATAGGAAATGGAGGAGCGGAGGAAGAGGTTAGTGGGGGGGGTGACATAACAGAGAAATGAGGCCCGAAAGAAGAGCGAGAGAGGGAATGAAAAAATAGGAAAATGGGGCAGAATGGAAAAAGAGGGGGTGTGGAAGAGGGGGTATGGAAGATGAGGAAAATTAAGGGGATGGAAGAAGAATGAAGAAGATAAAATTGGGGAATAGAAGACAAGGAAAATAGGACATGGAAGAAGAGGGAAATGGGCATGGAAGGATAAGGAAATGGGGAATGAAAGAAGGAAATGAGGGGAATAGAAGAACCGAGAATGGGAAGATGGGAGAAATGGGAATTGTGGGATATAAGAAGAAGGATATGGATGAATAGAAGTCTAAAAAATGGGGGGGGTGGAAGAAGAGACAAACTGGGAGTGAAAGAGGGGAATGGAGGAAGAGAAAAATGGGAATTGAAAGAAGGAAACTAGTGAAATAAAAGAAGATAGAATGGAGGAGTGGAGCCCAGAGGGAGGGCAGTCCTTTAAGCCATGGTTCCCCAGAGGTTTCCCCCACAGGGGGTTTTCCTCTCCTGCGTGCTTAAGGATGACTGTTTGTGAGTCCACAGGTAGCCTTTGTTTTGGTCTTGTCTATAGAATAATTAACCCTGTCCAAAGAGTTGGTGCATAATCATTTTACTGGCAAATTAACTCTAATGTTGTAATAAAATAAAGTAATACTAAATTTATACACATTGTCTCATGGATTTATTTCTTTGGATATGTTGCCTGAAGCAGCATTAAACACATGGATGGTGGGTGCAAATGTGAAATGGTGAAATGTTGTTTTAAACAGGCAGCCGGCACCATATTTAATATTAATGTATGTTGATGCTCAGTGAAGTGATCAAACTGGGCTCCTGCTTCAGACTTTGGTGTTGCTGAATGCCTAAACATCGAGGTATTACAGAAACAGCATTTGGGAGAAGAAAGCGATTGTAGATCTCACGTCAATTGTCGCCAACAGGATGTTTTTCTGTGACATACCAGGCATGTCAGTTGTTGTCAATATCAATAGACCTTCTCAAAACATTTTTGGCAGTATGCTGTACTGTTCAAAAGTTTGGGCTTTTCATGGAAAAGGTTACAGATCACAGATGGTAACTACTCTCAGCTAATCCTGCAGCACAGGAAGAAACCTCAAAACTTTTGAAAAAAGTTCTTCTTTTGCAGGTGTACGGCGCACATGCGCAGAGGTTTTTACAGTGCGCAACCAACCTGCTTTCAATGTATAAGTGAATTTGTGAGGTTAGTGTTTTGACTACAAACCTAGAGTTTAGTAAACACCTAATTTTTTGTAATGTTTATTTATTCAAAATCATGGCACATTCAGAAGAAGACTCAGGTATTAATTCCAGAAGGGTGACCATGAGAACATAGAAAACAAGAAACAGTATTACAAAGTGGTGATAATTATGAAGATAGGGGTGGCTGTTCAGTAAGCAAAATTCTCAGTGGAATTGGAAGTGGAAGTGAAAGTAAGAAGCAAAAGTATTTAAAAACAAAGGCAATTGGCACAATACATGCCCTTCACATTTTCACTACTCATTTAGGTTGGGGGAACTTAATCTGTATTAAATGCATTTTAATTGAAATACTCAGATACCTTCTTTCCCCATTTGCTTGTTCAAGGGAAGTACAGAAACTTTACCTTTCGCCATAAGAATCATGGCCAGGTTACTGAGCACCACATGTTGATCAGGATGATCTTTTTTGCCAGCTCAAAAGCTTGGCTCACATAGTCACATGCCTCATTGTGGAAGCCCTGTGCAGCCTACACAGTCGCCAAATCATTCATCAAGGTCACAGTCTACAAGAAACACACAACAGAAAAATGGTCATGAACGGTAAAACCAGAGGAAAAATATGGTTAATAGTTACAACGAAATGTACAGTTTGTTCTATGTATTATCATTTAACATACAGTGAAGGCTCTACATTGCACTGGTTGCTTTCCTTGTTCACCTGTGGGTGCAGCTCCCCCTGCTCCTCCTCACAGATCTGCAGAGCTTTTTCATACATTCCTTGTGCTTCTGCATATTGTACAATGCTCATTAGGTAATGTCCATACGAATCTAGACATAGACCCAGGAGTAGACGAGTGTTGGACTTTTCCTCTGCTGTTAGTGGAAACAGGTCACGTCTTACAAACAGAGACGTACATTGAACGGTATGTGATGGACAGAGGTCTGACCTGGTAGATCCAGCATTCCGTCCTCCCTCTCTATCTTCTCCTTAAGACTCAGAATACAGAATTGATATCCGGCCACAGCCAGTTCATTTCTGAGACATGAAAAGGAAATCCAAGTTAGTTTTCACCATAAAAGTCTGGAATACAATTCTATTATGGCCTCTTAGTATACAGTATACATCTGAATTATAATAATGATCTTGCTATAAAGAGAAATTAAATTGGACATATCTGTTTAACGCCTCCATCTCGAAAGATATAAACCGTATTTGCTCGATTCAGAACAAATAACCATAGTCTTATATTCGAGGTCATTTTATAATCCGACCTCAAATAGAAATCTGATTACAAGACTAAGATCCAGATCCCCCGCAGCACTGCAGGGGACCTGGATCCTTCTCTCTGGCAACCGGTGGATGCCTGTGCGCTCTTCTGAGCAATCACAAGGCTATCGGGGTAGGAGGGTTGTGTTGCTACATGCCTCGATATCGAGGCATGTCAGCAACACCGTTTATGCTTAGAAAGCGATTATGATCGCTTCTAAGCTGTTTTAGCCTGCCGCTGACCTTTTTTTTTCTCCCCAGATCCACGGTCATCCTCGCTTGTGACATAACACTTTCTAAGCTTGCTTAATGAAATGACGTTAAGTGACTGTTTTTTTCATGCAGTGCCTGACCCATCAATGGACGTTAAGGGGTTAATACAGCATTGTATACTTAGCTATATACCATGAGAATGAGATTTAATTTACATGATATATGAAATTATTCATCAACAGTATCACATGCGAGTTAAGTGCCAGATTGGGTTCATTTTAACCAAAAGTCGATCAACATTATGTATTGGCTCCCCTAATGGCATTCAGGAGGCAACACAAGAACAATTTGTGTTAATTACTAAATATTGTATATAATGTTATGTGTGCAGACTTCATATGCGTCTTCCGCTTATGTTCCTCTTAGTAAATTTGTAGGTGAAATTTATAATTTGATTCATTCAATGTGAATGATGCTTCACATAAATGATGCCCATCACGATTAAAATATTTCATGTTCTACATGAGAAAAATCAAAATTACTTTATTTTCCATGATTGTTCTTGCTAATAACTATATACATAAGAATCCCCCAGGTTCTGGTGTTTTTAGTGTAGAAGAGTTTTTGCTAAATGCAATTAGAAGTGAAAATTGGGGATAGTAGGCCCGAGTACATAGAGATTTGTTTAACCGCAGTTTCATCTGAATTTATCTTACATTTTGTGCATGTATATTCCTTGTTTTTTAAATGTATGGAATAGTCATACAATAATACATTCTCGTTTCTCTTATTAGAAGTGCAATTCACCATAGGTCAGACAACACACTTGCTAGACGCACTTTTTCATCAAAAAATGTTGGCAGAAGCAAATTTTTGGATTCCATTATGTCTAATGTATTTCATTTATTATGTTTTATAGTTATTTGTATGGCAAATAGTGTGACTCGGCTATGTATTAGGGGTGCGTGTGGGTATAAGAGCTCGACTGGTCTCCAAATGTTTCCAGGGCTGCTTTTCATTCCCAGCCCGGCCCTGATCACTGAGTGAGCGTAGGCTGCCGTAGTTAGTGTCAGTCAAGTGCCGCTCGCTCGCCACCCAGCTCCTATGCTGATTCACTGACTGATCCCAGAGTGTCAGTGTCACTCTGTTTTGCCCGTCTCCTGGTGCTGACTCCTGGTGCTGTTCCCATGCTATGATTGACATTGCATGGGAGGTCATCACAGCTGCCAGACATGTGAAAATATATCACATGGCATTAAAAAAAGTATCGTTAATTGACAAAAAGTATCGATACTTGTACTCGGTCTCAAAAAATGGTATCTGTGCATCCCTAGTAAACATGATTATACCCATATTCTTATCAGAAATGGGTCAAATGTGTTCCTTGGCATCTGTAACCATGATATTCCTCCCACAATCCCCATATATAAAAATTATTATACCCATATTCTTATCAGAAACAGGTCAAATATGTTTCTTGGCATCTGTAACCATGATATTCCACCCATAATCCCCATGTAAAAAAAATATTATACCCATATTCTTATCAGAAACAGGTCAAATATGTTTCTTGGCATCTGTAACCATGATATTCCACCCATAATCCCCATGTAAAAAAAATATTATACCCATATTCTTATCAGAAACAGGTCAAATATGTTTCTTGGCATGTGTAACCATAATATTCCACCCATAATCCCCATGTAAAAAAAATATTATACCTATATTCTTATCAGAAACAGGTCAAATGTGTTATTTAGGATGTGTAACTATAATATTCCACCCATAATCCCCATGTAAAAAAATATTATACCCATATTCTTATCAGAAACAGGTCAAATGTTTTCCTTGTCATGTGTAACCATGATATTCCACCCATAATCCCCATGTAAAAAAATATATTCCAAGATGATGATGATGATAAAACAGGTAAAATGTGGTGTTTACACATGCATATACCATATTAAGTCCATAACCCAACCCTACAAATGTTTTGACTCAATTTTGTATTATTCCTATAGAATTTATTATGATTCCGTTATAAAACTGTACACATTTCAGCAAGTGAATAGTTACACATTTGCAGCTTGTATCAAGAACTACAGAAAAGAACATACTTTGATTTACCATGAGTGTAAAAGGTGTACTGACATCTAGTGACAGTGATGAGCATTGCAGCCTATCAACCCAATATGTTGTTTGGTCCGTCCCTACAGCAGAAGCTCATTGGGGTTAACCCTTCATAATGTAGAGTGAAGTCAATAAATTAAAAAAGGAACTTTGAAGCCAACTCTCCCTTTAGCGAGTAGACGTCAATGGGGGTCATTTTACAAACGCGCGCAAACAGAACATCCGTATACCAGAAGGCATTAACGACTCATAAACACAACCATTTTCTAGTAAAACCGCGCATCAAAGGAGCTAGTACGGGAATAACTGACAACTCAGACTTCTGGATTCAAATAATAATTATATAATAAAGCTATTACATTCCCCAAAACTTCCAGCATCGCCCCCGTTCCAGAGAACGCCGGTATCCTAAATAGCCTTTGATCCGGAAGTTTACCCGTCTTCTCACGCCGGTGGGCGTCGCACGGTTGTGACGCATTTCCGCTCTTCCTGAGCTTGGTGGTTGTCATGTCGGTACAGGAGCTGCAGGAGCATTTTCGTGGGAATAGTAAAACCCGAGAGTTCCCGGCACACAGCGCTAAAGTCCACTCGGTGGCCTGGAGCTGCGATGGACGGCGACTGGCCTCGGGCTCTTTCGATAAGACAGCCAGCGTGTTCGTGCTAGAGAAAGACCGTCTGGTTAGTAATGGGGGCAGCTTGTTAAGGGGGAGTGGGTAAAGATCTCACTAATCTGTGCAAGAAACCTCATTTAGAGAGGGTTTATAATAGGATCAGCAAGAAAAACACAGACACATTTTCATCTATCCCTAGTATAGCTAGAAACAAAATCAGAGCTATAAAATGTGCATATGGGAATAAATTAACAAAAACCCTTCCAGAATCTTACTAAAACATCAAAAACTCTTACATGTACATGTATGTAATAAAACCCTAATAATATGGTCATCTGAACACGCATGCTCCCAAGTACATATTAGATGTAATGATATCATATGTTATAACATGCACACATTTGGTTTTCTTCTCCTGCAGGTAAAAGAGAATAACTATCGGGGGCACAGTGACAGCGTGGACCAACTCTGCTGGCATCCCACCAACCCAGATCTCTTTGTCACCGCATCTGGAGACAAGACAATTCGTATATGGGACGTGAGGACTGCAAAGTGTGTATCCACGGTCAGCACTAAGGGTGAGTAGCATCCCCTTTCTTTCTGAACTCTATCACTTAGTTGTTATGGAACGGATTTCTTGGCTACCCAGTTGGAATAAATCCATTTGTGCAAGTATGGAGACAGCTGTTCAGAATTAGCGGCCATGGAAATTGTATATATCTGTATAATGATACAGTAAAGGCACAATCTTTTTTTGGCAAACTGCTGTTTTTAATAATTTTAATAAAATGAAAAAGCTTCTACCCCGTGCCGACCCATGCTAGAAACACTATGGCTCAGCTATCCCCTTTTCCCCGCACAGGACACAGTCCTGTGTGGAAGTTGAAGACAACTCATTGAACTGGTGTCGTCAGATTTCTTGCCGACATTCACACCTGTTTCACAGGTTTTCATGCCAGTGTACAGATGGGGCTCCCCCCTGTCATGTGCCCCCCCCCGTAGTAAAAACATTTTGGAGCAGATTTACCCATGCTCCTGATGCCTCAAAACATGTCCATGCACAGACCCATGGGACCCTGATGCCAGGAAGCAACTGATTCTTAAGTAAACAAGAAATGTTTGTGATGGAAATACGGTACATCTAGTTTATCATTCGGTCTTGTTTTGTGCAATAAATATCAGTTTTCAAGTAGAAATGTAACCGCTCTTCCTAATACGCTATGGTGGATGATATAAATATAATTAGTTATAAAAATAAAAAATTGAAATGTAAAAAATATATAGTTCTTAAGGTATGCATGCCCCCACCTACTGCATCTTGATCAGCAGGCTAGTATGCCAGTGGTATAGACAATTTGTGGTTGAGTTCATTTCTGAGCCCAGCCTCTAGGGGACATCACATTTCAAGTAAGGAACAGCTGCTGGAAAAAACGAATATGCAGTTTCTAAAAGAAAGTGGTTCTGCTGCTACATCATCATCTACAATAACTTTGTTTTAAAAAGGACTTTTTTTTTTTTTTTTGTTGTTGCTTTTAGCGCTTTTATCCTACCCCTTTTAAGTTTACTCTAAAAGAAAAGCTTGTTTTACTGAGCGACAGGCATTGCAAACAATTTGCTTCCCTGATTAGTCTTCCACTTACAAGGGGTGTGACAATTAGAAAATAGTTTTACTTAATTCTTTACTATACCTTCATGCAGTGAAATTCGTCTGACAAATCTGCTTATAAAATGGTGTGTGTGTGTATTTCTTTTTGGTTTATGTTGGGTTGTTATGGGTTTTGTACTGAAACAGCATTTTTATCATAATGTCATGTTTTCCAATGTATATCCACCTGAAGCAATAATAATATATACAGTATCTCACAAAAGTGAGTACACCCCTCACGTTTGTAAATATTTCATTATATCTTTTCATGTGACAACACTGAAAAATGACACTCTGCTACAATGTAAAGTAGTGAGTGTACAACAGTGTAAATTTGCTGTCCCCTCAAAATAACTCAACACACAGCCATTAATGCAGTATTTAACATGATAATGACCCCAAACACAACCCCAAGACTACCACTAACTTGCTAAAGAAGCTCAGGTTAAAGGTGATGGACTGGCCAAGCATGACTCCAGACTTAAACCCTATTGAGCATCTGTGGGGCATCCTCAAGCGGAAGGTTGGGGCACGCAAGGTCTCTAACATCCACCAGCTCCGTGATGTCGTTATGGAGGCGTGGAAGAGGACTCCAGTGGCAACCTGTGAAGATTTGGTGAACTCCATGCCCAAGAGGGTTAAGGCAGTGCTGGAAAATAATAGTGGCCACACAAAATATTGAGACTTTGGGCCCAGTTTGGACATTTCCACTTAGGGGTGTACTCACTTTTGTTGCCAAAGTTTAGACCTTAATGGCTGTGTGTTGAGTTATTATGAGAAGACACTGTTATACAGGCTGTACACTTACTACCTTACACTGTAGCAGAGTGTCATTTCTTCAGTTTTGTCACATGAAAAGATATAATAAAATATTTACAAAAATGTCAGGGGTGTACTCACTTTTGTGAGATACTGTACGCAAAGAAAAAAAAGCCGCGGTGAGGAGTTACCAAGTTTTCTGTGGCTTTGATGTAACTTTTGTATTCCGTGTGAACAAAATGTTGACTAACCGTCTATTGTCTTTGTTTGAGAGCAAACTCACCCAGTGGCTGCCTTATAATATTTTACATTCATAGAAGTCTCGATGAAGTTTTGGTTGCATGCTTTTTTTTTTGTTTTGTTTTTTTATAAATTAATGGGGTGGGAAAGAACATTCAGGGGTAATTATGAAGCATCTGTTACCCTAGTAGTAAGTGTTTTATCAACAGAGGAACCCAATGTACAAATAATCATTATTGGCTCCAATAATTTTTAAAAGTAAACATTTCTTGTAAATATAAAATGCATAATATATTTTAAACAGAGGAGAAGTATGTACCCTTGTTATTTGATTTAGCCTTCCATTTCATTGCATTAAAAAACAACTTTTGTTTCCAGGAGAAAATATAAACATCTGCTGGAGCCCAGATGGTCAAACAATTGCAGTGGGAAACAAAGACGATGTAATCACCTTCATAAATGCAAAAGACTATCGTTTCAAGGCAGAAGAGCAATTCAAGTTTGAAGTAAATGAAATCTCCTGGAACAATGACAACAATATGTTCTTTCTGACAAATGGAAACGGATGCATCAACATTCTGAGGTACAATGGCCCGACCGTGACTAATTATTCCCTCTTCCACTTAATCACGCCAGTAAAATGATACTTTATTGATGAGGGATGCAAGTTTGGATGCTTAAGAAGCTGAATATTTTATATATCCGGTACACACATAACATGCCATAAAATAAATAAAATCTCTGTAAAGCAAGAAAATACATTGTTCACCTGCCATTATTTTTTTATATATATATTTGTTCAATGCTTGGAAAGAATTTCATGCAAGCATGCAATTTGTTTTATTTTTCTATTTTAATATCCCTTTTCCATCCAGTTACCCGGAGCTCAAGCCAGTGCAGTCTATCAACGCACATCCCTCCAACTGCATTTGCATAAAGTTTGATCCCACAGGGAAATATTTTGCAACAGGTAGCGCCGATGCCCTTGTCAGCCTTTGGGATGTAGACGAGCTTGCGTGTGTCCGCTGCTTCTCCAGGTAAGGAACTCTTTGCTATAGTAAATGTTACATACGCTTTCCAGCTCTATTGGTGAGATTAAGATCCCATCGCAAAAGCATCGTTTTTTTTTTTTTGGAAGCTATGCTATTGAAGCTATCACTCACATTTATGTAATGTTAGTAGTTTATTTGCTGTGAAGTTAGTGTAACACTGGCAGAATTCACACTAACTTTCTTTTGTGAGAGCATCTGAAGATCTACTGTTCCATTTGGCTATAGTTAATTTGAGTTTTATATGGCCTGTAGGTTGGATTGGCCCGTGAGGACACTGAGCTTTAGCTATGATGGCAAAATGCTGGCGTCTGCATCAGAGGATCATTTCATTGACGTTGCACATGTCGAAACAGGTAAGTGAATAGATGAATGCAACTATTAGTAGATGGAAAAATGTGTAAGACATAGTAGTAGATCAATGGTGACTGTTAATGTACAGAGGAGCTTATTGTTGCTCTTTTTCAGGTGAGAAACTGTGTGAAGTTCAGTGTGAATCTCCTACCTTTACCGTGGCTTGGCACCCAAAGAGATACCTCCTCGCTTTTGCCTGTGATGACAAGGATGGCAAATATGATAACAGTCGGGAAGCAGGCACTGTGAAACTGTTTGGTCTTCCAAATGAGTCTTGAAGGACACTGTGAAGATTGGTACCTAAAATGAAAGCCTCATTGCAATAATGGACCTTGTGAATTTGGGCAATATATAAGAAAACAAACGATGGTTGCTTGAAGCTGACACCCAGTACTTGCTGAATGGAAATGACTAGAACACTTGTGGCAAAAGTACAGTCTGTGGAACATTATGTTTAAGTTGTCATGGTTTTTGGCTTTGGAAGCAAAATATTTTCTATGGAGTAAACTTCTTTTTTAATAAAACTGCTTTTAAATTAAATGAGTTATATTCCTAGGCCAGTAATAAACTTTTTTTCTTTAACAGAAAGTCAGAATAGTAATATTTTCCCATTTCACCCATCAAATTGGGCATACTGTTTTTCAATGTCAGAAGGATGTATATACTGTATTTGCTCGATTATAAGACAAGGTTTTTTCCAGAGACTAAGAGACTATGAGACTAAGATCCATATCCCCCACAGCGATGCAGGGGACCCGGATCCTCCTGTCTCCCCCTCCTCCCCCACTTACCGGTACTTCTGAGTCCCCGGTGCTTAGTCTGGGCAGCGTGTAGAGTTCTACGCGATTCGCGTACGCAACTTCCGCTGCAGCCAGGAGGAGGTGCGGTTAGCAGCGGGGGTTGTCTGCGTCCATCGCGCAGACCTTCCCCTGCTGTCAGAGGACTACGCGCCAGGGACTCAGAAGCTCCGGTAAGTTTGGAGGAGGGAGAGTTAAATGGGGGACAGGCAGAGTGCTCTGTGAAATGCCTTTTAACCCCCTTAATGCCACTCTGCCTCCTGAAATGCCTTTTACCTCCCTATATGCCACTCTGTCCCATAATATGCCTTTTAACCCCCTAAATGCCACAGTGGCATATAGGGGTATAAGGCAATTCTGGAGACAGAGTGGCACATAGGGGGTCAAAAGGCATATCATGGGGCACAGTGGCATTTAGAGGGTTAAAAGGCATATGTGGTACAGTGACATATAGGGGGTATAAGGCATTTCTGGGGCAGAGTGGCAAGCCTGGGGGCAGATGTGCATAACTGGGTGGGCAGGTTCAAAAAAAATGAAATAAAAACAAAATATTTTTCTCAATCATAGCTTTTATTAAAAAATTGATCACATAGTTTACATGAATTAACATTTACTGGTAAAACTTTTTTCCTATAGGGTCATCTTATATTCAGGCTTTTTCTTTTTTTCATAAATTAATATTCAGATTTTGGGGGGGTCGTCTTATAATCAAGCAAATACGGTATGTACATGAACAAAGATGACAAACGTAAGTGGTAGAAAGATAACTAAAATTTGACTTATAAAAGTTAGTTTTAGGGTTAGGGAAAGGTAACCGTAGGATGACTGATAATTAAAGAAACTCCATAATATCATTGTAGAGAGAACACTGTCTTTGTATATAGATTACTTTCTTTGGGTTTATGTAAGTGTTTTAGGTAGTATACTAAACATGTGGACGTGCTGACTGGAGAGAAACTTATAAGTGATTAGGTTGATGAAGGAGAAGATACATTGCCTTGGAAAAGCATTCAAACCCCTAACTAATTCTCCCGTATGACTAAATCACAAATGATACACTGAAAATTTACAATATGAAAACACTAGAACTCATAATTATTGTAATTAAGGTAATTTTGTTAAAAAAAAAAAAATATGAACAAAAACATTGCTGGCCCTCTCACCATTTAGCATTTCAGTCATTTCACTGTTGCATGGGCCTTGTGCCTTTTGCTTACTGAACGTTTGACTCAGACTTCAGTTTTTTTATGTTCTCTTGGAGAACGTCCCTGTATTTTTGTCCATCCATGCTTTCCTCAATCACAACAAAATGCTAGGGCCCTGCAGAGGAGATTAATCCCTGGTACCACACACAGAACTTTGCATTATGCCCAAAAACCTCTGTTGGTCCCATCTGGCCATAAAGCCTCCCATGTTGTTGGAGCATTCAAATTTTCTGTCAAGCTCCAGATGTGATCTTTGAACAACGGCTACAATGCTGCATTAACTGTTGGTATGCTAGGTGTGTGCGTCTAGGGGTTCCCAAACTCAATGGATAATCCAGCTCTAGCACAGTTATCTAAGAAAAGGTGTTGAGTGCTTAGTGCAGTGCTACCATTGCAGCTCATATCATGCGCCAAAGTAGTGCCAGGGGCCTGTTAGGTCTAACTGTTAAATGAGGTAATTGATGAGGCGTCTGCAGATTTTTGGGAGGCACAGTATTTTATTTTTAAATCTTTAATATTTTGAGTGGGAGATCACAAAGCAAACTGTTGTTGCTCTTCAGATCATTTTCTAGATGAATTACAGCTTAAATATGTTCTGTAAATTCCTTAAAACCATATTTTAATAATACATTTCTCTGTTTTTTCCCGGATAGCTTTCAACCTTACATCGCATGCTATGTTTGCATAATTTGGCGCATATGAGGGTGAATATATTGAGGCAGATCTTATATTGCTGAAATGCAAGGTTTACATGGACTTGTGTGATTAAGCTACATGGGGATTTAGGAAGACCATTCTTAGCGAATGTCGGAAGGCTGGAGATACATAGAAAAGTGTGGAAATGTAAATAAGATCCATACGAGATGCATGAGAGTCTCTTAATCATGAACGCTTTCTACTAAAGTATCATAATAAAGGTGAAAAAGAGGTTAACACAAACTAATGATACGTGCTCACAAGCATGGTCCAGGTTACTGTTGTATGTATTGCGTGTGTGGGTATATACTGTGCTCACGAACATGCTGGTAGTTAAATGTTTATAGGGAATACTGTTCAATAATGGTCCTTTTGCATTATGCCACAGGCAAACTGTGACACGGCCTACGCTTTCTTACAAGTGGGCAAGGGCAAGTTTAGGTTATGGGAAAAACATGCCTATAAGTATAAAACATCATGTGACAATTTGATCATAAAGAATTATACAGACGATCCAAAGGCATAATCTTTAAACAAATATTTGTCAAAACAAACAGCCGTTTCAGTATGGGAAAGGTGATTCGCCTGCCATTAATTATCAGAAAGATTGGATAAAAAAAAACTGTTGAAGACCACACAATAATTTACTAGCCTCTGTAATTTTCAAGGGATCTGCCTAAGGACCAGTGAATGGCAAACAGTTATTAAGCACCTCTGTTATTACGTATTTACCAGAAAACCAATATAATGTCCTTATAGCGGCTGTGCAGATAAAAGGAAAATAACCCTAGGCTGGATGAAAAATGCTGCAATAATAGATACAGTGAAAGCATTTCAAAGGGACAGCAAAGTCTAACGAGAGGGAGTCCTTATATAAAAGGCAGCATTATTGCATACATATGTTGCATACATTTCAGTGCATGTACACATGGCAAGGGGGCTGCAGGTACAAGATTTTTAGGAGACTGAGTTCTGGTGTAGTCACGGCTGAACCGTCACACTAGTTTCCTGTACAGCTAGTGTTCCAGATTGTGAAAGGATCATAGTGTTTCACATGGATACACCCCACAGAGAAGAGGTAGGTTGAGGGACTTGGTTGACATGAGTGTTCTCTAAATCTGTTATGGGTTGACCCTTAAATGACAGTACATCAGAAAACATACTTTTTAAACCAATAAGATTTTTGTTTTGACACTTAGATACACCGTAAACATTTTCTTTTTTTAATAGGTAGTAGTTTGATTTTCTAGCCGTCAGACGCAAAAACAAGTAATGAAAGAAAAATGGGTCAACAAATGGGTGGGAGGGCATGACAGTCTCCTAAAAAGTTTCAGTCAATGTTCTTTCAGATACATAGAAAACATTGCTGATTCAGTTACCACTTTACATACAGTATATGTATTGTTTTCTAGGTTTTAGAAGATGCCAGGTTCTTGTGATTTTAAAGAATGAGACAAAGATAAATCATGTCAGAACTTTTTCCACCTTTAATGTGACCTATAACGTGAACAAATCAATTGCAAAACAAGCTGAAATCTTTGAGGGGGAAAAAAACTCACAATAACCTGGTTGCATAAGTGTGCACACCCTCTTATAACTGGGGCTGTGGCTGTGTTCAGAATCGACCAATCACATTCAAACTCATGTTAAATAGAAGTCATTACACACCTGCCATCATTTAAAGTGACTGATTAATCACAAATAAAGTTCAGCTGTTCTAGTAGGATTTACCTGACTTTTGCTTAGTTGCATCTCAGAGCAAAAGTCATGGTCCGCAGAGAGCTTCCAAAGCATCAGAGGGATCTCGTTGTAATATATCAGTCAGGAGAAGGGTACAAAAGAATTTGCAAAGCATTAGCTATACCATGGAACACGGTGAAGACAGTCATCATCAAGTGGAGACAATATGGCACAACAGAGACGTTATCAAGAACGTCCCTCCAAAATTTATGAAAAGATGAGAAGAAAACTGGTCAGGGAGGCTTACAAGAGGCCTAGTGCAACATTAAAGAAACTGCAGGAATTTCTGGCAAGTACTGGCTGTGTGCTACATGTGACAACAATCTCCCGTATTCTTCATATGAATGGGCTATGGTGTAGGATTGCAAGATGTAAGCCTTTTCTTACAAAGAAAAACATCCAAGCCCAAACATCCAAGTCCCCCAAAAGCTCGTGGGAAGATGTGTTATGGTCTGATGAAACCAAGGTTGAACTTTTTTGCCATAATTCCAAAAGGTAGGTTTGGCGCAAAAGCAACACTGCATATCACCCAAAGAACACCATACCCACAGTGAAGCATGGTGGTGGCAGCATCATACTTTGGGGCTGTTTTTCTTCAGCTGTAACCGAAGCCTTAGTCAGGGTGGAGGGAATTATGAACAGTTCCAAATACCAGACAATTTTGGCACAAAACCTTCAGGCGTCCGTTAGGAAGCTGAAGATGAAGTTCACCTTTCAGAACGACAACGACCCAAAGCACACATCCAAATCCACAAAATCATGGCTTCACTAGAAGAAGATTAACATTTTGGAATGGTCCTGCCAAAGCCCAGACCTGAATCCAATTGAACATCTGTGATCTGAAGAGGGCTGTGCACAGGAGATGTCCTCGCAATCTGACAGATTTGGAGCGCTTTTGCAAAGAAGAGTGGGCATATATTGCCACGTCAAGATGTGCCACGCTAATAGACTCCTACCCAAAAAGACTGATTGCTGTAATGAAAAGGTGCTTCAGTGTTAGTTTAAGGGTGTGCATACTTATGCAACCAGGTTATTGTGAGTTTTTTTCCCCTCAAAGATTTCAGCTTGTTTTGCAATTGAATTGTTCATGATATAGGTCACATTAAAGGTGGAAAAAGTTCAGACATGATTTATCTTTGTCTCATTCTTTAAAATCACACAAACCTACCATTTTAACAGAGGTATGAAGATTTTTTATATCCACTGTATGGGAGTCCCACCAGATGGCAGTGTCTCCTTAGCCATAATCCCATATGTTTTGGGAGCGTTTTGCATCAAACAATTTTTGCAGTCCACCATGCAATGTATAATTGGATGTTTACATGGTCTTCCAAAAAAGATATTTCTTATGTGAGGTTTTAGAGGTTTCCAATAGCTTTGACACCCTCATAGCTATTGACTATGAACAATTATTCATTGTCAAATACTGTTTGAAACAAATGCATGGCAGACATGTACCCAGCAATAAAATTAAAATCCCGCAGATCTCCAAATAAAAGAGAGCATTGCAACTAATATAAGCTATTTTTATCTTCCCAGTAAATTAAATTATTTATTTCTAAACCTTTCTCATTATGTCTTCAAGTGGTGCAGAAAAACAGGAGATAAATATTAGGCATGTGCCCAATAGGCATAAAATAATGAAGTTCTGTAGCGTGTATATGGAAACACAGTACTAAATGTATATTTTTAATTTACATCAAAACATATAAATTGTTAAGTATTAGTGCTTAATATAATTGCCATAGGTCATGCAAAACAACATCAAAAAGGTTAAATATTTTGTTCTCCTAAAACCTAGTTGCTGAGAATCGCACTGCTGCTAGTCTTCCAATCTCTATTAGATCTTCAACTAAAAGATGGAAGGCTCCGAGGAGCTTTCCAGCATGAAGGAAGCTTGGCTCTAGTATATAAGATGCCTTTGGCATGTGAAGTCATTGTGATAACAGTATATAACGTCACAGTGAAGTCAAAGAGCTGCTGAACATAGGGTTTGGGTCTGGGTGAAATCAGTTTCTAGTACCCATAAAAATATCTTTCTGTTGCTACAGGTGCTTTCTTAGTGATGTGTTAATAATCTGTTATCAGTAGACCCCCACCAGCTCTGCACTCTAAGCAGCCACCTATATGACACATAGTCACATTTATGGCCATGATAATCCGGCTTTAGAGCAATATGTTACTATTTTATATTTAATGTGTATATTACAATGTCCTGGGCGTCGGGCGCTAGACCCGAATATAGGCCGCACCCCCACTTTAAAGACTTAAAGTGGGGGGAAAAAGTGCGGCCTATATTCGAGCCAATACGGTATATATACCGTAGATATATATACATACACACACACAAACATATATTTATATATATATATATATATATATTTATATTATATATATCTATATATATAGTGCTGAATACATTTAATCATAAGTGGGAGCAATATTTAATGTAGTGTACAAATGAAAATAATTTTATCAAACTGTTTCAGTAAAATTTGTTTATCTGCAAATCTGGATGTCAGGTGGAAGTTTAGTTACTTTCCAAACTTAAAAATCTCACTGATCTGAGTCCTGCATATGCTAGTTTAACGTTTATTGTTTAACGCATGCACTAGATAGTGCCAACATAATACTGAACACATTCAAACAGCCACTGAAATGCTGTTACAAACATTGTATTTTACGGAAGCTTAGTTGGATCAGAAATGAACACAAAATGTTAAAAGCCTTTTTAAATGCTAATAGTATTAAAAAATATATGGTGAGATTTTCCAGTGTTCTGCAAACTTTCTTTATTTAAATAAGCTATGTTTATTTCTTTTTCCATCTCTTCCTGTGCTTGTATAAAAAAAATGAAAAAATAAATAAAACATGACTCTCACCTAAGCAACTAAATGATATATTGGCAGAAGAGAATAGATTTGGCAGGTAGTA
Organism: Spea bombifrons; assembly: GCF_027358695.1. Taxonomy (NCBI): domain Eukaryota; kingdom Metazoa; phylum Chordata; class Amphibia; order Anura; family Pelobatidae; genus Spea; species Spea bombifrons. Next base: position 35,314,129 of record NC_071090.1, on the reverse strand, counting down.
TTGAAACCTGGCTGCTGTCTGTAGTGAGCCTGAAATATGTATTCTGCACCACGAGAGCTTCCTTTGTGAGTATTTTGGCTTCACGTGGCTATGTGCCAATAGTCTCATTAAGGATAGATTGATGTATTGCAGAATCCTTCTGGTGGCAGGAAAAATTCTACTGCTGACATGCAAGCAAACACCAGGTGTTGAGTTAACACTCTGTTTGCTAAAGGTCACAAACTGCTGACGCTGCTATGCCTAGCGGAGTGATATTTCCTACCAAAAGCCATGGGCATTTAGCACCAACCTCCCTTTTCTATTGTCACTTCTTTTTACCTGCTTGTCTATTCATATTAGGTGCCTCACCTTATATTTGCACACTATTCTTGGTCTTGTTATTCCAGTAAAGTGCATTGTCCCAATCACAACCTCATGCTGACGAGTCCCATTAAGGACGAAACAGCTGTCCATAAGTGGTGATCTGGCTACTGCACCTCTTCCTGAGTTTTGTCTAAAGGCTGTCTTGTACAGCAGGCAATTACTTTCAAGGGATCCATGTATAAAGTGGATATATTGGCGGCAAAAGTTGATTATTGTTGACCTTATTTGCATGCGCCTACCCAGAATCCCTTGTGGTTGTGGCAGCACTATGAGATTTCTGAGGGAAAAACAAGCCTTCTGGCTTGCCTGGTGTCTGTAGATGAGTGTTTGGTGGAAGGGTTTTCCATCACCTTTACCCACCATAACTTATGTAATGGTATTTCTTGTCCCAATTAAGACATCTTATAGTGAAAAAGGTATACATGTTTGAAAGGCCTAAATGATACATCTTTGAAAAGCCAGCAATGCAATATTTGAACACATAGAACTGTTCTCATTTGTAAGCAATTGCGCTCTGGAATAAAATGTCTCAATGGTTTAGTGCTTTTTAAATAGAGAAGCATTTAACGAGCTTTCAGGACATTCAGATTTTTCTGTTTCTTTGTTCATGCTGGAACATGAGAGCTGACAATAGCACCAGCTACAAACTAGCATTAAGTTACTATTATATATTATTTTTGCAGCAGTAAAACGAGAGGGCTTGACCGTTCATGTCAGTTTGTATAATTTGTACCGCTTTAACTGAATATAAGGTATGTTTAATAGCTTTGTGGCAACAACAGTCTTTTTGACAAGGCAGCTGTTTAGGGTCCAGTCAACATTTATCCACTAGTAGGTTAAAAGGCCATGTTGGCCATTAAGCTTGTGACATCCTGTGAGGGTGGGAAATTATTACAGTGAGGAAGGAAATAGTGAGTTTCGTCGAATATAAACATTGACAGTATGTGCCCACTAAAAACTCCATTAGCTTTCAAGGTGACCCTGGCCACAAAGGTTCGACTGACATGTGGAAAAGCTGCATATTATGCTAATAGTATTTTGAAGTTTGGTCAGAAGTATGAACCCATTCCAGTTGTGTTTATAGTTGAGGCCTAACTATACTGACACCAATATGTGTCAATATAAAGCGAAGTATTGTAGACAATACAGGAATTTTAGTCATTAGTGTTTTAAATATACACTCACTGGCCACTTTATTAGGTACACCTGTTCAATTGCTTGTTAAACACAAATAGCTAATCAGCCAATCACATGGCAGCAACTCAATGCATTTAGGCATGTAATGTAGTCAAGACAACTTGCTGAAGTTCAAACTGAGCATCAGAATGGGGAAGAAACGGGATTTAAGTGACTTTGAACGCGGTATGGTTGTTGGTGCCAAAGGGGCTCGTCTGAGTATTTCAGAAACTGCTGGTCTACTGGGATTTTTACGCACAAACATCTCTAGGGTTTACAGAGGTTTGTTCTGAAAAAGAGAAAATATGCAGTGAGGAGTTGGCCGAAAACATTGCTTTTTTTTTTTTGCTTTCTCTTAATAAAGTATCCTAAAGATTGGAAGCTGTTTGGAGTGCTGGGATTCCTTTTCTTTGTTTGTTGATGTCAGAGGTCAGAGGAGAATGGGCAGACTGGTTCAAGGTGACAGGCAACAGTAACTCAAATAACCACTCGTTACAACCAAGGTATGCAGAATCACATCTCTGAACTCACAACATGTCAAACCTTGAAGCAGGTGGGCTACAGCAGCAGCAGACCACACCGGGTGCCACTTCTGTCAGCTAAGAACAGGAAACTGAGGCTACAATTCACACAGTAGCCTCAGTTACTTGGACTGACAATTGGACAATGGAAGACTGGAAGAACGTTGCCTGGTCTGATGAATATCGATTCGAGCTCCAGATGGCAGGGTCAGACTTTGGCGTAAACACCATGAAAGCATGGATCCATCCTGCTTTCTATCAATGGTTCAGGCTGGTGGTGTTGTAATGGTGTGGGGGGACATTTTCTTGGCACACTTTGGGCCCTTTAGTACCAATTAAGCAATGTTTAAACACAACAGCCTACCTGAGTATTGTTGCTGACCATGTCCATCCATTTATGGCCACAGTGTACCCATCTTCTAATGGGTACTTCCAACAGGATAATGCACCATGTCACACAGCTCAAACTGGTTTCTTGAACATGACAATGAGTTCACTGTACTCCAATGGCCTCCACAGTCACCAGATCTCAATCCAATAGAGCACCCTTGGGATGTGGTGGAACGGGAGATTCGCATCATGGATGTGCAGCCAACAAATCTGCAGCAACTGCGTGATGCCATCATGTCCATATGGACTAAACTCTCCAGTTTTGGTCCATATGATATGCCTTTTAACCCCCTATATGTCAGAGTGGCATATAGGGGGTATAAGGCATTTATGAAGGCAGAGTGGCATATATGGGGTATAAGGCATTTCTGGAGGCAGAGTGGCATATAGGAGGTGTGACAAGCCCTGTAGCAAAAGGGCAGTAACAGTTAGGGTCTTAAGCACAGTCCTCTAGGGCAATCAGAGTCAGAAACACCAGCTTGTAACAAAACAGTGCGTTATTTTAACTGTCTAAATGCAACACCCCAAAAACCAAATCATAAAAAGAAAACCTAGCTCCCAATTGGAGCCCTCAGTAACTAAACTATGCTGGTCCAGACTGACCAGCCTAATTACCCACTAACTCAACCTCCCAGCCAGACCCAGCTAAACCAGGCTCTGGAAAACCTCCCCCAGACAGCACACAAAAGGTCCTGGAAGGTATTGCTTCACTTGGCTCAGAGATGGTCTTCTGCTTGCCCTGGGAGTTCAGGAAAACATCCTCTTCCCTCAACAGTCTCTCTGAGTATCAGGCTCCAGGGGTTTTTAATGCCCAGCACCTGTGCCTGATGTCGGCCCCATAGGAATCCCGGACCGGATCCTGCAGACTTCTAGCCTCCCGGAAAAGCCAGCATGGAATTTCCACAGAATGGGGGAACGGAGCATTGGGCCACCCTGCTCTCCAATTGCTCCACCCCAGGGACCCATATTTACGTTCTGGATAGCACCTGTACCCAAATGCCAAAATTAGCATCTCTCTGGCGTTAACACTGTCACAGAGGGTATAAGGCATTTCAGGGAGGCAGAGTGGCAAATAGGGGGGTATAAGGCATTTCTGGGGGCAGAGTGGCAAGCCTGGGGGCAGATGGGCAGTCCGGCCCTGATCAGGGAAGCCTGTACATGGTTACTGACTATGGTTATTTTAGGCTAGTCTAGTATGAGCTTTTAGGCTACCTACAAAAGATTGTTTAAAGTAAGGATTGGTATTGTAAACTGGGACCCTTGATTTTGAATGAGGTAGTACTGCGGATACTGTCGAATTACACATTATCTGGGTTGTAGATTATTCTGTGTATATATATTGTGATGGTTTTTCCATTAAAAGAGGATTTTGATTGATGTGGTTAATTTGCACTCTCACCCTTTCATTCTAATTCTGTAGTTAATTTTCATTCTCACCCTTTATTTGTCATGTCAGACAAGTGAAAGTGCTGCACTCTGTATCCATTAAGAGAACCCTGGCAGAGGAGATACTGCTTAATACAGAGATGGCAGGCGGTTTAGTTCTCTCCAAGCCACTATGGGACTGTTTGCACCAGAAGGTGGCAGCGCAGTAGAGTGTTCAATTCAAAAGCCATGCCACTGGAGACTACAGCATTTTTTGTGAAGATCATTTATTTCGCTTAAATGTTTTACAATATTTCAGTTGGTGCTTAAAATTAACTTAAACGGTAACTGGACCCCATCCCTGAAAAGCAAAGGAATGGTCCCTTCTCAATGTATAATTTATATACTGTGACATTTCAAGCAAATTACCTTAACATGTTACTAGAGTTGGACGAGCTGGCTATTTCTCTGCATGAAGCAAGCCCAGGCCAGCCTGACCTTAGGCTTGGCTCAGCAAGTCGTGCAGAAGATGAGGCGCATGCACCTGCAACACAATAAAAGTGTCTGTACAAAATATATCAAGATGTGGAGTCTAATGCATATGATAGGTGAGTGGGTCCTTTAAATTTTAGTGGCGTTACTTTAATTGTCCCTTCCTCTTTATTTGAATGGCAGACTGAACACATCTCCTGCCATGTCATATATTAACCACCAGTAATTTCTGAAAAATACTGGTGATTAGATATATAACAGTATGCTGGTCCAAAGTCTGAATTATGTTATCACCATAACAACCATGGAGATGTCCCTGCTGACTCAACAGTTCAGTAGCTATGGTAAAGAGAACTTTGCATCATGATACATTTTTGTGCATAATACCTTGAGTTTTCAGGGATTCAGCCAGTTTATTCATGGAGTGTACTGAAGAGCTTAGCCCATCATGAGCAGGGGAGCTCATCTACAGGGTGGGTAGAGAAGCTCAACCTAAGGGTGTGCAGAGGAGGTCAGCCATGTACAGAAAAGCCTGGTTGCAAGGTGTAATACCATATGTGCAATGAAGCTCAGATGAGTTTCATAAAGCAATTTATGAAAAAAGATGAGCTGAAGTTAACCTGTTTAATATGCATTCATAGTCCACTGCTAACCTACAAAGGGACAATAACGAGGGCAAGAAAATACATTTCATTTCAACTTAGATCTTGCTTTTACTTTATTTCTAGAATAGAACAGTTGCATCCTTACTGAAAGCTTCCTGGCGCCCCAATAGGCAAGAAGGGTGACACTGATCATTGATGTCCTCAAGCAGTACTCCAGAGAGATGAAGCAGAATCAAGTTGGTACAAGACTATGTAACAGTCTATGGAATATTTTTCCCTAAGGCTGCATATTAAATATTCAGCATGTAGTGCCCTCCAGTCATGATCTATCTATCTTTCTAAGGAACTGCTCTTCAGTGTTAACTTTGGGTTAGTGGAGGCTCATGCAATGTGGCGCCAGGAAGGAGAGAGAGAGAAAAAAGGAAAACAGAGTCTTACTTAAGAAAATTAATGATAGAATATATTGGCAGAAGAGAATAGAAGAGATGAGAGACATGTCATTGTTGCACTAGACTGCTGTAGCTAGCATGTAGGATCCTATCGTATACCACTTGGTGTTGCCTTAACCAATGTATAAAATACCATGGTTTTTTTTTTGTTTTTTTTCCTCTTTCTCTTGTCTTCACTTGGTCTCCCCACCATGTCCGCTCGTGTCGCCCCTCCTTTTCCTCTTTTGCCCTTGCCTCCTTACTGCAGCCTGCGTTTCCGGTGCTCCGGTGGGCTCCGCACCCCAGGTCCTGTGCGGTTCCTGTCGGGCTGTGCTTCCGCCGCACAATATATATATATATACATTTTTTTTTGTAACGGACGCTGCTATATGATTCTCTGTTTCTGTATTATTCTAATTGTTTTGTTCCCCCCTCCTTCTCTTTTTCTGTATCCCCCCCTACTTTACAAAACAGAAAACATCAATAAAGTTTGATTTACCCTAAAATACCATGTAAATTGCACCTGTAACATACGGTAATAAACATTACTCACAAATGGTCTGTATGAATTCCAAGTGATTATATATAGTTGCTACTAAAGTTGGATACTATATTATTTCAGAATGTTTCTGCAACAGCATCTTTTTTCAGAAGAGATGAGCTTGGTACACAGATAGTCTAGTGAATCACAACCTGTTTCCTGTAGACTATATGAGCAATGACTTCATTGTTACATTGCATGAATAGCCATAGGTCTGTTCTTCGATAGTACAAATTAAATTATTTTTTTGGGAAAGTGTCTCCTAGTTTGAAAGTAATCTTCATTGCATATAACCTAATTTATTTGTTGTTGTTGTTAATTAAATTAATGTTTAGATTAAAAAAATATTAACAAAACAAGCAGTTTTTGTCACACCAGCATAAAACATCAAAGCATTTTTTTCTTCTATGATCTGATTGTCTGGGTGTCATTCTAGCCACAATGATTGTGTAATTACAAATGAAGGTTGACAATACAGACGACTAATGTAGTACGGCATGTTGGCACATTTGTGATACATTCAACGACCACATCCTATCCCGACTGTAATAATAGTTGCTTTGGGCAACTATTATCTTCTTGACCTGTACCTTTATGGGTACTTTAACAATCATATGCTGTAATTTTCATCAATACTCTCAGCTAGCGCAAAGGGTTAATTGCTTGAATGCCAGTGCTTACTGGTTTGCTCGCACTTGTCATTCTCTCTTCCCTTTCTCTTTCATTTACACAACACAGCTAAAGGTAATTTTCTTTTGTAGGCAGCATAATAAGCCTGCCGAGTTCGCGTGGGAAAGTCAAAGGTCCAAATGCTGCCAGGCCTCAATTATCCTCCGAAATCTCTCACTCAGTGGCAGCAGTCGTACGTTCATGAGTTGCAAACAGCCGTCTGCCTCTTAGAAAACTACTGCTGCTAAGTAAATGACAGGTTGTACTTATATACACACACACTCACGCGCGTGTGTGAATATAAAAGCACAGTGAGGTGCTGGCTAATGTAGCCATTAAAGAGAAGAACATAACTGGGAACAGGTAACAGTCCAGCGGGAATCAAACACCAACTTTCCTTCCAACAAAATAATTAAAAGTTGTAAAGGGCAGAACCCTATGTTGTTTAAATGCTTATTTTGTATACATTTCAGGTGATCGTAGAAGAAAAAATATTGCTGCTCTGCCTTCCATTTTAATGTTTATAACCAAAATGTTTTTATTTTTTGCTGCAATACTTCTACTTCTATGCTGGTGTGACAAAATAATTGTGTAAGCAGTGGGAAAAGGAAAATTGAGTTGTTGTGTGTTATGTATATACACACATAGCCTTAGTGGCTTGTCACTTACCCTTACTTATGCTCTCATTCTCCCATGCTCTCACACACTCTTTAATTCTCTCATTCTCTCGCACATGCTCTCACCTCTCTCTCAATGTCTCCCTACCCTCTCCGACATTGTTCATTTTAAACAGTTCGTGTGCTTTACCTGTGTACATAAATGTGTGTATAAGTGTGTGGCAAAGTGTAAGTGTGCCTGCAAAGGAGATTAAATACATTCTAAATATGTGTATAGTTTTATAACAGAATTAACCCTGACTAATAAAGACATTCCAATTGCATTTACAATCTCTGGTGCCTTGATAAAGTATTTATATACATATCAAATCCTCCCTGAGAAACCCTTGTCAGTAATACACAATAAGCAATGTTGCCTTTATCCCTAGATGAGCACCTTTTAAGCAATGGTAAAATTATGATCATCTACCAATCAGCATCATTATTCCTTTACACTGTACGCAATGAAAGGGTTAACGCATCAGATCTCAGCTGGCAGTATAAAACATGGATGTGGCCTACCAGATTTTGTACGGACCATATCCAGCCTCAAAATCATATAGGTTCTACTGCTTTACATTTTTAAATAACATAGAACCATAAACTTTAATAGCAGATAGGAACCATTCGGCTCCTCTAGTTTGCCCATTTTATCCATACCTGGGAACTCTCCGGGTCTGACCCAGAGATTGCTGGGTGAGCACTGCTCCTCCGGGTCCTCCGGGTCAAGACCCTAATCCTCCGGGTTGCGGGAGCGGGGTCTTGACACGCCCCACTCCTCGCCCATTTTTTCCTTTAAATGGGGGTGTTTCATAGTTATATTGTTCATAAGGTTGAAAAAAGACCTATTCTTTATCCAAAAAAGGAACCCCCCCTAATTAAGCTGCTTCGAATTCTGCCATCAGGGGAAAAAAATTCCTTCTTAACTCCAAGAGGCAATCGGATTTCTCCTTGGATCAAGAAGCTCTAAAATATTAATGTTATTCTATTTATAGCCCTGTAGAATAACATTAATATTTTCCCGCTGCCGTCAGCGGGAACTCCCCCGATGTCAGCGGGACCACCTGCCGATGTCAGTGTGCAGTCCTGGCCGCGTCCCGCAAGGGAATGCTCCGGGTAGCCAGAGCCCAGAATTTCCCAGAAGACTCAGAGCTTAATCAGTCCTTGGTCTTCCCTTAGATTTAGTATATGCTTTAGGTCTATCTTATGCTTGTTTAAATTCCCACGCTGCATTAGTCTCTACCACTTCTGATAGGAGGTTGTTCAACTTATCAAACACTCCCTCTGTAAAGTAAAATAGTGTCTGGTCACCCAGCCTATGGTTGTGAATTAGATATAGCCCTTTCTCTCACAAAGCTGGATATCAGAATCTGTAGAGTCCTTTATGTCATGACTCCACTATGTATCAAAGACAACTGTCTCTGCAACACTGATTTATGGACATTTCTTTTTCTATGCTGTATCTGGTATTCAGAAATGCCGTGGTTCTAATGTGCACTTCTAGGGTTAACCAGTTTGCTAACGAGTACAAACTTTGTAAAATATTTTCTATTTATATGTGATTGTAATTACCAAAAAGCTGATTGCACACCATTAGAAGCAGATCGTAACTGATTGGCAGCACTTGTGAATGCCACACTCCAAATCACCAATATGAGCCAGAGAATAAACTCTGGTATAGAAAATGTACAGTTTAGGTTGCTTGACTCAAGATTCTGATAAGAAAAAACAGCCATGCGAGCATCTAAAAAACAGTCCTATATTAAATCAAGCAAGTTGAGTGCATAGAGCCTAGTGTAGTGCATACTGCATTTATTTTCTAAAGTGACGAGTGTTACACACAAAGGCTAGACCATAGTTACAATCAGTATGTAGGTATACAAATTCTTATAGTATATATTCACCTGCAGCTTCTACATAATATAATTTATAATATTTATAGGACAGCTTTTTCTTTATGCCACCCAATATAGTGAATAGTTACTGGACTACTAATTTAATTTTCATGTATTCACTCCAGGCAGCCAGTACATACAGCCTCCCTATGCCATGCCGTTAGGTACGCAACTGGCTGAGAAAGAAAAAAAATAAAGGTGTTGCAATGGCCCAGTAAAAGTCCAGGCCTTAACCAGACTGAAATGGTGTGGTGGGAAGTTAAGAGAGCTGTGCATAAACAAATGCCCGCAGACCTCAATGAACTGAAGCAACGTGTAAAGAAGAGTGAGACGAAATTCCTCCACAAGGATGTGAAAGACTGATAAAACCATACAGAAAGCGATGACTAGTTATTGCTGCTAAAGGTGGTTCTACAAGCTATTGAATCAAAGGTTTACTTACTTTTTCACACATGGCCTCTCCATTTCGGCTTTATTTTGTTGAATAAATAATGACAGTATAATATGTCATGTGTTGTTGTTCATCTGAGGTTGTATTTACCTCATTTTTAAGACCTGCTAAGGAACATATGTCCTGATATTATGTCCTGATATTATGTTATGATATTATGTCCTGATATATAAACCTATAGAATTCAAAGAGGGTGTGCTTTCTTTTTTTTTTTTTTTTAAAGTAGACACAGTTGAATTGAGAGGGGTAGAATTATTTTAGTTTAAATTAACAAAATATTTCAAAGTGCTTGTTATGGCAAATGCCCAATAGCTCTTTTGAATTGTCAATGAACTAGATCAGAGGTTCCCAACCTAATCCTGGAGGCACAGCCAATCTCCTTACTGGAACAGCAAAGGTTGATAACTAAATTCTGCTCTATTATTATACCTTTAGGACTGGATTGGGAGTCACAGAATTAGATAATTACACTGTACCATTTTCCAAAGTAAGTAATGAAAGACCATTTTCCTCCCTAAATAAAGCACTTATAGTGTTACATTATTTCTATGTGCCAGTTTTCAGTCTGAACAGTTTTCTAAATAGTTTTCCTATTTTTTTAATTGATCTTATTATTTTCCATAATATTTTGTAGAATATTTGGTGATAAGACATCTTCAGTGTGACAAATTACAATGTTTCTCCTAATACGATTATATAAACATTTTTATATGAAAGCATCATTCAATACCAAATAAATGAGTATCAATTAATTTTTACCACATCTTCCTTTATAATATTGATAGGGCAGCTTTTTCTTTATGCCACCCAATATAGTGAATAGGTTCTGGACTACTAATTTAATTTTCATGTATTCACTCCAACATGCAGGGTCAGGGACCAAAAGATGGATGACGCTTTCACTTTAATGAGATCCAAATTAGAATTTATGATGTTGGCTGAAAAAATATCGTGCTATTAAAACATACTTAAAAACGGAATGAGACAACAGAACAGATCTGTTGTCTCTCATGTTTTTTTCCCCACAAGGGGCGAATGTGGCCTGATATAAATTAGGTATTTTTTCCAGGGAAACATTACAGAGCCAGCTAATGGAGGGCTTGTTAATGAGTTGCAGGGTCCCCATGACTTTAAGGAATTATGCTGGCAAAGAGTTTTGTTTATTGTTCCTAGAGACAAGCCCTTCTTGAAATCAGTTGGAACTTATATTGGGAAAACATGACAATTCTATTCACCATTTGCAAGTGTGGCCCAAACTCCAATACCTTTTTTGACTTGTGACAAACCAAGAAATCCACATCCATTAAATGAGATTTTTTTTATGTTATAACCTACTTATTATGTCCTATTTCACCTTTGTAGTGCACTGCTTAATAAGATGGGGCTAAATAAATTAATAATAATTATAACTAATTCTAATGGCGTTATTACCTATTGTGGAGCTGAATCAGATGAATTACATTATTTTAAACACACTAGTACTCTTCTGCAATTTAAATTGGCGTTGTTGTGTACCATTATCATGTTGCGTTGTAGACATTGTCCATTTCAGCAGTGTCACAAACCTATGCTTGATAGGTGAATGAATGCTTCCCTAAGTGATTTTTTTTGTAGTCCAGTGTTCTGAAGTTTGTGTTATACCTTTTTATAATATAACTAAAACACAATCACAGGAAAGATGTATGGACTTGAATCCTTGAGAAAATAATATCTTTTTTTTTGTAGTTTCACACACGATCTTATTCTTGAAACAGGTGTCCCATGACCCAGTACCCATATTTGACAGACTACCTGTCATTAAAGGAAATTATCCTTATCTGGACAGCTACAAGTTTACTTTATAATTAAATCTTTTGGGCATATAATCAAGACTTCATTTTGTTCTAAGTTTCTCCAGTTTCACGGTGAAACAGTTAGCATCGGTGTCACTGCAGTCACAGAGAAAAAAAATTCCATTAATCCGTTTGATCAGCTACATTGTCTGACTAATTAAAGACTAGTCCCTCATTTGCATAATACATTTGCTTGGAGGCAGCCTGACTCTCTCGATCATAAAATTCTGCTTCAAAGAATTAAGATGAACTGTCAGGGATCTGCTATTAACCCTTTAATGATTATCTGTTAAATCTCTAAATATATGTTCATTCTCTTACACCTTTTTTAAGCTCATCTACTTATTGCCTATACTTTTCAATACACTCTTTTAGCCATTGATCAACCATATTGATTTCTATAATGTATTCTATATTTAAGGTATATGCAGATTGATAATACTGTATTGCCAAGGATTTTGTTTTTGTAGGCGTACTTGCCAGCAATGGCATTCAGTTATCCCTAATTAAAAAGATATTACAGTAGAAAATGTGTACACTGTGCCTTTGTCACACCAGTTGCAACTTCCCTCTGGTGTCTCAACCAGCAAATATAAATACATAAAAACAAACAAAAAGTGCGTTGTACACTTAATACACCTTAGGTGTAACATAAATTTAAAAAAATGGCACCAAATATTTTGGACATTGTTTAAACCTATTGTAGTACTTCAGAGTGCATATATTCCAGCATATCATTCATTCTCTTTTCAAAATATATTCTATTTAATATGCCATTTAACTGCTTTATGTTATCATATAAAAAGCCCTCTGATGAGATTTAAATGTTGGTATTATTTTGCTATACACTGATCATTTTTCTAATACCAAAGAGGGCCCCATTGGAGTACACCCTGGCAGTGCGATACACTGTACCTGTACATATATTGCTTATATATAATTAAGACCGAAACAGCTTATTCATCCTAAAGGGTACCACTCATCTACAAACAGTAGAACCACAATACAATTTACCGGTAATTGAAGACCAAGTTTAAGGTTCATACTTGTGTGACCCAGATAGTAAATGAATCTGATAGAGTTGCAATAATGCAATTGATAGGTATAATTATACTCCTCTAAATGTATCTCTCGGTAGGAATGACCCTAAAATGTCTAGTTTGTACAGTGCGGCAATGTATATTCGTGTCCAGGATGCCACCAGGCAGCTATATAATTTTCTAGACCCCCATCAACAAGCTAAAATCCTGGCAGGAACACCATAGAGACCCCACTCTCCCTATGTGTATTGGCCCCAGGATTTACTTTAATCTCACTGTTTATCATTGCAATCATTTTCTCTTTATCCTTTCTGATACCAAAAAGGTTAATCCATCCCTTTCCTTTTCTTTCCCTGTTCAAATGTAATGCAGCTTCCCAAATGTGACAAGATAATAAGCACCCGGTTGTGACGGGGGAAAATCGTCTTCAATACACCCCTGTCAAGCTGTCACCCTGATGGAGAGCTTTACTTAGTTTCCAAAAAATGTGCCTTAAGGAAGCAACATGTTTCATATTTGATGAAAAGGGAACTCAGATTCCCAGATTTTGCAAAAATCCTCACGTATATCAACAGCCTCTCTTATATTAAAGAATCCTTGGCACGTAGTCCATGGCACCTCTGACAGTTTCTTTGTCCATAAATGTTATTTAATTTTGCAGCAGTGAACAAATTAAATAATAATAATCAATGGTTAATAAGTGAGTTAACATGTAGAAATCCAACTAAGCATTTGGGGGCCGTAAATAAAAAATAGGGGAGCTCATCTGTAATACATGGAATTGAATCAAGGGAATGCACTTTAAATGTCTGTATGATCAGTGTTTTGATGTGAAGAACAAAAACCAGGTGAAAAAATGGTGCTGGTGCCCACAAGTGCCAAAGCAGCCACCAGATTCTCCAGGTCTTCGTCTTTGGTGGTCGCCAAAGCAATACCTTCTCTCCCCGGCCAAAAGGCATGCGGAAGGACTGGATATTCTTGGCCCTTCTCTTGGAAGCGCCTCTAGGACAGTCGTCTCTTCACCAAAAAAAAAAAACAGAATCTTCTGCGACGTCGGTTCCACCATGATCATTTAGGGTGCTTTGAAAAATAACACACATGTGCCCAGTGAAATAAATTAAGTGCAACATGAAATAGGAAATAGGAAATAGGAAATAACCAAAGGTGTCAATCGTTCCCCAGCTGTAGAGCTCAAACAGGGCCCAAAGTAGCTGCTTAATTTGCACATAGGAGCAGCACCTTTTAGCTTTATACAATTTGGTGTCAAGTTCAGGCAGCAGGAAGCTTCTCTAAATGCATAAAAAAGTATAGATAGGACAATCATTTTATGAAATGTTCCATTTAGAACTGTATACTTATTAAGGATTTGGTAATGTATAGATACCTTATCGTGATCCTATTTGTGGGTGGCAGATCAACGTTAATGATATTTTTCAGGTTTTCCCCAATATCAGATGTCCAAATGAATGAAAATAGGGTCAGCAGCATGAGGTTTGTTTTGAATACCAACAACACAACTGTGTTATACTTCTCTGTCCCCATCAGTTACATTCTATTTCATCAATGACTTATACATATTATTTGAAGAAGAGTATGTACAGTATATTTCTTTTGCACATTTTAAATATTTACAAGAATATACAGTACTGTAACAGAGGCACATGTATATACGACCTTTACTAGTTTTTCAGTGGTTACTACAGATATGGTTTCCATTCTTATTCACCCCTGACTTAATATACTCTTTGTGGATCACAAGGATGTATTTATATACCCATGCCCTTAGAAGATCAGTAGTGTTCTGTCACTTAGAAAACCTCCACCTCATAGAGACAACTCTGCATGGCTCTGCATACAGTGTGTATACACTGCTGATTGGAACTGATGTCTTCTGACAGCTCATTAAAGTCTGGTGTAGGAAGAGAGGTGGGGAACGCATAACCCCCCACCTATCCACCCAGCTGGGGGAAGACGATGTGGGAAGAACGAATGCAAAGGAAACGTGATCCCAATTTGCAGGGTTTGTTATGTGCGGAGATTTAAAAAGCGCACGGTACCCAAGTGCTGCTATTCCTATTAACCCGTATGACATTCGAGAGTGACAGTGTCACTCAAGGAATTAAATGTTGCTCTTTACTTGTTTAGATGCGGCATACACATTTGTCTAGCTGCACATTAATGCACATCCGTAGTGTCACATTATAAGCCGGTTCCAAGGTGTTACAATTATCACCGACTTTGTGGAGAAAGCCGTATTTGTGTGCTTTTACAGCAAAAGCTCTGAAATGAACTTGAACTGCAACAAATCCCTACTGCTATAAGCTTTATAAAAATATTAATTGAGGTCACGTAGGCTTTGAATTAAATTAAACCTTTAATTAATCTTATACAAGTAGATTAGGCATATCACAGTTCCAATCATAAATGAGTGTACTGGGACACATTTGCAATCCACTATTTTCTTATCCATGAAATATTAAGCAGGGCATGTGTTTCTGATCGTCTGAATCTAGCAGATTAACCAAACTTTCTAACGCTGAAATAAAACATCTTGACTACAGAATTCACATTTTTCAGTTCTACAGTCTTCTCTCTGATAATACAGTATCCATCGCTCACAGAACGATAATAAATAATGTTTCAACATCAAAAGTTTTTTTATAACTGCTTAATTTATGATAGCAAAAATAGAAAGAAAGCGATGTTGTGTTATGTCTTTATAGGTACGTGACATGGACTGAAATGTGTTAGATCGTTATAGATCTGGTTAATAGTTATTAAAGAATATGCAAATTGAGCTTTGCAACAAATAAGATGATTTACACGCTTGACATCTATCTGAACCAAATCAATAAATGCCTTAATTTACATTTTCTTTTCTTATACACTGATGAATGAGAATTGGTGAGCTTCACATTGAATTATAGGCTTCTGTGTGACCGTTCGTAAGCTTGTATTGGGATTTACTTCAATGAATAGGTTGATTTAGGGAATATGGTACTGCTGATTTGTTGATACCAACGTTTATGGTAATCATAGACTGCATATTTTTAAGATTATGAGGTCTATTTTTTTTAATTTGAAGCCTGAGGTGCAGAGCCGCAGCAGAAGCTAGAACCTCCGTAAATCTTGTGACAAGGCACTCCCTGTAGGCATAAGCCTTGTCTTCCTTCCCTCCCCAGCCAAAAGGCCTTTAACCATAAGGAAGAGATGGGGAATCATAAGGCATCCACCATCTCTCGCACCGAAAAAGCTGGTGTCCAGCTTCACTGCCGCGCAGTGCTCAATCCGTGAATCAAATCAGTGTCCATTGCCATTTCCGTTTATCCTTCAGTGTTTCCAAGAAAAAAAAAATCACACACATCTATTTACAAAAAATCATTGTCAGACGTGCACACAAACAAATGCAATTCGTAACGTTAAGTAAAAAAGTATCCAGACATTCGGCCTTGGCTGGATTTAAAAAAAAAATCATATTCTGAGCCCATGAGGGTCAGGGAATAGTGGAGTGAAGTGTAGCGTAGCTCTAGGTGCTCTGCGTGCACTTATTTGCTCCTCACAATTAGTAGTGCAATATTGTGAGTGCATCCACTACTGCTCTGGGGGCTCGAGCTTCAAGCTACCTTGGCCTTAAGGCTAGAGGATCAAGTTTTCCCCCATCCACTATGGGACTACTCTTGATTTTAGCCAAAAGGCAGAGAAGATTATGAGGTCTATATAATAAAGGTTAAATTGTCAGTGTTTAAGGAACAAGTGATATAACCTTAATTACATGCACTCACATGCCAAAACTCAACAGCAACTCAAGGATTTGTACATTTCTTTTGCTGTTGATATATCGCTTAAGTATAGATGAGGTTCTGATGGCTGAGCTGTTACTTCTAGATATTTACACTTAATATTAGCAGTGGATCAGGGAAACCTAGAGAACCACATTTAAAGTTACTTTGGTACAATCCATTCTATTGCCAGTTTTTGTGCTTGATTTTGTACAGCTGTTGGCAATGGGCATGGCTGACTAAACTGTGGAGGGGTGTCCACATCCACATATAGTGGATTTTCTTTTACATATTAATACCTTCATATTTTGTGATGTTATTTACATTTTATGTTTACTTGTTTTTAATCCTTATTGTGATGGGGCTAACAACGATGAGCTGTGCTAATGCATGTGCACATTGCTGTTACTAATGGAGTAGACTACTAGTAGCATCCCATATTCAATTTCCTTTGCTCTCGCACATTTTGTCTACCCTTCACAGTAAACGTGTAATGTTGCAACATGGTTTCATTCTCATGGTCTTGTATGAATTAGACTGTCTCTGGAATACAGCAAATGCACCACCCTGTGGTGGACTGGACTGCCCACCACTAGAGGAGGAGGGCAGGTTGGGGAGATCATGGATCTGCCTCTAACTGGGCCAAAGTAAAGGAAGTGCAAGGTCCTTTCCTACAGATCTCTGTTTCACTGCTCCTTTACTATGCATGCTGGTGATTGATGGTGAGTGCTGGGAGACAGACGGGGAGAAGGGGTAGGTATAATGAGAAAAACAAATAGATAATGAGAAAAAGGGAAAGATAAAGATAAAGGAGGAGGATGAAAGCGAAGAGATAAGAGCGAAAGGGAAGAGATAAAAGGGGTGCGCGTAATGAGAAAGGAGAGTTAAGGCAAGTGTAAGCCATGATGTTTGTGTGTAAGGGAAAGCGTGAATATGCATGAATATGCGTGTGTACGTATATGTGTATTTGGACAGTGTATCTATAACTATTATTGTTTGTGTATTACTGTTAGGAGCAGACATATTGGACTGTATATAAATAAGTAAAGGGGTTTTCCAGCCTGGATGAAAGTCCCATATGTAATAAGAACTTGCTTAAAATAGTTTATCTCTGGAGAATCCTGTCACCTGATCCATGTTAACACAAATCAGCACTGCTTGGACAAAATGTCCTTTTCTGAACAGTGCAGAACGAAGTATCAGCGATCTGGATAGACAAATAGACACAATCTGTGTAGCACACAACTGAATATTCAATCATAACAGCAAGTGACCAGGGAACCGCCACAGAGACAAGGCAATTTGCAATTAAACGACAGATTAATTCAATTATATAAGGTCTTCATAACAGCGCCCTGCTCTCATCTGAAGCCTATAAATTATGACCCATAACATATTTTATCTGAACTTTCGAAACATCTTTAGCACATGTTATCTCTGGCAAATGAAAGGCAATTAACAATGTGATTGCAAGCTCTTCAGAGACAGTTTTGTTTCGACGGCAGATTGAATGAAAATACCTCCAATGCATTAATTCACAACCCATTATTATCATTTGTTTCTAACGTGTTAACATGCCCTACAACTTTGCGAAAGATAATAAATTCTAATAATTAAGCTTAATTATGTTCTCTTTATTCTTTTGCTTACCTTATCTTCCCACTCATTTTGGAGCCTTTTCTGTGTCTTTAACTTTTCAATTACTCCCACTTGCATTATTTCTCGAGTATTTATGTACTATTTTAATACCTTAGTGTCTTGTTAAAAAATCTTTTTAATGAAGCACTTTTTTTTTTATTTGATAGCTCTATAAATTATAGAATTAATTAACGATTAACCCTATACCTTATCAATTGTCAAAGACAGCTATCACCATGGTTAAAGATATAAAAAACAAAAACTGTCTGCGCTTCTTACCCTAATAAAGTTGGCAACAAATATATAAACATAATATAAATGAGAGGTTAAAGATATGCTTATGTAGCGGGGTCTCATGTTCCAAATAATTTGGTGCCTCCAACCAGTCATCATCCCCCCACCTGATTACGTTCATGAAATTAGGGTGTAGCTGTCCAGGGGGCTGCTAATAGTTTTTATCAGGTAGGGAAACACTGAGATCAATGGTTCTGTAGACACTATAGCAGGATGATCTGATGTGGCATATAGCCCAAGTTTCAGATTGGAGTCAGTTGATCCCAGAATCTCCACTGCCCTACAGAAATACTTTGGTTTGCGATCAGAGAGGGGACCCCAAAGGGCCATTACCTACATTATTAAAAGGTAAAGCCACTATGCCCTTTTGTGCCAGCTATGTACCACTTATTTGGATTGCACTATAGAGTTAGGCCATAACGGGCTTAGTCTGTTTTCTTCCTCATTATTCTTATATTTATTTCCTCTAGCTAAATTTCTTCTCTCATAAGTGACATAAATTGTCCTTCTCGGTAGAGTGAAAGGGGCTGAAAGCTCCCTGCAGCCTTTACAAACATGATAGACTTCTATCCAAACTCTTCATTAACCTTTAACGGAATAAAGTCTCAAAGTAGCATGCAATTACCTTTCAGAGCTTCATATCTTTACATCTGTCCACAGGTCACCAGCTGCTCATTTAATGTAATAATTTGCCTCGTTCCATACTTATTGACTTCTGCGTAAACCTCTTCAGAGAACTATTCATATCTGGATAGCCAATTCACTCCAATCAAATATTTTAAAAGAGACAAGCGAGATAAAGCTTGAATCTCCAAAGACAAGGACATAGAGGAAAGACATTGAGCCCGATTCACTGGGTTCTGTTTTTAAAAGAAATTAGTTTTTGAAAATGTGGGAATCTAAAAAGCACTTTGCGGCTGCTAAGTCTAGATCAAGACCACTAAAACACATGCCTAGCGCAATGAAAGTAAGTTCATACCGCTATTCATATAGCTATATGAGGGGCTCTTCTACATGTTAACAAATCTAAAATGACACTTTATCACTCATACTTCCCTGACCGTCACCAGCTAGGTCTACAATCAAGGGAAATGGAAAACTTAGCATACCGGTTACCCCATCAAATTAAAAATACAATTGTAACCCTTTTACTGCTACAACAAAACACCCCTTAAAAACCTACACTACATATGTCCCACATCACCCTATCACACCAGTAAACAACAAAGACTTAACCTGAAGCCACTGGCCCACAGCACTCCATACTTACTACAGTGTGTGGCTTCTAGCTGGATAAGCCCAGTAACACACTGCGTATAAAACACAACGAGCAGCCATGCTTTTCCACTTCCGTCATTTAGCGGCCACTAGCCTTAAAGTGCTAGGGCTGTCCAGTCATCCCCAGTCCGGTCCTGATATGAAGGGAGGTGCAGCCAGACTTCAGGTTATCAAAAACGTAGATAAGGACAGCCCATGTTTTCTGCAAAATGAAACAAAAATAGATGCTTGAATTTATGTTCTGCTTATCTAGAAATTCATATGTAGAATGATATACAGTTACTGGCCACTTTATTAGGTATACCTGTTCAATTGCTTGTTAACACAAATGGCTAATCAGCAAATCACATGATTTTAGAGGAGAATGGCCACACTGGTTCGAAATGACAGAACTTTCTGTCATCTCGAACCACTCGTGACAACCAAGGTATGCAGAATACCATCTCTGAACATGCAACATGTCAAGCCTTGAAGCAGATAGGCTACAGCAGCAGAAGAACACACCGGGGGCCACTCCTGTCAGCTAAGAACAGGAAACCGAGGCTACAATTCGCACAGGCTCACCAAAATTGTACAATGGAAGACTGCAAGAACATTTCCTGGTCTGATGAGTCTTGATTCCAACTGTGACATTCAGATGGAAGAGCCGGACTTTGGCGTAAACAACATCAAAGCATGGATCCATCCTGCCTTGTATCAATGGCTTAGGTGGTGGAATTTTTTTGGCACACTTTGGGCCCCTTAGTACCTATTGAGCATCATTTAAATGTGACAGCCTACCTGAGTATTGTTGCTGACCATGTCCATCCCTTTATGACCACAGTGTACCCATCTTCTGACGGCTACTTCCAGAAGGATACCGCACAAATGTCACATCAATGTCACAAAGCTTACATCATCTCCAACTGGTTTCTTGAACATGACAATGAGTTCACTGTATACCAATGGCCTTCACAGTAACCAAATCTCAATACAAAAGAGCACCTTTGGGATGTGGTGGAAAGGGAGATCCGCATCATGGATGTGCAGCTGACAAATCTGCAGTAACTGTGTGATGCCATCATGTCCATATGGACCAAAAACTCTGATGAATATTTCCAGCACCTTGTTTAAAGTATGCCACGAAGAATGAAGGCAGTTCCAAAGGCAAAAGGGGGTCCAACCCGGTACTAGCAAGGTGTACCTAATAAAGTGGCCAGTGAGTGTATATTCAAAGGTTATTATTTTAAATACACATATAATTTTAAACTACGATGAATTTCTAGATAAGCTGAACATAAACTCAAGCATCCAATATTTTTAACCCTTAATGATAGACCAAACTGTTTAAGTAACAGAAACGTATTTATGATTAGACTTGTGCATGGAAAGCAAAATGTTTCATTTAATTTTTGCCCTGTTTGTTTGTTGACAATACATTTTGTATTCAATCATGTAGTCAATTAATTATACTGCCTTTCAGTAGAGGCAGCCGGGAGTTCTAACCCCCAAAAGTTAAGAATGCATGCATCAATTTGTATAAAAAAAAATGGGGAACTAGGCTGACCCTTTAAGCAGTCATGCACTGCCACTGGTATCTGCCTGTGCAAGTGTGTTATTGTGGCATAAGGGTAATAGATTATTGTATGGGGGACATGGAAAGGTATAGCCCCAAAGTAAAACCTAAAACTTAGGTTGTAAGTAATACCGTAGTTAACTACTCATGGTCATACCTAATAACTCTCAGAGTTTCACCTGAAGACTCCAGGAGAAGCAATGCTTCTCTGGGTCACCACCAGAAAACTAAGGGCTGCGTGAGTGGCATTCTGAAATGCCCCATTCCCTGCCCATATCCCCCTTAAACAGTAGTGTGTCCTGTGATGTCAGCAGGAACGCCCATTGACATTAGTGGGACCACCCACCAACATGCGAGACCTCCCACTAACATCAGCGGGACCACCCACCGACCTCGGCAGGACTCTCTGCCCGCATCCTGCAAGGGGGGCTTCAGGTAGTCAAAACCATAAAGTTCCCAGGTTTGTTCATGATCCTTTAAGTACTGACTAAATGGCACCAAAGAAGAAAAAAATATATATGGTTGAAGTTCTGAAATGATGTTTTTTAAAAATAAGGTATTCCAAATCTACTCAGTTTTACTCAGTTTAACAAAGGTGTTATATAAAGAGGGACATAAAATAATTTTGAACATGGCAACACTTAACTAAGATAGATTAAACTCATTACTGTTTGCGATGATGACCTCAGACTTACACCATATAGCGATAGTTAAAGAACTGTGCGATGCATGCTGGGACCCATTTTGTCTCTACTCAGGAACAATTAAAAGGAGCCATTTGAAAAAGTCATGTATTTCAAAGTGACAACTCACACTGACGGGATGCTGAATTTGGATTGCTTGAAAATTGACTGACAGTTTTATCTTTGCCATGACATTTAATTTCTGCCACCTTGCTCGGTGATGAATGCCTTACCACTTCTGTTAATAAGACATTAGACATTGCTATTAACATGCTGTCTTTCAAGGATCTTCCCTAATGAGATAGTGTTTCAAAGTTTACTTTTGCAGTTTTAGATATAGGCCTATGTTGAGTGGTATTCAAGTCTATCCCACACAGAATCCAAGTACAGCAAATAGGCTAGCATACTATATAATGAGCACACTAAGGCTCATTATGCAAGTGCTATACGACAGGCCATTATGCTATTCCTGTTCCGACTGTCAACCTACAGTAGAAAACCCTTTTTGAGACAGGTACTGATAAAACCAATGCATGGTTCCTTAACCCTTTGTGTGCTTGGGGTCGGGGGGAAACATTTTTCCTCTTGGTAGACCAGGCTAAAACTTTCATAGTTTTGCTATAGTTATATTTTGCTGACAATGATAAGAACAGTTTATATTTTACATAGGGAAACCTGTATATTTTGTTTCGGCACAAATTAAGCTATTTATTGATCAAACAAAAAGAAAAAACCCAAAAAAGCATAATCGTTCCTGCTATTTCCCCATAAACTTTAAACCAAATAATAAAAGTAAAGGAAACAAAATCATTTTCTTAACCCCGTAACGACCGGTGACATAGGGGATATGTCAAGAAAAACTGGTCCTTCAGGATCAAGGACGTAACCCCTACATCATGGGGGTTTTGGCAAATGACAGCCTGGTCTCTCCTCTGACAGCTGGGGCCAAAATTTGTGGCCATAATCTGTCAGATTGAATGTGACAGTGATCTAGTTGAGTGGCAACACATTCTACAGGGATTTAAATGTTCGAATGGAGTCCTCTTGTTGCGGCAGGGACTTATAGAGTCTGTAGAGCACCAGATTGGGTCTGCTACCGCAGTATTTCATTGACAAGATTGCACAATGTGTGCGTGCTGTCATAGGGCTGCACACAACGATCAGAGGGTTCACCATAGGATTCCCCCGATGCTGTTAAATAAGTGTAATTAATAATAATGAAACAATTAAAACCCTTTTCCACCCCTACAATGTTCACTAGTTATCTAAAATAAATAAATGAAAAATAGAAATACACAAAAAAATACACTTTGTAATGAAGTACAGGTACACTTCATTGGTTGATGGCAGAGGAGGCCCATGCCGGCGACCAATAGAGTTGCTCGTATGGACATTTAAAATCCTGGCGCCAAAGCTGCTGCATACTGCGTACCGCGTTAACACCGTATTAACCCCTTCTACAAAAAAGGAAGAAAAAAAAACGCACACGAAGAATGTACACAAATATTTGCCCGAACTGAACACAGGAACGGGCGAATATTCATGGAATACGAAGATTTTTTCCCCCATGGAGACGAACATGAAGAGTTGGCCGCCGCCCAAGTCTAATTATAAGTGCTTGAGCATGTAGGCCACTTTTATGCATGATTAAAAATAGGTTACAAGAGACCTACATACAAGGATATATAAAATCTGAGAACAAATGTAATTCAAAATCACAAACTTCATACACCTGATAGAGCAAAGAGAACATCTACGTACTTCAAAACAGGATCAGAGAAACATGTTTCTAAGCTATTATATGGACAGAATGATACTGCTAACTTTTGTAGTTTTCGTGAACAAAATAATTGATTTTCAGTCTTCTAATTAAAGGATTTTAGCTTTTATTTTTTTGCCTGCATGCTTTATATTGAAAGATGGTGAAATAACAGGGTAGTTTCACTTTACTTAGTAACGGTACACCTTGACTAACAGAATACAATTTGTTGTCACATATTTTGTTAAGATTTCTCTAAAGTCATGTAATGATTCAACTATACAATATACAATATACTGTTGGTCGCCAGCAGGGGGCTCGTCTGGCATCAACCAATGAAGTACAGGTGTACTTCATTGGTTGATGGCAGAGGAGGCCCCTGCAAGCGACCAATAGAGTTGCTTGTATGGATATTTAAAATCCTGGTGCCAAAGCTGCTGCGTAGTCCGCACCGCGTTAACCCCACATTAACCCCGCATTAACCCCTTCTACTAAAAACGGCAAAAAAGAAGAAAAAAAACGAACATGAAGAATATACACGAATATTCGGCCAAAACGAACACAGGAACGGGCGAATATTCGCAGAATACGAAGATTCCCCCCCCCCACGAAGACGAATTCTAACCCTAGGATAACCCTCATACACCAAATACCAAGATGCAGACACATGCTAACCCCATCCACTACCATACACACACTCTAACACCATATACTGACACTCAGTCTAAGATGGAAGGATAGGAAGGAAATTGGACTGAAAAAGGAAAAAAAAATGTGTCCCAGAAAACCATGACAGCATGGAACATCATGATTAAAGTAGTGTTGTGTGCTACCTGGTGCAGGGGTGCGAGGCAATCCCTGGAAACACTTACTAACCCTTCCTTAGCTACTGATCTCTCTGGGACTGATCAGCAGCCTCAGAAATGCTATAAATAAATAAATTAAGAATAATTAAAAATGACAGCAATGATCACATGGAGAAGGCACCATCAAAATAATTAAAGAAAATAGACCAAATGTCACCCCAATAAAACACTAAGAAAAAAACCCCAAACCCACATTTTATAAACATAGTTAACTACCATCACTCTCAGTCAGACTAAGTTGTAGTACACAAAAGCAGGTGCACCTGAAGAGAAAAGGGCTGGCATACTTGGGAGAATGTGGTTTTTTTTTTAAATCTAAGCTGTGTTAGTTTGGTATTTTATGTCACTTAACCTACGTACCCTGCCCTATGCTGTAAGCTCTACAAGTGGGATAAACAATACAAGTGGGATATTTCTAAAATGCTGAGGGGCCACTGAATAAAATTTTTTGCTGAATATATTTCAATGGCTTACTTTGGCAAGGATTGGTAGCCAAATGACTGCAGGACAAGAGCATACATGCCGTCAGAGAAATACCCCAGGATGTCTACATGCGGGTTATTTATTTTAAAATTTGTTCATGATTACCATTACAAATCCATATACTAACTGTGAAAATAATGTAATAATTGCCACAAACATATAGAAATTATTACATGTAAGGTCAACAACAAAATCATACAACAGTGTTGGACTGTACATCTAAAAGTGGCATGCCCTATTAGTACAGTTAATATGAAAAAGGGAAATCAAGGCTGACAAACATATAGCAAAAACACAAAAAACATTCTAGGTTTTGGGTTACAAAATGCCCTCAGTAGCGACGTAAACTTTGCATACTTTGTATGTATAAATGCTTCACCTAATCCTATGTCGGTTGGCAGCATCATGTTATGGGCCTACACAAATCCACGTCATAGACATTGACATTGTGCAGACTAAAAATATCAATTATTTATCATGAATATAAAATGATATTCTGAAAGAAATTCTCAACTACTCTTCTTTAAGGCATCAAATATTGGGATAATTTAAAAAAACTTGGATGAAGAGAAACCTCATTGTTGACAGAAGATGAGTTACGACCCCTGAATGTATTTATTTCAAAATAATATCTAAGCCTGACACGCGATTCACCTAAATGGCTACAGCCATTTTGCACTGTTTGTGTAAGTTGTGATTACATGACTTTAATGTAAAATGTTTAATTTAATGTACATTAAATATAATTATTGTGTTAGAATCTGAATTTACATTCAGATTACATTACAAAAAATTGCATTGTACTCAAGTCCATACTCAGGGATGGTGGCCATACAGAGGTCTGAGGAAAGCTTTTGTTCTGAAGTTCTTCATGCGCTGTACCTCAAAAATCATTTAATTTTTGCTTAATGGAAAAACCTAGGCTGTTCCGAAGTTGAACACGATTGCATGCAAGTCTGGAGTATAAATTGACAAAAAAACCCAGAATGATTAAGCTTCTCAGGCACTGTATCATAATGAAAAACACAAAGATAACACAAATACGTTTTTCTATCCAAAACTAGTCAGCAATAGTATATAAAACCCATTTCCATCGCCTCATCTGTTATTCTTTCTTATTTTTTTTTCTTAACTAAAATTACACTTACAGAATCACGGATAACTATAAATGATATATAACCCAGGGAAGCTATTGTGACCTTATATTAAGTGTTACATCTGGAATGGAATTAATTAGAAGCAGAACTAATTATCCAGCAAATAACCCTTTGGAGGAATGCTAGCTATATACTAAATCATGGTGTCAAAGGTCAGGAGGTTTATGTACCCCTCCAGGACCTCTAGCTAATGGCATTTTTTTTTACCTTCAGAATTTAATTTCACTTTGGTGCCTGGAACAAGTAGGTTCCATCAGCTCTTTACCCAGAGGCTAAATAATTCCGAATGTGTTCCCCTTTGTGAGTCGTCAGCTCACATAATTATGCACATGACAAATCTGTAGGGAAAAAGATGAGGAGGACGGTGACCAGGAGGTGATGATTCAGACATCTTTTCCACTTCAGCAATGTATGTTTTGCAGTTTGGCACACAGCAAAGGGAGCTAATATGAAACATATTGTATTTAGCTAGAAATTGTAGATCGTGTTCTGTGTACTAAATAACAAGACAGGTAATCATAATATCATAAAGGGAATATTTTGTCAATTAGGCAAGGGAATAAAACAGTTCCAGAATGTTTTTGGGAACAAAACCCATGGGACATAGCAGGGCTGGCCTTAGGTGTTAAGGCGTGCTGTGCGGGCCACCTCTGTAGCGCCCACCCCCCTCATAACCACCAGAGTCTGTTAGTCTCTTCCTCCCTTCCTACCCATGTAGTTCAGGTATAGATCAAAATCAGCATTGAAGGTAAAGATCAATAAATAATGCTGCATAGAAAGCCGAAATTGCAGGCATAGATCACAGGCCATCCCTGGCACCCAGATTGCACACATATGGCTTACACAGCATCAATACTGCACGCATAAGACATGCCCAGCATCCATATTGCACACACAAGATTTGACCAGCACCCAGATTGAGTCCACATACTTGCTTGATATCCTTGTCCTAACATACAAACACACTTTCTCTCTTCACCTTTCTCATAAACTCTCCCCTATCTCATTATCTCTTCTCTTTCTCGTTATCTCTGCCCTTTTTGTCCATTTTTATTACCCCCCTTTTCCCTTTCCGTTTTCCCTTTATCTCTCCTTCCTCTTTATCTCACCCTTTTCGTCTTATCTCTCCATTTCTTTTTATCGTTCACCCTTTCTTCTTGAATCACCTTCTCATTATTTCTCTTTTGTAGCTCCCCCCGGGAAATGTTTGGCCCAAATGACCCCATCAGCTACCCAACATGCGCACTGGCACATATATGTACACACACTTACACACTCACGCTAAAACACATACATATGCTGACACATATTTACACTAACATACATATTTATGCTTACACAGGAAACAGCTTACACATACATGTTCTTACATACACTTATACATACCGTATTTTCCGGTGTATAAGACGACTTTTTAACCCGTGAAAATCTAATCAAAAGTCGGGGGTCGTCTTATACGCCGGGTACTGAAACTTACCCAGCCGGACTGGAGAATCACGAATCTCTAGGGGAGGGGCGAGCGGAGAAGCCGCCTCCTCTGGGCCGGTTTTCAGGGCTGCGCCGAGGTAGGTGCAAGATCGTGATCTCCCCAACTAGCCCTGATCAGCTGGCGCCCAATGAGCAGGGCTGGTTGGGGAGATCACGACCTCCCTCTGACTAGCCCAACATTAGGGAGCTCGAGGTCTGGCACTTCAGAACTCGGCTTCCGTGCTCCCTAATCACTATGCGCCAGCTATTGATGCCGAGCGCGGGGATGATGTCATGTCCCGCCGCTCGGCATCAATTGCCGGCGTGTAATGATGAGGGAGCAGTAAAGCAGAGGTCTGAAATGACAGACCTCACGCTCCCACAACTGGATGGAAGATAGAAGATGGGAAAGGTAAGAGATGGGGAGAAAGGGGTGTAAGTGCAGTGTATGTGTATATATGTTGGTGTGAGGTGGTCAGTGTATGTGTATGGTCAGGTGTGTGTAAGAGCAGTGTAGGTATTTGTGTGTTTGTAAGCTGGTGTGTATATATATATGTGTGTGTGTAAAGGCAGGGGTGTGTGGTGAGGGCAGTGTATAAATGTGTATGTATGGACAGGCGTATGTTAGTATGTGTAGATATATATATATATATATGTGTATGTGCAGTCTATGTATGTATGTATATGTCTGTGTATGGGCAGTGTATGTGTATATGTGTGTTTGTAAGCTGGTGTGTACGTGTATATGTGTGTAAAGGAAGGGTTGTGTGAGGGTAGTGTATGTCTATACATGTGTGTGTGGACAGGCATATGTTAGGGAGAGCTGACCCACCCAATCCAAGCAGGCTTTGTATACAACAACCAGCCAATCACCGGTAAGGTACATCGCTTGCCGTGATTGGCTGGTTGTTGTATACTGGGTAGAGGGGTAGTCTTATACGACGAGTATAGCCCAAACTCTATATTTTAACTGGAAAAGTTGGGGGTCGTCTTATACGCCCAGTCGTCTTATACGCCGGAAGATACGGTACATTTTCATTCTAACATACATATCTACATACATAAATTCTCCCTCCCTTACCCACTCACTCCCTTCCTCTCACACCCCACTTACCTGCCTGGCAGCTTTGCATGCAGCCTCGCTTTCATCTTCTGCCTCCCTGTGCCTGGTACTGCATCACATTGTTTGATATATGTTATGGTAAGTAGGTATGTATATATAAATAAAATTGGAGGCAAGTTAAAAATGTCAACATTCTGACAATCAAAGATATGTTAGATAGTATATAAAGGTAACAAAACAAATGCTACATAGCATCACTGCTGGATTAATATGACACAAATGTATACAGAGATAGCAAAAAAGCAAGTGTCCCATCTAGTCTGTACTTTATTAATCATCTTACATTATTTAGCTTTATCTGTATTCTAGGCTTTCTTGAATTTCTGCACCATGTTTGCGTGGGCTCCTTTTACTGTCTGTTCTAGATTATTACTATCTTCTCAATCTGAAAAAAGAAGGGGTCATTTAACATGACAAATCATTTTTTTATCACCACTTGATAAAGTATCCATGAAAATTTCCATTTTACATATGCAATATCCGATACTTAAAATAGACCGAGTAAACATAACCGTAATCATAAATGAAATATTTTCTTCAAAATTCTAAATGAATCTTTGAAAATCTACTACCCACCCTACTCTACATCTTTCTATGTCTCAACCACCCAGTTGGTAAATTACACAGACCATTCCTATGGCTTTGCCCCCAGACTTCCATCATAGTAATACCATCCATAGTCATTTTTCTAAAGATTTTTACTTTAAGAGTGGATTTGCATCTCTAAAACGTGCTAGTAATGTATCAGATATTCACTGCCCTTACAATGATGTATTTGATTTCTTAGTAAAGGTATGCCATGCATAACATCTACATGTAGAACATTTCTGATTGATTAAACAGCACTTTATCACATTCTTAACAAAATACATTGTTTTAACATTAATCTGAGTCTAATTTGTCAACATGATGACTAAGTTAAAAGCCTGCTTCATCAATGTTCCAGCTAACCATGTTGTTGGACTGAAAGTAGAAACAAATATTGTCAAGGTGTTATGAAGTCTCACTGTTGACTTTGTATGAAAGCTCTGCTACTGATTTAATATGTAGCCTCCAGATGTAACTCACACAATAGCCTATGGGATATGCTCAGCTCTTTTGCTTGTGGGCAAATATTTTCTGGAAGGATACACATTTACGCTCTGAACAAAAACAAGGCATCTCAGTTTGTCAGGTCACCAAATAATAATCAAAAAATGTACATCAAGCACAGACATCACAAATTAAAAATAATTCCACGTCTCAAAGTCAATTCTATTTTTTGGCTAAAATCAGTTTGATATAAAGTTTGATATGTTGCAAATGATATCTCCTGTCTACACACAGTGCTTAAATGTTGGACTGACATTATCCACATCTAATGCAGACTAAGAACTGAGAAAAATAAATGCCTTATGGATGCATCGTCCAACAAGATGAGAAGGGACAATTCTCTTTTTCCTTTTATTCTTTTCCACAAGGTGCCTCATTATGGTTTCCACTGTTGATACTTACCATAAAAAAGTGGAATTGCTCACGTACAAAATAATAAATGCACATGTCTGAGAACTTTCTGAGTTTGACCCAGAGTCTTCCCCAGGTCAGTGACTTCCCCAGGTCAGGTATTTTTTTTCTCCAGGCAGGAGAGCAGTGTGTGGCCACACCTACTCCCTGCCTACTTTCCTTTTCTCCCCCCAGTTCCCTCTCATGATAGGCTGTTTGGGTCCAGCCTGACATATAGGCATAGCCACTCACTAAGAAGAGGGAAAGCTCCAAGTAGCCTAGACATTCATTATGAGCTAGCTGGCTGCCTTCAGTTCTGCCTGTATACTGATAAAATTATGGTTTCTAAACCTCATCTTCACAAGATAGCCCAATTGCAGGTTATATCTTGTTTAGTGTTGGCCAAAATATACGAGAATTTGCAAAATGGCATGGCAGACCCATGCCTGGAATACAGAATAGCTTTATTACCGCCACTATCAACCATCCATGCATATTCTCCTGAGATTCTCCTGACCTCGTCTTACCGTGACTCAAGAATACACGTGACTCTTCACTAGTGGGTGGTGGTTCACTAGTCGGTGGTTGGGGGAAATATGGCTTCCGTTGCTGACACTAAGCTCCCCCTCTAGTAGGTGGTTTATTTCACTATGCCACAACGTCACCATTTATTATTATTTTAGTTCTTCGTACATTGTGTCGGGATCTTTTGCTTTCGATCAGGTGTAACTTTGTGATGGGACCGCTACATACAGACCGGACCACTTCCTCCGTTTAACAATTTTATGTCCTTGGGGTTTCGGCCTACGAGGATCAGATACTGTTCGATGGGACCTCCTTCCAATTGCCGAGTCAACACTGTACCATTCTTTATTCATATATATATATATATATATATGGTCACTGTGTTTCTTCCACCATGTGAGTTACGCCTTCGGATCACATGCTTTGTTTTACCTCATTTCTTATGTGGCATTACGTATTCTCTCTGATGTCTCGGTCTTTGTACCATTACTTGTACACAATCTCAAAAATGAAAAATCACGACAGATATCACCTGCTTTTTTACTGTGAAACATGGTTCTCCCTTCTGTCAATAACATTTTTTAAACATAAAGAATACACGTGACTCAAGAATAAATGCTCCCCTGCTGATTTTTGCAACATTTTCTCTTCAGATTTTCTCCCACTGCAAATCAAACAATTAAGTCCTGAAATGAAAAGCAAAGGTAAATAATAAGTTAACTTTCGGCAGCCTGAGGAAAGGTGACATTAAAACCATTTTAGTACAAGTACAACAAGGGTAATCGACTGTGGCCCATGATATAATATGTACTGTGTTTCTATCCTGCCAATATTTACAACAATAAACAAGTTTATATTACATCATTTCTGACCTGAAAATGTGCTGAATATTATTAGATTGTATTGATTTGCCTCATAAGATGTTAGAAAGCAACATGTATGTGATTGTATTTGCCACTCACATTGTCAGAGGATGGTTGCTATGTTAAAAGGCAATAGCGAAATTCTTATAATTTTACTAAGAAACGCAACAAATAAATAGTTATTTAATGAACCACAAGCACTAAAACAACAAATGTTAAAGTCTTTTTTTTCCTTATTTAAGATTTGTAAAATGAAATGACAACTAAAAAATACACTACTTTTTTAAGTTAGTTTGTAATAACTTTCTTCTGTAGTATATATATAATTTTTTTTTTACAAAAGTACAAAAAAAAAGCTCAAAAGGAGTAGGCATATTGCCTTTTGGAGCGTACCCATTGATTCATTTTGAGATCTTTGCTTATACTTATCACTCAATGGTATCATTTAGCAAAAAAAAGCTTTAAGAGTATTTTTTATTTGTTACAATAAGAAAAGAAACAGACATCATCTTGGGAGGCAGGCTTGTGAGCAGAACTGAAAGCCTCCAAGTGATATAAAGAAGTAAATAATTTCTGATAAGCCAAGAAAAAGGGAAGTCACTGAAAAAAAACTTTTTTTTTTTCCCTTGAGCATACTGCATTGTATGCTCAAGGAAAAAAAAACTTTTTTTCAGTATACAGTAATGTAGGTCAGTAACGTAGTTCAGCGCATGCCCAGTGAATAACATTGAAACAAAACACCTATCCGAGGATTTATATTGGGGATTCCATCATATAATGTGGCCATATATTGTTTAGCCCCGCCACTACATCAAAGCATCCCAAGTTTGGCGAGTTCGGTCTAATTTTTCATGGCGATATTGCTTACCAAGGAGCTGAATCAATGGGACTGCCCTTCATTTTTTACCCAAATGAGACTCTCAAGCAACTTAAAGCCTTCTCTAGACATAATTAATGAGACCGATGCGTGGCACGAGTGTAGTTATTGGTCATTATTATTCTAGCTGAGAATTTAAATTTGTTTAGCCTTTTATGATTTTTAGGTTGTGCACTCATCTATTTTTGGATATTTTTTATTCCAATAAACCACCTTTATTTGCAGACATGGAGGCTGTTGAAAGCCGTGACATTTTCGATTACTTTCCCTGCTCAAATACTAATTATTTTTGGCAATGCTAATGAAGCCCATTCTTCCTTAGGCTTTCAATATTCAGAGTACCAGGTTTGGTGATTAAGACAGAGCCATTCTACAGGTTTGCCACAGGCAGTATGATAAGAGCCGTGCTCCTTGTCTAGTTGATTGGGCTAAAATAACAAAGCTATGCCCCAGCCTGATAGCTAAATGCAACTGTCTGAAAACATAATAGAAAAACTATGATTGTTTTAAAAAACAAATCTGAAAATAGTAATAAAATTTGTCAGAAGAACAGGTTAATGAGGCTCCTTTTTTCTACCAGCTGTAAGACAGCAAACATTCTTTAATGCTTGGCCTACACACATACCACTCAATATACTGCATTAACCTATTTCTTCGGCTAATCTAACGTTCTTTCAAAGGAGCACAGTAGGTCATTTTACAACCCAAATACCAGGGCCTTATTTATAGCGGATGGAGCTGCCAGAAGTTGACAACAAAGGCCATCATTATTAACCCCTTCAATCCCAGGGGTTTTTGGTACCTCAAGTCCCGGAGCAATTTTGCCATTTTTGCGGTATGTCGGTTCAGCGATTCTTCCCCTTTCCTGCAAATAGTGTACCCATGTACACTATATATTTATTTCAAGGAGAGAGGGCTTTCTTTTGATACCATAGTTATATAATAAGCTGAAAATTTAGGATGAGAAATTTAGTAAAAACTAGCGAAAATTAGAAAAAAAAAAACATAATTTCTTTATATATTTTCCCCTCTGAATCCTCATAAAATTAGGTAAAGTGATGGAAAATACCCCCAAGTTTATCAGTTTATTTAGGTGTCCTGATTTTAGAAATACCTAATTTATATAGCATTTCCATGCTTTCCCAGCACTTATAGGGAACATGCTATAAGGTGTACATTATTCTTTACAAAGCCGTAGAATTTTTACATTAGGTATGATGGGATTGCAACTCTAATTTTAAACAAATAAACCAAAAATACCCACAATATTAAATATTTCTGTAAAGAAGACAACCCAGACTATAGTATAGTATAGTATAGTATTTGTTTAGCTGCATCTCCTGATTACAGAAAGTTTTTTTCTTTCTAGAGGGCCATATCCATCCTTTACATATAGGACCCTATAGGGTAGTATTTTTTATACTTATGGCTTAACAGGTTTGGGGGTTGTGAACAGGGGCAGGAGGGTTTAACCTTTTAGATGTGGTGTTAGGGCAATGGGCCAGGATGTACTGCTACGTCATAGGGGACTGAAGGGGTTAATTTATACTCTGAAGATTTATGGTCCTTGTTTGAGTGAATAAGGAATGTGTCTTTCGAAAGAACATAAAAATAAATCACAAACAACAAATATTTAAAATACAAAAGGATAATTTTTAGGTAAATATAATTTTTTAGTGGATACGTGTTGCAGCTCACAATCAGCTTAAAGCCACATTTGGCATTATGCATTATGTAGAGCATTAACACATTTTTTTTTTTATAACATTGGTTCGGATCATTGCATTTCAAGTGCTCTATACATTTGACATTACTTTTAATTTATAGAACGTCAGCAGATCCCAAAGCATTAGTATAATCAGGGAGAATACTGTGTATAGTACCACTGAACTATGTATCCCAGTGTATCACTTTTAACAGTATATCCATTGTAGGCATTTACTGGAGAAAAAAAATGTCCGAGAGCTGACAGCATGCATTTCACCCCATTAGTCCTGTTGAAAGTCACTTGAAACAACACATTTCTTTTATTCCTTATCCAAGGTTTGACTTCCCTGCCCTTACTCAACTAGAGCTGTCGGAAATTCATGCAAATGCTGGATTGATTTTGGTGGATTGACACTCTACTTTCTATCCTCTTGGGCATGACTACTGAAGGATTGAGCAGGGATAAGGAAAGTCTTTTACTGTAACCTTTTTATGACCTCTTCAAGGACCCCTGAGATTTCAATCCTGAAGATTAAGATCAAACTTCTTACTATCTTGTTATTGAAGCAGAGTTCAAAATCAACAACAGAGAGAAAGCGAGAGTGTGAAAGTGAGATGAGGAGTGGAAAAGCCAGTGAGGAGAATAAGAGATGCACAGGTATCATTTAAAAAAAGTCATAATCCTTATGTTTTAACCCAAAGCTGCACACACACACACACAGACAGACATGCTTGGACAGACAGAGGTTAACAAGGTTTAGGATAGATATTTCACTTATACTAAGTGGATTCATTCATGCATATAGTTTATTAACCAAATCCAAATGCCTGCATAACAATGAATAGTGAAAGGAGCATTAAATAGATTATGCGGTGCAAGACAGGCTGCAGGGCTGATTGCTAGGCAAGAGGCAAGCATCTCTCCCATTACAAAAAGGGGCTAACATTATAACTATACTAATACTTAGAAATCTATGGGAAACTCCATTTTTACAAAATGTGCTTATTAGTTCTAATCCTAAAACTCTGGAGTGTATTTACTAAAGGCCGTGTTAATAGGATTTCCCCCTTCCTAATTTCTTCTATGTTTGCTTACTTGTCACATTTAAATATAAGACTAAGGCAATGTGAGTCAACACAAAATGTAGTCATTTTAATCAAAACCTATATCACCCATCTGAAAAAGTAATTGCCCCCCCTAAAACTAATAACTGGTTGTGACACCCTTGGCGATAATTGGCAATTACATTGATTAGGCCACTCCAAAACCTTCATTGTATTTCTTTTGAATCATTTAGAGGTGGACTTGCGTGTGTGCTTAGGATCATTGTCCTGCTGCATAACCCAACTGTGCTTGAGCTTTAGGTCACAAACCGATGGCCGGACATTCTCCTTCAGGATTTTCTGGTAGAGTGCTGGTCCTGAAGCAGCCCCAAACCATTACCCTACCACCACTTTGTTTGACTGCTGGTATGGTGTTCTTAATGTGGAATTCTGGGTTAGCTTTTGCCAGATGCAGTGGGACACATGTTTTTCAAAAGGTTCTACATAATATTATTCCAATGGTCTTGGGGGTCATCAAGATATTTTTGGCAAGCGTGAGACAAGCCTTTATGTTCTTTTTTGGTCAGCAATGGGTTCCGCCTTGCAACTCTGCCATGGATGCCATTTTTGCACACTCTCTTTCTTATTGTTGAATTGTAAGCACTGACCTTAACTGAAGCAAGTGAAGCCTGGATTCTGTGACCTCCCGGATGAGATGTCGAAGCACTTTTGGTGGACCACTCCAGGGAAGATGCACCACTGATTCAAGTTTTAGCTGGAGTCACAGAGCCTTAGAGATGGTTTTGTAACCCTTTCCAGACTGACATCAGTGACTTTGTTTCTCATCTGTTCCTGAAATTCTTTAGATTGCAGCATCATGTGCTGCTTTTTGAGACAGCTTCTATTTAATCGATGTTTGATTCAACAGGGCTGGCAGTAATCATGCCTGGATGTGTCACACCGCTGTATACAATGAAGGGCCTACTAATAAGCTTCTGCTGTGGTAAGAGCCTGACTGGCCCTGTATAGTGCATACTTAAATCAGTGAGATCTCTCAAAGTCTCCTCATGCACTGAGTTATATATTATGCAGGGACTGCTCAGCTGTCAGGACTCGGGTGATCAGGTCGGGTAGGAGCCCATGCGCAGGGGATACTTGGGGTTCAGTATGTAACCCAGGGTGCATGATTATGCAAACAGACACCACCAACAGAAATCCAGGTAATGCAGTGTATTTTATGTATATAACAGAACCAGCAAATAAGGGTAATATAGTCTAAGCAAGTAACCGGACGTATTGCAAAATAAAATACAGGTAATAAGTCTTTTGGCAGGGAGCCCGCTTGGAAGGGTACGAAAGGCACACAGCCCGCTTGGAAGGGTACGAAAGGCACACAGCCCGCTTGGAAGGGTACGAAAGGCACACAGCCCGCTTGGAAGGGTACGAAAGGCACACAGCCCGCTTGGAAGGGTACGAAAGGCACACAGCCCGCTTGGAAGGGTACGAAAGGCACACAGCCCGCTTGGAAGGGTACGAAAGGCACACAGCCCGCTTGGAAGGACACAATAGCAGGGAGTCCGCTTGGAAGGACACAATAGCAGGGAGTCCACTTGGAAGGACACAATAGCAGGGAGTCCACTTGGAAGGACACAATAGCAGGGAGTCCACTTGGAAGGACACAATAGCAGGGAGTCCACTTGGAAGGACACAATAGCAGGGAGTCCACTTGGAAGGACACAATAGCAGGGAGTCCACTTGGAAGGACACAAAAGCAGGGAGTCCACTTGGAAGGACACAAAAGCAGGGAAGCAGGAACAGTACAGGTGCAGAGCCACAGCAGGAAGGTCCATAGACTTCAATACAAAGGCCCTAAATGAAGGGCAGGGCAGGTTCATAAA